>NW_017728936.1:8885745-8958245 GCF_001723895.1 Crocodylus porosus | reverse complement strand
GGCTGCATATTTTAATAGCCTAATTAATTGCTTTCTTTTCAGAGGCACCTAGTTTCCTTAATTACTGTGCAGTCTGTGTACATGGTATGTAACAAAAAAGTAGCAGTTTAATAACTTAGTTCAGGTACTTTAGAGCTATAAAGATCTGATCTCTTGTTAGGCTGTGGTCCAAATAGGGACACAAAGGGCTGAGTTAAGGAGAGAGCTCTTTCTCGGTGGATGAACACCACGTATTTCCTGCCACGTCAACACTGAGGTATTTTCCAGATCTGATATTTGTGGATTTTATGCTGTTGGAAGTGCCGCCTATTACTAAAAATTAGTGGTACTCAACGTTTTTAGATACAAGGCACCCCTTGTTAGACTCAAGGCATCCCTTGGAAAATGCCAGCTTTTAGCTTTCACTCATTTTTGAGCGCAGAAAAACAATGCAACAATCCTCCCATTGCAGAAAACTCAGAAAGAGCACAGCAGGTCAGAGCGTTTGACATTAAGGACTCATATCTGCAATCTCTGGGTTTCTTTTGTGAATCACGAGCAGGGCGAATATTGCGTGACACCCTTAAAAGGATCTCACGTCACCCTGGTTGAGAATCACTGCTTCAGATGAAACAGGATATGCTGGATGTGGAATTGTTCTGTGATAATCTAAAATCTAAGATTACTGAGATATAACAACTTTATTGACACTGGAGGTGACTTGGTCAGGAAAGGGAAGTTGTTGTATACTGGGTTCTTTAAGACCTTCCTGTGTAAATACATTAATTTAGCTTCTCTGGGGCGGGGGGAGAGCAAATAAAATGACAACAATGGTCCCACAACACCCCAGGACATACTTGAAAAACAATGGGCAAAGCTCTCAGCTTTGAACTTCAAGGACCTTACATCCTCTCTCCAAGCAAGACGCAAGCTTGTTTTGCCAGGCTGGGAACTTGGAGTTCAAAAAGTCCGAGCAGGTTTTAAAGGGGACTTTCCTTGAAGCATGGGATAGAAATGGTTTGTGTGTTAAAAGAACAGGCTCTGCTTGCCAGGATCCTGGGGGTCCCAGGAGGGGGCATAAGAAAAATTAAAGCTAGCTGGATTCCAGTGGAGGGAGCTGGCAGGATAGCTGTGCACATCGTCTCTTTGATGATTTTACAATCTGCTTTTGTTCTTACTTCCCTGTAACAAAAGGCTGTCTGGTCACTGGGTAGCCCTGTCATTGCTCCAGCCATGGAGAGAACTGCACAGACTGAAGGCAAGTCCAGCCTGCGGGAGCAAACCCACTGGGTTGCGAGGGACCTGCAACCCAGAGCTCAGCCTGGGAGTGGGAAAAGGTCATGATCCTCACTCAGCAGAGTTGTGACAACCTGACACCCTCATGGTCACAGTAAAAACCCTGAAGTACCTGCCACAAAGACAAACTGAGACCGTAGGCCTCTTGGGACAGGGACTGTCGCTCTGTCCTGTGTTTGTCCAGGGGCTAACACAAGAAAGGTCTGATCCATGAGTTTGACTTCTACATGCTACCACAGTTTAGATAAATAGTGATTTTTCTACACGCCCCCAGAACAAGGTACCAGGTCACAAAGCATCAGCGAGAGTAGAGCAGTGAATCTCAACCAGGGTACTGCAACACCCTTGGGTGCCTTGAGATCCTTCGAAGGGTGCTCTGGAGTGCCATGTACCATTCATTAGCACTCTTAGGCGTGCAAACGTGATTCACAAGATAAACTCAGAAACTTCAAATAGCTATCCATAGCTAAAATGCATCCAGACCTGTTGTGATCTTCCCAAGGTCTTTGCAACAGAAAAGTTGCTGTTTTTCCATAGTCAAAAAACGAGTTAAAACTCAACTGGCTTTTTTTTGAGGGGGGCCTTGAGTTTAACAAGGGGTGCACTGGGTCTAACAAGGGGTGCCTCGTGTCTCAAATGGTTGAGAACCACTGGCGTAGAAAACTAGAAAGGATCTCACTGGCCTTTTAAATGCATGCCTGGAAATTATTTTGCCTTCTTGCCCCAACCTAAAACTCAGAGAAAAAAAATGCTGCCTTGACCTAGATCTCTTCAGGGCACGGTGAATGTGTCTCAGCAGTACTGAACCATTGAGAAAGTCATCTGCATTATTTGTTTCCTTTCATCCCAAATGCCTGGGAGTGAAATCCTCCAATTCATCTCTAGCCAGATGGATCAAATGCTGTATCCATAGCATCTCACACACCAGTTCCTTCACACATCTCGTGCTTTCTGGCTGCATCCTAGGCCTGAGTATGAAACACCAAGGAGATATGCAAAACAGCCACATGGTCTCCCATTAATGGATGCAACCTGGAGCCCAAATTCTGCTCTCTCAGACTGATATAAATGTTAACCATCAGTTCAGGATTCATGGATGTGCAATCAAAGAGCATGGAGAATCTGTTCCCTGATTATTTCCTTTCTGAGAATAAAATCATCACGTAGACAGCCTCTTGTTGCATACAATGCCCTAATCTATAATTCTTATGTAAACTGATTCCCTTCTATCCAAATGATCCCAGGAAATGAGTGAGATGGCTTACTGGTATATGGTGAAGTTCCTCTTGATGGAAGAAACGGCTGCCCCAAGACAAAGGCCCCAAAGCCCTACAGAATTCACAACAATAAAGACTCCCTCTCTAAAAGTTTCCTGAAGTCCTATATATATTTTTAGAGAGTGAAATCCCTGCAATAGGATGTGATAGAGTAGCTAAAAAAAAAAAAAAAGAAAAAAAAAAAAGGCCTTTCACCAAGATCTTATTCTGAGGGTGTGTGGGACACTTTCAGTGGGGCCCAATTCAGTCTAGATAGATCCCTTCTGATGTAACACCTAGTACCGTCTACAAGGATTTTACTGTGACACACAGCAAATCAGAAAGGGGAACTCAGCCCTGCTTAGAAAATGCCTGTTCTGATTCTTAGACTGCATGCTAAACCATGGTACTTCTCTCCTCTTGAAACTGTGCAGGATCAGGCCTCAGTATTTTGTACAACTAAAAGGTAATTTCTCCATTATCCTAGAGCCATCCACGGAGAATATTCCCCCTGGCCGTCTACTTTGCGCAGGCAGCTTATGCTGATCTACAAGTTTGCAAGCCAATGTGCCGTGTTAGGGGAGGGCTATAGTTATTGGTGGAGAAACAGGGACACCTGCATTTTGGATGCCATGGCTGCTATAGTTTAGGTAGCTTGTCCCTGGTAACCAACTCCCTTGGGTTCCCTTCAAAATCCCTGTGTAAATGCAGAGGGTTTTATTCTAGTTGCCCATATTGACTGCTTGGCACTTTACTCAATGGGTCGATTCACCCAAGGTAGCAACTGGAGTGAGCTGCTCTTCTGCATGACAAAAGGCTGGAAGCGGGTCCGTAGCTAATGTTGAGAGAAGACCATGGCTCATTTCTGTTTTACTTTTGTTCAAAATAAACTTCATCTTTCCTGGCCACAAAGCTCTATTTTTCTGTGTCCTTCCAAGAAAGGGATCCAAGCTCAAACATTTGTGGCAAAAGCTTAAACAAAACAATGTGCCTGTTGACTTGCGCACGGTCTTATAGATTATAATGCTGCGGGAACGGCAGTGATCCGTGTCCTCGGTTCTTCCTGCAGCGACAAAAATTCTCCACATCCTTCACTGTCCTGTAATTTCTCTCTGTCTCCCAGTGCAGGGTTGATATTCATTACATTATTCCCCTACAGAAACATTAGTCTCTTGAATAGTCAGAAAACATTTCAGTTCAGACTTTGGGTTGTACTGACTAATGAAAAGGGCTGAACGTTGTTCTCAGTCTCCATAAGCAAGTTAGTCCTGTGGGCAAGGAAGGAGATGTGGACCCCAGGTTCAGCAGGACGTTGCCGGGAAGTTTTTGATGAAGTATTTTGTTCAATCGAAAATGTCAGCCTGAAACTGGGGTTTGACAGGAATCTGCCATTTTCAGTTTCCATATAATGGTGAAAGGTGTCGCAATGCTAGGATGGAAATTGTGGTTAAAAATAGGCGGATGGACCCTGGTTTGGCCAAAGGCTTGGTGGGAGATTAGAGGCCCAAGTTCAAAACCCTCATTGATTTGATTCAGGCTATTAGTCATCAGGGTTTTTCCTCCCATTTTTCATGGACGACTTTGATAGGCCCGGGTTTCATCCCAAAGTGGAATGGGAAAATCTTTAGGAATTTCATGTTTTGCAAGAGAGAAAAACCTTTTCTTATTCCGCTCAGCCCAGACCTTGACTTTCAGCGTGACCTCAAACATGTCTTCAAATCTCTTCCCTTTGTAACATGGAGGGACACTTCCTTTGACGGTCTTGCCTATTTAGGTTGCATGCAAGGCCTGCTTCTTAGCATGTGTTCGGTGCTCGATATATCAGCGCCTCATCTCAGTTAGCACTGCGGGAATGCAAATAAATGATAGAGTTACCGCAGGTCACGCACCAGAACGGAGACAGAAAGAGTTGCAGGGAGTTGCTCTTTATGTCCATTGGCATAAAGGAGTCCAGCAACTTGCTTTCGTTCTGAGGCCCGAGTCCAGCTGAAATGCTGTACCAGCACCTCCTCCTTGCTACCCCTTCTTCGGCGGCAGGCCATGCTTTTTGAAGTGCTGGGCTTGCAAAGCAAGGATTTCAAAACTCAGGCTCCTCTTAGGAGTTTGAAACTTGGAGCTTTGCTGCATGAAATATGGGGAGGCAGCCCAAGATGGGGCATTCTCAGCACTTGCAGTCCTGTAGGAAACTTTGCATAAACACATGGGAGAGGTGATGCCTCTGCAGTTGAAACCGAGGAATTTAAACGGTTAACGTGCCTGTGCTTTCAGGATGTGCTCTGGTTACAGGGAGAAATTCTTCTGCGTATTGGATGCAGGCCACAAATGCAAGTGCTTTGAAAATGGAATCTGTGCAAGTTAGACCCAGCACTCTGCGACTAGGATAAATACAACAGCTGGTTTTATAACCGGTGTAAATTATTGTGGGGTTATGTGTATGCCACAGAGTCAAATATACTCCAGGATCTTGCAGGAAGGTGTTTGGTGTACAGTGAATACAATCTGATGGCGGTCGTTGGGGAGTATAGGTTACATAGGAACACAGGCCTGGAAAGAGCCTCTTGGGCTAGCGAGGCCGGTCCTTTGCATTTACAGGCTGCCATTAATCAAAGGAATCTCCCCTGTCCACACTTCGAACTCTCACCCACAACTGCAAGGAGCGATAGATACCCCAAGCACCAGGACCCTGCCACAAACACGCCTCTGGTAAGAGCCTGGTAGATGAGGCCATTTTCAATGCCTTGCCCCTGCAGCACCTATCAATTTATGACTGGGTTTTTTTGGGTTAATATATGCTCATCCAAGCTGCAGGAGAGGATACTAGTTAAAACAAACAGTTATTGCATATATTTACAATAGTGTCCTTCTCTGAAATCGGGGCCCCGTTAGGTTAGGTGAGAGGCCAGTCACGTGCGTGCTCTAAGGACCTCACAGGGGAAGCAGGGTCATAGGAAGACGAAGAGACTTGCCCTAGGTCACACAGCCAGGCAGCAGCAGAACAAGGATTAAAATCCCGATTTCCCCATTCCACAGCCAGTGCCCTAACTCCTCCGGTCCTACTGCCTCCGTTGGCTGCAATGATGCATGCAGTCGCACCCCTTTGGTACTAGATCCTGATGCTGAAATTAGATGGTTTCCAGCCATCGGAGGAGAGAGGTTCTGCAAAGGTCTCCAACAGAAGCAGTGGTGGGGGCCAAATAACCTAACCAGCTTTCAGAAGGAGCTCAATCTGTTTCTGAGACGTAGTCCGTGATGTGGTTGTTTGCAAGGGCAGGACCCTGGAGAGCCCTTCAAATCTGGCATCCTACATTCATATGAAAGGGGTGGGGAGGTGGGGGGTAAGGGGAGAGGCCTGCAGAGAGGTTTCTTCAACTCTTCTGCTGTTGCATTGCAGAAAAGTCTCGATATCAAACGGTTAAGGATGACAGGCGAGCTAAACTGCTTACTCCGCTATTTCTCTGTCAAGCAAGCACTTTTATAACAACTTAAATGGGAACGCTTTTTATAGCCAGGGTCTGAAATAACAGAAACATGCTCAATTACACTTTATAAATTGATACTTTATACTCAAAGATCTTTGCAGGAGGAAGATTCTGTTCAGCTTTTTATTATTGTTGTTGTTTTTCATCCTTGGATCCCGAAGCTATTTCGGCTAACTGCTCGCCCTGAAATGGTTCCTATTGTCCATGCAATTTATTCTTTTCAATTATTTTCAGTCGCTGGAGCCGATCAATACTTTTTAATTATTTTCGAATCGTGGACTGAAATAATAATGGTGAACAAAAAAAATTACAAGAGATTAAACCCTACCAACTCTATCTGCTACTGCAGGCAAAAGCTAATAGAAATCTTATATCATTTTCTATGTCACATAAGTAAGAAAAATGCCCCCCCCCTTGCTACAGGGTCAGTTATTCTGATCTGCAAACTCAAACATATGACAGCATGCCTTTTAATTACTTTATGTCCAAGGTTGTTCTATTAGGGCAACATCATCAACCTAAGGGGTTTTTTTTTTTAAAAAAAAAAATTAAATGTACAGTACTTTGCTGTACAATTTACTTTGACACTGCAAACACATTAATTGTCCCAGCCAGAAGCTGTTCTGCTTCTCATTTCTATTCCTACTTCTCCCCTTTGATTGGCTTGCAAAGAAAGCCCGGAGAACCAATCAGGAGCAGCTTTTCCATTCATGTCCTAGCAACAAGCCCTGTTCCAATCTTTCTCCAGCAAACTGACACCTGAAAAATTACATCATGAATAATAGCGAAGCAACAAGGGCCAAGAAATTTTTTTTCATCTGTCTGCTGCAGAGTTCATTTAAGGTGTTCAGTCTAGATTCTTAAAGCTACAACGCATCCAATTTCTGCTGCACTTTTTGCACTTCTTTTTGGTCAAATATGTAGGCTAGTTGCTTGCAGGAAAAAATGCATGCAATCCCATATACGCAGCCCTTCCCAAATTCGATGCTATTGAATCCGCTTCCTTTCTGGACTCTTTAATTGAAAGACAAAACCATGGCCAACCAAAGACAACCCACCACCACCACAAAAACCTCGCTCTTCTTCCAGCTAATCAGATGCTGCATAAAATAACTGTCTCCTGAATTGTGTGGGGTGAAATAAAGCCCTGCAAATAGCAATACCATGTATGTGGTGAAGGAACAATATTTTTTATGCCACTTTGCCTATATTCTCATCTCGTAGGCTTTGGGAGAAAGCAGCTTGTGTTTTAAAAGCCAGACATTCCTTAGAGGTGGCAGCGTGTGTGTACGGAGCACTTAAATTTGTCATTTAAAGGTCTGAACAGAGGCTGCACACTGTTTTTTGATGCCAAGATCAAAACCTTTTGCTTGCTTTCCTTGCTATCATTTTTAATTAATGAAGGCAGAAATGCCTGCAGATACAGTGCAACAGACAACTCCCTCTTCTCCTCGGCATTGCACTCGCTCAAAAGAAAGCTGGCAGGGGAAAAAACAAAAACCAAAACCCCAAACCCCATGATCAGCCAAGATTTTAACAATACAACCAGGTGATTAAAAACAACAAATTAAGAAAGGAGGAGGGTTTGTGGGGAAGGAGGGCTACATTTTAGGATCGTGGGTTTTTGTAAGACATTTTCGCATGCCGGAAAATACACAGCCGAGAAAATCCGATTCCAAACGCGGCGAGACAATGGGAAAAGGGGACCGAGGAGTTCAGCTCATTTAGATGTTGTTAATTGTTCGTTCCAACAGGGAAACAGTTTCTTCTGCAAATGAGAAGCTAAGCCTTTATTTCTTTTTTTTTTTTTTTATTATTATTATTATTATTATTAGCACTGCACCAGGACTGAAATAACCCCGGATAATCTCAGTCACTGAATAGGATTTGCCATTTTATAGGTTCTTGAAAGAAAGAAGGGGGGGGGGGAGAAAATCTGCAAATAATATACTACTGGCACAAAGAACTGCAGCTGTACTTGGAAGAACTGGAGGTACTTGCAATCCCCTTACTCCCCTCTTGGAGGTCTATAACATCACCTTGGCCTTTGGTGGAGAAATAAGCCCACATGCATTTCAGCAACAAAGTTTCATTTATTTTTCTCTGGTGAGGGTGGAAACAGGGTGGGTTGTACCTCCATCTCCAGATTCAGATTATGCTTGGGGTGTCCAGTGCTTTATTTATTTATTTATTTATCAGGGCGCTCGCATAAACAGTGTCTCATGATGCAGCAAATAGTTACGTTAGTGTCTGAGTCCTGACTACATTTTCAGCTCTCAAGAGCAATCAGCATTGGCAGCGGGGTGAGGCAGGAGTCTCTGGCAGGCTGCCTCGCTACTTGAATAACTGCATGACTATATAAGGCAAGAGGAAGAAGAAGAAGGCGAGAAATATTGGGAATATAAATATGAAAATTCAGCGAGGAGAGAAACCAGCCTAAATCCCTTTGTCACTGACACTTTGAATCATGGGCGCAGGCTATAGACTTGGCTTCCTACATTACGCATCTGAATTGCAGACTCCTTGAATAATAACGGCGCTTTGCACTCCTCCTCGGAGCACGTTACACATTGATTAACCCTCAACCTGTCTTCCCCTCCCGTGGCAAAGAGGACCACCTTCCCATTTCACACCAGACCGTTGTCAGAGCCCCAAATCTCTCAGCAAAGCCAGCCTGTCTCTTTGCCTCAGCGTTCCCAGCTGTGAAATTGGGCTGACTGCTCTCTCTCTGGGCTTCCCATCACAGGAACGACAACCCTATTTTTTGCCCTACCTGCTGCCCCACAACCGGGTCCGAGTCGCAGCACCCAAAATGTTGGCATTCAGAGCTGAGCGTCTCTAAGTTTCATAGTGTGTAGGGTCGGAAGGGACCTGAGCAGATCATCGAGTCCGACCCCCTGCCATGGCAGGAAAGAGTGCCGGGGTCAAACATGCACGTGTAAGTGTAAGTGTGACTGTAACGGAGGGCAAGAGATTACACCACTGTCCCAGAGGAGATCAGGGCTGCCTGGCAAAATAATATCAGTGAAAAATCAAACTAAACTAAGCTTCCCCTTTCCTCCCACTTTATTTTGATCGGTACCAGCAGGGATGTCGAGGCCACGTTCCTGTGCTCGTGGGTGCCTCGCCGTCTCAGCTGTGGAGAGATAGGGCCACCCATTTCTGCACAGCAGGAAAAACGTGGAGAATCACAATGGTCTGGAGCGTGAACACAGAGAAAATTCAAGGAAAGTCCGACCAACGTAAATGTTCCAAGACATTTAGGCTAACTATTAAATGAGAACCGGGGCTTGAGAGTTAGGACTCAGAGCTTGTGCTTTGAGAGCAGCCCTGCCTATGCTAAGCCCGAGGCCCTGCCTATGCTGTTAAGTTACTGTGCTTGGCCTTGGCGTCTTCAAGCACCATGAACAGTGTAGCCACAGCTGTGAGGACCTTGAGCTAGGCTATTTAGTGCTGCTGATTGGCAGGGCCACCTAACCAGGCTGCAGGCTAATTAGCCAGCTTCCAGGTTAGAAAGCAGCCCTTTGAGAGCAGTGCAGCATGCTGGAGGGCGTCACTGTGTAGACGTGCTGCTTAGAGTATGTCTGCCCCATGCTATGCTGCTTTGTGAGAGCTCCCTTCCAACCTGGAAGCTGTGTAATCATGACTTTGTGGAGATACAGGTGGGCTAATTACTACTAGGGTGTAGTGCTTTTGCAAATTAACCTGCCCATAACATGATATGGACATGCCTATCCCGCTTCCAGCTCAGGAAGCAGTATGCTGATGCATTTGACAGTGCTATTGCCTGGCCTGGTAAATTTGCAATGTGGACATGCCCTTATTTTCACTGGGTGTATCTACAGATGCGATTCACGTGATGCAATAAACTATGGAGCACTTTGAGCTGGAGCACACTGCTCCTGGGAGCAGCATCTACATGTGCACCCAGGACGGCAGCACTTTGAGCTGGGATGGAGCAGGTCTGGGTCGGCAGGAGGCTTGAGGGGTCAGCCCTGGGCTCTTGGTGGTGGAGGGGTTGGCTGGGGCACAAGAGTGCCGAATGTGCAGAGCCATGTGGCTAGGCGGCAGGCAGGGGTTTGGCCCCCTGCTACTTAGGTGGCTGTCCACACGAGTGCTTCAGAGCAATAAATGACACTGCCATAAGATAGTAGTGCCCTTGACATTACTATCCTATGGCTGAGTTAACTAGTTTACTGTGCCCTAATACCGGTAGACATGTGTACACGGTGACACTACTGCAGAGCTAATTAGACAACTCCGCAGTAAAGTGCACGTGTAGATATACTCACTGTGTTTCGGTTTCTCCCTCTGTAAAGAGTGCATGATATTATCTGATTAGGTCATTTTGAGACTTACTATTTGCAAAGCATTGTGATGTCCTCAGATAAAAAGGACAGGACATTATCAGTAATATGTCTGCAGATGATGGAGAAACACACACCTTTTGGTACAGGTAGAAAGGAGCATCTCTGGACACGCACGCACACACTTGGCACACAGCAATGGATATAACTTGCTTAAAATCACACTGGAGTACATGGGAGTCTCTGAGTAGACTTCACTGAGTTTTGCATCGGTCCCTTTCTGCAATGTGCATTTAGTCATATAGTGCCAGCAGAAAGATTTTGAATTAGACAAAATACCTAATCAACTGTATTTAGCCCATACTTCAGACACCCACCTGCATTAGGATTATGCTTGATAGCATGCAAACTATACCACAGATTTCTCTATAGCACAAATCATGGTATTATGCTGCTGTATTTTGCATTGGTTAGGGAAGCAATTTATAATTCGAGATGACTTCAAGTTAGGAAGCATCTGATTACGGCATAAGAATTGTAGAACTCAACGCAGTACAAACTCACAACTGTTAGCTGAATCACATATCCTTGAATGAATGTATACCATGTTGTGGTCTGTTAAGAAGCAGCCATATTCCACCCCAGAAGCAGCTGCTTATTCATGAGAGTTATAAAGATTCCCGAATTTCTGTTGGATGTAGAACTCAGGTCAAATGTGATCTGCACACGTAGAAGGAAAGTATGGCCTCAGCACTTGTAAAATGAAAGGTGCTATTTAAAATGTGTTATAAATATAAGAATAAATTCCGGCATTTGCCTAATTATATGAACCGCAGCGCTGGCAATGAGAAGTAGCCTGCAAGCTTGAGGTTTCCCAGGTGTAAATCAAATGTACCTATTGCTAGTTATGTGCTATACCACCGGTGTTGCCCAGATCAGCATCCAGAGGAACCTTCTTTTCATCAGATGCTAAGCTTTCTACTGCTAGTGTTTATAGGCAACAGACAGTACAAGAAAAGAGGTCACGGGAAGAAAACAGAAAAAATGGAGCTTAGAAAGATGTACACAAAACATTGTCCTCTAAGGGTGAGGTGTTCAAAGGCAGCTAAATGATTCAGGAATCTCTCAATGATTTTTCTCTTGGATTTGGTTTCTAAGTTACCACGGGGCTTTTTCAAGATTTGGACATTTGTGCTCCGGAGAAAACAAAACATATTTGACATTTTGAATTCCTGCTGTTAAAAGCAACATCAAGCTGTTCAACCCAGCACCCAAAAAAGGGTGTGTGTGTGTGTGGGGGGGGGCATTACAGATCGTTTTAGAAATTCAAAGGATCCCACTGATACGAATGAAGTGGGAGCTGAGAAAGCATGAGATCCTTGGATCCAGGAAGTTAGATCCAGACAGGCTCATTCTGAAGCAGTTTATCTAGCATGTAATGAGACTCTGTGTTACCATCTGGGTTAGATAAAATTCTTCATCAAATAAAAGAGATGTGCTCCTTTGTGCAACTGTTTTTTAGAAATGAGATACTGAAAAGCAGAGATTGCAAACTAAGTTTGACGTAGGAAATGTAGGGAGAATATTGCCTCGCAGCAAGAAGGTGGTCCAGAGGGCTGGGCATAAGGCTGGGCTGGAGGAGACAGGAATTCAGTTCCCCGCAATGTCCAAAAGGGAAGCGACTTACCTTTCAGCCTTGATTTCCCATCTGTAAAACAGGCATAATAGTTTCCTCATGGGAGTGTGGTGAAGTGAGTATGCTAAAAGTTGTGAACTGTGCAGGTAATGTGGTAATGGAAGAGGTATAAAGTACCTCTTAAACAAAGAGCGGTAGCAAAATAGCATTGCCCATGAATTTTAAAAGTTTTCTTTGTCACTGTGCTACTAAACTCTCCGAGAGAGCTGGGACACGTTCATTCTCTCCATGTCACAGAGCCTGCATTTGGGAAAAGTAGGTGAAATAATACTGACCCATCCCCGAAAGCCCCTTTGGAGCCTTGTAGGAAAGGCAGGCACCATGCAAAAACAAAATATTGTCGTCAGCAATAATGACACTCTTTTGCTAGTAAATCATTTCAGTGCTTCTGTTTCCTCTTCAGGATGCAACGTTGCTCTGACCATAGATAATACCATGATGTTTTTCCTGGCGCAAACATTAGCCCTTGATCTGTAGGTAGCAGACAAACACTGAGGGTTACTGCTTTCCGAGGGGCAAAGCAATGCTCATTCCCCAGGAAAACATCCTCTACTCCAATATTTGGGTACTGCAGGTACAAAGCCCAAAATGACAGCTTTCTGATAATCACCACCAAATATCCCAGCACAGTATTGATGGTTGTATTGTCCACAAGCTGTTTTAATGGCGTTGGGAGGCCAAACTAAATGCAAGACCCATATTTTCCTCAAGACATCACCGACACTGCAGAAGTGAACTATTATGAGGAATCCCTAAAAGGCTCCCTGAAGTGTAAAAGAGCCAATAAACAACACTAGCACAAAATAAACCATGCTGCATGCCCTAAATATTGATATGCTCAGAAATACAGTCCTCCCGTTACACTCAGGGCTATGCTGATTTAGTCTGAAATGCTGACTTGGCATCCAGCTTCAAGAAGTCACCTTAACTTTAGGGTTGTGTAGTTTCTCTTTCAGGCTAAGCATCAAAAAATACTTTTCACAGGATCCTTCCCGAAGGGCAATCCAACTACCATGGTCTGGGAAGGCAGTGAGAACAAGCTCAGAAAGTTTTTGGAGGCTAATTTGCAGAGGTGCTAAGAACCAGCAGGTCTCCTGCTTTCCAAGAAAGTCTTGTGCGCTCAGCTCTGCTAAGACTCACACCCTTTACCCCTGGCCTATCCCAAGAGCAAGAGTCCTTGGAGAGGGTTCGTGCCACTCGAGGCAATGAAATCTGGCAGACTTCGGCTCTGCTGGTAAGAAAGTAAACTCGCTTTGACATTCATTCCTATGCTGCACTTTAGCACTGGAACAGTTAAATTACTAGGTTTCCAAAAAGAGAAACAAATATCCTTTGTTTTACATTATATTATATATATTCTGCACAAAAGCAATGTTCAAAGCAAAGTCAAAGCACTCTGAAGTTAGGAAATGCCAGAATCGCGGCTGCCTGTGTAATTTAATTCGGCCCCCTTTTGCCTATGATACAATCTTTACAGCTCATTTACAGCCTATGCTCTTTACAGGGTCTTATAATAGGAAGTGTCAGGCAACCTTAATAACAAGAACCACAACAACAATAGCAATAATAGACCCTGCCTATACGACGCACACGCACTAAAATATATGGACTAGCTGATTTGTTCTAAATGAGACATTATCGGGCTTTTTTATACGCAGGCTGAGCACCAACAGAATGAAACACGAGACGGGTTGGCGAGCCAAATGCAGGAGACCTGACTCCGCAAGTCTCAAGCCGACTTTGATGGGAGTCTTGCCGGAGCAAGAACCACAGGATTTCTGCAGGCGGCTCCTTGCCGAAATGATTGCTTTGAATTTTATGGTAAAATTCACATCTAAAGGGAGCTGGGAACGAACCAGCCCGGGGAATGGCTGGGAGAGCTCTCGGCAGTAAAGTATGCAAAGAAGCAGGGGAAAAGCACCATAATTTTTCTCTCACAATGATAAAAGCCTGGCCTAGCACTCTGTGCCAGAGCCTGCCTAGAGTTTCTGTGTCTCTCTACTATTCATTAGTGATTACATGCCCCCTGAACACCTGCGAGAGAAACTCATAAAGCAAGCATTCATGGATCCTGGCAGCACCAGCCTGGGAACTGCAGGCTACAGGGCGACAGTCATTGTATCTCCAGATAAAAACATTCTCTTACCAAGGCCTCTGAATATAGAAGCTGGCTGCAATTTCAGTTCGCCACCACAGGGTATTTAAAAAAATAAAATAAAATGAAGAAGGGTTACTTCACCTCGGTCCTTTTTAAAGTCAGCTAAGTGCAGGGCTGCAGTGCTATTGGGAACCGTCCGTGCAGTGACCCCCTGCAGCACTACAATGGGGCAAATTGCAGGGAGCCAAGAAAAGGTTGCCTGCCGGAGTATCTGGCAGCAGTGCGGCAACTGCTGTCCCGAGCTCTGAACCCGAGAGCTGCTCTCGTTTACAGCAAGTTAAACAGGAGCTTCTGTGCCTTGGGGGCCAGCGAAGTAGCACGAGGAGAGATTGCCGAGTGAAAAATGTAGCACGATACACTGGCATAATTAAGGAAGTAGGAGATCTTGTGAAGAAGTGACCATAGTTATTGTAAAGGTATTTGTGACACTTTTTGAAGTCTTTTTTTTTTTTTTTTTTATAAAAGAAGGTACTCAACATGCACAACAGAAAAACCAGCAAAAGGCTCCTGGCCTGGAGCTGTCTCTTATAGGGGATGGCTAGGGATGTGCTGTACCGTGTTAGCTGTAGTGAGACATTGCTGAAGCTTGCACACAGGTTTGAAGCTTTGTTCAGAAGGTGCTGGATAACCCTCAGAGGAGAGCTCTCTGTATCAGGTGTCTGAGCATCCCATGCTACCCCAGGGGCAACGGGAAGCATTTTTAGTTCCATTTTACAGGTACAGGACTGAGGCACAGAGAGACCTAAAAGACCTACCTTGTAAGAAGTGACTAAAGATTTAAGACTGCCACAAAACACTACACTTGGCAGGTGCCCAGAGTGAGGCACGCCAAAGGGGTTTGGTTTTCAGAGAGTGTTCAACACCCACCCTGGTAAAAATCAGGTTCCTTTACCAGATCTCTACTTGGATGTCCCAAAATCAGGACATCCCACATCACGATTTGGTTTTGAAAATGTCAGGATAAGTGACTTGTCCCAGGTCACAGAGGAAACCTATGGCTGGACAGTGCCAGACTAGTTCCCCAAACCATCACGCCAGCCCGAGTGCTTTCCACTCCCAGACACCTAGCAGGATTGAGCCCACTGGGCCTAAGCTCTATCCCTCGGGTATCAACTGCGACTCCTCCCCTAATTTTACTAATGCAGGATTGAGTTGTCATTATTTACTGTTTAGAAAACCTGGTGCATGTCAGAACCCGATGATCTGGATCCGATGATCTTCCAGGGTCCCTTCCAGCCTTACAATCTATGAACCCCGGTGGGCTTGGCATTGTTCAGGCGGGACAGGGGCCAAGAGAGCTCCATGTCTACATGACAAGGCCATAGTACTCGTCTGCGTGGCTGTAACACACTTACGAAATATGGAGAACTTGAAAAATGCTTTCTTGCACTTTTGCCATTAATATCATATATCCAACCTCTCCCTGGTCGATTGTTCCATTTATCCCAGGGCACTTTATATATTCAAACTGGATATGCGCTCTCTAGAAATCACTTTACTGACTACTGAAATGCAGCTCTCTCTAAGGTGGAACAAAGCAGATGTTAAATAGCTCACAATGCCACTGAAAACCAGGTTAGGACAGAAAGCAAGGAGGAATACAATAAGCAACGGATACTGCAAGGTATATTTGGAGCCTGATCCAAAATCACTGGGATTTTCAGGCTGACTTCAATGGACTTTGGATCTGTCTCTTGTACAGCTGGAATGCAGTCGCTCAAGCTAGAATTTAGCAACACAACGCCCAATACAATTATTGAGTCCTTGGGGGTGGAAGAGACCTCTCATGGGTCATCTAGTCCATCAGTTCTGTGCACTGTGGCAGGGCTTATTAAATTACTTTCTGTCCAGTATAAGCAATCAAGCTGCCGTGATTCAATGTCCACAGAGAATTTATTCAGAACCTGCTTATTTATTCAAGCATACAAAATACAGAAAATATAAAACACAATGTCAAATGCAGGAAGATGCAACCAAGGATCCCACAAACCCTGTTTTGTCTTTTTAACAGAATCTCCTCTTTCAGGCAGTGGGAAACTTCCCACTCATTCCAATAGGCTTTGGTTTCTTAGCCTGTTAACTGGGAAACCAGAATAGGGAATTCCAAGAAAAGATGATTGTGATTAAAAATATATGGTCATTATTAACCAACCATAGGGCAATATTAGGGAACTGAATATTGTTGAACAATAGAAGCAAGCCAGGACCTTAATGGTTAAGTGACTGGGTGTCTAGCCTACACATACCCCTTTTAATTAGGGATTAGCCTAAAACTGCCACTGTTAAGGTGCCTTCAAGGCATACGTCCACATATGTGTACCCTTACTGGACCTCAAAAATGGTGATTTTAAGGTGCTCTCAGCTGAATTTGGTCCCTGTATAAAGCAAGCATCAAATTTAGGCACGGTTAGCTAAGCTGCGTTAGCCCACCTGTAGACGCTTAATGCGCATTACCGTGGTGTGCATCAGCAGACACACACTGCATTAATGCGATTTAGCACATCTGCACGTGGGCTAATGCAACTTTGCTAATCACGCTTAAAAGTTAACGTGCCTTAATGCGCATTAGTGTACCTACGTGTAAATGTGCGCCTGAATTGCCTTAATGTGCCTTAAGGAAAGGTGCATTAAGTTTAGGGGTGCATAAATACCCGTGTAGACACCCCCACTATATTTGAGAATAGTACCAAGGGGACTGTTAATGGCAACATGAGGGCAGAAAGTTGATTTTATATCTTAATTAAAGGAGAAACAAATCTCTAGCAGTCCATGTGCTCCCTCCCTCGCACCTTGCAGTACTGGTGCAGTAGAAAGAATACCAGATACATTTTCTAGCAGCAGCCATGTGTTCCTTGAAAGCCTGAGATCAACATGCTGACCCTGTGCAGATCGTGGGATCTCAAAAAGGCCCTAGAGCAATATGGCAGACATTCAGGAACACAGAAGAGGATACACAGCTTAATAATTAGCGAGAGCATGCTCAGACCTAGGAGTGTAGTTCAGACCAGTCTCCCTTAGCCATACAAAATTCTCCTGTATGCATGCATAAAGATACCCTCAGTTTGTTCTTTCCTCTGTGCCTACACATAGCTCTGCATTGATGCGAGCTAGGGGGAAGAACAGACCTCATCGAAGGTAATCAAATTCCCAGCTTCTTGCAAAGGATGCTCAGAGAATAAGCAAGGACTGCAAATTCAGTGCAGCGAGTTCAATCCCTGGGTTACTGAGTTTAGACCGCAAGGGGGCATGATGCTGGCATCACTTGGCAAACCTTAGCAAAACAGCCTCACAAGGAAGCGATGGCAGGGTCCCTTGTCATCCCTTGGATTTCCAGCACCCTTAAGAGCCGCTCCAGAGCATTTCCGCCGGTGAAGGCTGCCCAGGGGAATGTGCCGATTCTGCACAGCTCCCGTCGCTGCTCCCTCTGTCGCCAGTGCCACCCGACTTCCACCATCTTTGGCAAGCATCCCATGTCTGTGCTTGTGAACGGAGGCTTGGGAGCTGCTATTGTGCAGAACTGGGGCCGCCAGTACCTGAGGAAAATCATTTACATTCTGAACTCCCTTGCACATTTGCAAGATGAGTTCCCTTAACATTAAGAGGGTGAATAAAATAACATTGTCTTAAAAGACAGAGAGAAAGGAGCAAAAGAAAAAAGAAAATATGCAGCGAGCTCTGCTCTGTGTGTTTTTGACTTAGCAATATCTGTAGCAAATTTTCCCAAGAGACACAAACAAACACAGGCTGAACCAGAATATCAATGAGGTCTTTTTTAGAGCAGGCACATTAAGATGCAAAACAGGAGATAATGAGATAAAGCAGCAAGTTACAGGTTTCTTAATTCTACATTTTTAAAAGCTGGGAAGTCGCGTTCGGAAGAGAATTGGGTTAGACCTAATGTAAGGCTGGGCTGGTGAGCAGCTTTGCTGAGCCTGCTAGCCTGAGTGAATTAGTCAGGGGTAGAATGGAGGGCGAACAGCAGGGCTCCCAAAAGGGCAAACAAAAGTATTTTTTTTGTAATGTTGCTGAAACCTAATAGTCGCCATCCTGAATCTGATGTCTTGATGCTAAAGGGGGCTCATTCTGACACATGGGAACTGGTCCAGGAGCCTTTCGAGGCCCTGAGGGTGATGGAAAGGGCAGGGGGAATTATTCAGCGACGTGAGGTTGACATAACTAAAGCTTGTGCCTGTAGTATTCGTCAGTACTGGTCCTCTAAGGCCATAGGTGACTATAAATTAGAATAGCCTCCAGACCTGTGCCACCTAGGTCTAGCAGCAGCCCCACATCCAGGCAATAGTGAGATGGCAAAAAGCCCTGGAGGAGGAGGATGCCCCTTAAATTCCACCTGCCTTAAGATGGGATCTCTGTGGCTTTTAAGTGAACATTGTCATTTGGATATAATCACATGGCTTCAGAAGCTGGGGTCTTAGGCACTGGGCCTCTAGCGCTTGCATCTTTCCTATTTTAGAGATGGGGAAAACATGGGGCAAAGAGATAAAGGCTAGATTTTTCAAGAGTTAAGCAAGTCTAACTTGGACCCGCCTTGCAAGAGCACCCGTCACTGAGAAGGATGGGAGTGGCTGGGTGCTGAGCCACATCTGAAGGTATAGCCCCATAGGCTGCAGAACAGGAGCCGTGGCCAGCCAACGTTTAGCACGTCAATTTAGCTAGCTATGCAGTTAAAAGAAATAGCTATACGGCATGGCAACTGCGCATTTGTGGGTTATATAAGTTAACGTGCTAAAAGTTGGTCGGGCCATGGCCCGGGTGGCCCACCCCGTTCTGCGGCCTATGTATGGCCCAGTTTCTCACAAGGAGTCCACGGAAAAAGCAGCGACTGGAACTCGATCTCTGGAGTCTCAGCCTTCACTTCAAGATGATACATCATCCCTGTTAGCTGGAGCAGTACAGCTGAAGTTGTAACAGATGAATGGATATCAACCTCTTTTGGATGTTGTGGGACTGCCGTGAGAAGTTGGAAGATGGGCTTGTGTGTGTGAGATTCTGATATTCATGCCCATGAATGAGAACAAAAATGTCCTCGCATGCATCTGATTGACCATACGCCCTTGGCCCAATACTTGACAGTATAGAGTGAAAGGTCACCTTGAGTAGGTAACATTTTGGATACCAATACCAAAGAGATCATGAAAGGAAAATTAAAAGAAGAATGAATGGGAGGAAATGGAGAGAGGGGAAAGTATAAGAAAGAGCTATTATTTAGCTAAACCTGGCTAGGGTAAAGGTTTTAATTCTTTCCAAGTGCCATATGCGTTTGCCTGTGGGGGAAAGGCAAAGCCATATTTATCTGACTGCACCAATAATTCATATCTGTTTCAGAAGCCGACTTTGGTGGATTGTAGATCTACAGCTGTTCCTAGTCTAGGTTCAGACTTTCCCGGTGGGAATCACTGTAGCAACACGTCTCACTTATAGGATTCATATGCAGGGGGATAGGAGACCCAGAACTGTAAATTAAAACCTTGTGTATATTACTTCAATGTATGCAATTCAAAAGTATTTAGGACTTCTCAAAACAGTCCTTTCACTACAGGAATCTCCCCCCCCACACACACACTCATGCAATTTAAAGGAAACAGATCTTTCATGTTTACCCTTCCTGTTTCTTGTAGGAGGTCTTGAAATAAAGGTAAGAATGCAAAGCCCTTTTATATTTTGCCTATAAAATTCAGAGCACTTGGTCTGGTATGGGGAGTGGGTGTGTATAGATGGGTCTGTAGGGGGATGGTACATGCATTAAATGCAGTCTAAGACAAGCCGCAAGAAGCAATGCAAGGATTAAAACAAAGAAGATTTGCATAGTGTTATGGCAATAATAATAATAATAATAATAATAATAATAATAATAATAATAATACCTTCATTATTTGGCTGGACCTTTCTATCTCTTTGGAGATGGTGCTATTTTGTAAAGTAATATACAGCATTATACATTAGATTTACATGCAAGCAAACAAGAACCACTCAGTGGATGCATCTGCAGGTCGCCCTACAGCGATGTAGCAACGCGCTACGTCATCATACGGTGTGCTACAGCAATGTAGTGATCATGCGAGTCTACATATCGCCGTAGTGGCTTACAGCACGCCACTATGGCAACGTAGCAAGGAAAGCTTCCCGTGCGCCACCGGTACGGCGCAGTACAGACAGTTATTGCAGCATGTTTTAGTACTTCTAAAACAAGGCATGTCTACATGGAGACATCATTACTGTGCTAAATTAGAGATGCATATGATGGGACAGATCATTGATATGAACCGACCTAGTTAGTTTACACCAGCCAATGTTACTCATTCTCTCTAGACTGTGTTATACATGCACCTCATAACTTTTCAAGCCGCCTTGATGGTCAAAAGTCATATATAGGAGCCCACTGCAGTCAACAGTTCCACGGGGCTTCGGTTGCTCTTGGGCAACATTTGGAAATACATACACTGGCTACATTTGGGCACACTAAAGCGTGAACAGCAAATCGACAAACCAAAGGTTACACCGCCAGCCAGTGATGGAGATGAGGACAGAGCTGGGGTTTCCCCTGTTTCCGTCTCGTGACCCGTCAACCAGACCACGCTGAAACCAGCACACGCAGTTCCAAGTGGCACTGAAATCATAGAAGGATACCGATCACTCCCCTGCATGTATTATTCAACTTGTATAGATTAGACAGCCTTGTTTTTCAATGTATATCATTCAGTCCAATACACACAGATTCTTACTGCGCTTGGGCTGATCCTCCTTGTAGCCATCTAAGCTGTTGTGACACTTTTCCTAAGTGGTGAGATGTTTGTGTCCCAGATAATTTTTATCCAGACATTTACATTCTGCCTACAGTTGGCCATAGGATAGTTCTTCAGCTGTTGTCTGAAACTGTCACATGGTGAGGCTGTGCACTGTTAAACAGCTGAGCTGTTTCACCCCAGGGATGGCTGCATTGCAGAGGTGAGGTATAATGGTCGTATTTTCCATCCCTTGTTTCAAAAGGGTGTTGCAAGGCTAATTAATTTGATTTTTTTTCTATAATGTATTTTGAGATCCTGGTTCAAAAGGTGCCCTAAAAGCAGAGCTATTATTAGCAACATTGTACAAGTGGCAGATTGCACTGCACTTCTCTGTATTATATGCATTTGATCTTACTTTTGTTTATGTCTTTGTGCTTGTTTCATGTATTATGTATGATTGCTGGATTATATCTTCATTTTTGCCGTTTGAAACAAAACAAGGATTTTTGAACTCAAAAATAATTTACGCTGTCTGTGCTAAGCATGGTTAACACTTTGAAATAGCAGAGGCCAGATTCTCAGCAGATGGGAATCTGCATAGCTCTACCAAAATCACCAAAGGTAAGGCAGTGTATACCAGGTGAGGATCTGCTCCATTAGTCTCACCCCAGCATATCAATATTATTTATATTGCTGCAGTGCCCAGAGGCCCTAATCTCTGCTAGGCACAAGGTGCTGTCTAAACAAAGAAAAATATGTCCCGCAAAGTTCACAGTCTGTTGAGACACTAGTTGGATATGCCACCTAGACAGAGAAGCACAAGAAGATGGTATTCAGTGTGCTAAGCACCACCCACAGCAGACCAGCTCTCCAACCATTTTCAGGTTTTTTTCTGTAGGTGCCATGGCAGAGATGAGTTGTTGAGGAAGGATTTGAAGGAAATGAAAGAATATGCCAAATGGACAAACCAGACTGGCATGTCAAATCCTGCCTTTTCTCTGCCAGGAATATCAGTGGCATAACAGAGAGGTGAGGATAACCTTTTAAGACTTGGCTAGACAAGCCTTGGCTGGGGTGATCTAGTTGGGGCTGGTCCTGCTTTGAGCAGAGGGTTGGACTAGATGTGAGCTCCTGAGGTCCTTCCCAACCCTAATTTTCTGTAATAACCAATCACATGCCTTAAAAGTGAAGACACATGGATTGTGTTGGCTATGATGAGAGGGAACCAGTGGGGTAAGGCAAAGAGGAGACTGACATAGCTGAAACAGCAAGCTGGGGAAATGAAATCTGCAGCAGCATTCGAATGGACAGAAGTGGAGCAAGATGGTATTGGTCAAAGGCAGAACTGATGAGAACCTGCGAACCGGGAGGTAATGAAACTGCATTGCACTTTTGCTCAAGACGCCAGATCTCAGTTCTCTCCTGTGATGTCAGCTAGCTACAGGATTTGGTTTTGGAAAGCCTGACGATTCCTCAAAAGCATATGACAGAACTCTTTTGCTCCCAGAATCAAATGCTGAAAACTGTAATATAGTACGAGCGACACAGATTGCTCTTAACAGAGGCTCAGAACTTTTTTTGAGCTGTTTTGCACTCTTCATCAGATCAAATTAGACTGAATTTGCTGCTCTGTTGCCTTACCTTCAGCAGCTTTAAAAAAAAGGGTCATGTGCAGAATATGAAAGGGAATGAAATTATTTATGAGACTTTAGCTCTAACACACTAAGATGTATATGACATTTCTGTAATGGTACTTAGTAGCATATCTTGAAAATATCAATGAAATAATAAGAAGGGGCCAAGATGGGCTCAAAATCAGGAATTTGTGGTGCTTTTAAAATCCGGGTAGGTTTTAGCAGAATTCAACTCTGCCAATATACCGTGCAACAAACTAGTTTGAGGCAGAAGGTTACCCCCACCTTGAATGTAAAAGAACAGCTACTACTATATATTTAGGGATCTCCCAGTGGCTTGTGGACCAGATCTGTTCTTCTGGAGGTGAGGAATCATGGTACTTGATGATGTTTTATGACGATTTATCATGTTTACTGGAGTTGTACTTCAGGGGAGAAGTGTGACTGCAACAAATACAGAATAAGAGGCTCCTGTTAATGCAGCATGTTGGTCTGTAGCATACAACGGCATCCTTCCCCGGATATACAGCATGCTTTGTTCCTTGGGCTTTTTTCCATGTGCAACCTGCTGATTATGCTTCCTTTGTGGTTCCTGGATCCATACTGGAATCTGAGACTAGGCGGAGATGCCTGTTCACCTTGACCTATAATCTTTCAGTCTGGTGGATGGTCAGTCATATGGCAGCATGAGAGCAGCTTGCACTTCTGCAGTCCTACTTCCTCCTTGATGGGGGAAGAGAAGCATCAGTCCTTCAGGCTGTCATGCTGATACCCCTCATCAGCACTCAGGTCCTGATCCCACCACTTGAGCCTGTGATTAGTGTTACAAGAGCGCTCTATGTCTGTGCATATGTAATTAGTTACTTACTGGATAAGGAACCAGGAGAAGTAGAAGAACATAAGGTATGGCGATGGGCTACAGAGGGGCAATACAACACTTTGGGTACTACAAACGGCTTCCTCTAGTACTTCTTTGCCTCGGCTCCCAACAATTCATCCTGTCGAAGCCAACAAACCAATGCAGATGCTAGTCATTATACATATGCAGAAGGGCTTCACTAGATTCAAGCCTAAGTTCAATAAAAAACATAGGACAAAATAAACCAAAATAAACCAAAAAAAAAAAAAAATGATGGCTGCTGTGTGAGAGGTCAATTTTAATTAAACTTTTGGCCTGGAGTCCTTCCTGGATAAATGCACCTTTCTGTTTTAAAAGAGGTTTTCATTGAGAACCCAGTGATTTAAAGCCGTGTTTTCAAAGTCTCTCTCGCTTTTTACTGGTAAATTGAAGCAGACAGGAAACTGCTTCTATTTGAATTTCTCTGGCTGATGTGTCATGTTGCACTGCGTGATGGATGGGACTGGGGATGACAAGTCGAGGCAATTACTGGGTCAGTTCTGGCTGATTCCAAAGGAAGCCACGTACCCCGAGAGCGTGCGTTTATTTAGCTATCTGTCTTTAAAGTCACCCTTTCCCTCTTCCAACAAGCCATTGCTGTTCACAGTCATTCCTAGTGCCGACACCACGCTCCACATCTTCACAGGGCAACGCGCATGTCAACAGCACTGTCCACACAAGCAAGCCAATGAGGCCAGGAGAACCAGCTCCGTTTTAGATGGAGACTCAAAAGCAGAGGTACAATTCACCCTCTTGCTATGGAGCGTCCGTGGCTGAACTCTTCAGGAACAGAACGCCCCACAGTGCTCAACGCAGCGGAGCAGCGTGCCGGGGCAAGAGGAGGGTCCCCGGTGGTGGGTCAACAGGGGGATTTCTCTGCTG
The DNA here is from genome assembly GCF_001723895.1 of Crocodylus porosus. Classification (NCBI taxonomy): domain Eukaryota; kingdom Metazoa; phylum Chordata; order Crocodylia; family Crocodylidae; genus Crocodylus; species Crocodylus porosus. The sequence goes on along the minus strand of NW_017728936.1, from coordinate 8,933,917 downwards.
CTGCGGGGGTCACTGAACAGCCCGTAGGCAGTCTCCGAGGTGGTGGTCCACGACAGACAGAAACTGCTGCTTTCTCCGTTTTACACCAGAAACTTCACAAACTTCTGCAGCGACCCAGAAGCGGGCAGGCACGAAGGTGGCACAAGACAGCTTTAACCTCCCTTATCCCTGGGCTGCCCCATTCTGGGTAGCACCTCAAAGAGGTTGCACCATAAAACCTCGGCACAAGCGTAGGTGACACGGCCAGACAAATACGGAGCGATGGGGTTGTGTAGAAATTTAAGAGCTGGATCCACAACTGGTTGGCTTCTTTGGAGCTACATCATGTTACACTACTGAAGATTTGATCCTAGTGGTAATCTAACGGAGAACTCATTGCATCTTGCAAGGATCTTCCTCCTGGCAAAGCTAGCTATGTAGTGATCCCGTATCCAGTTCTGTGAACATAAGCATTCAATAACTTCCCAGCAAAGCTGGTATTAGAGTCATGAGGGCCCTAGGTAAGGGTTCCCCCTCCATCCTCCCATCTCTACAGTGACAAACTTCACTAACTTAACCAAATGGTGACCCTCTGGGCCGGGGCTTCGGGTAATTGCTGCGAGTGCTCACACCTAAAAGTCAGCTCCACTTCCCAGCCAGAGGAAATAGTTCCCCTCCTTCTCTCTCTATTTTTTCTGAGATCTACATTATCATTTGCTAACCATATTATTGCAACACTTTATTTACTTTGGGTCCAGAGCTTTGAGACCTTAGAGGGTGTCCTCCTTCTCTAGGAATGCCATGAATTAATCCTTGGCGAAGAGCTAGGAAAAACATGTTTGTGTTCTTCATCTGGGAGGTGATTTCCTTCAGAACCTGGGCCACGCATATGCTCTCCATCATGCAGGTCAGAGGAAGATTTCATCATGGTACCTCTAGCATTGAAGCTTAGATCAGGCCTTGCATGGGGTCCTAGATGCCTTGCAAAGCCAGGAACAGACTGGGAAGCAGAAGGAAGAGTAAGTTGGTGTTTTGGGCTCTGCCACTGGTGTAATGAGGACTTTGGGAAAATTATGTCCTTCTTACCCTGGTTTCTCGGGAACATTCATATAGACTTTATCTGTGTACACTTCTCTGCAATCTGCTGATGAGCAGGGCTACATCCCATCATCCCCAGGGCGTGCTGCATTTGGCTTCCAGTTCAGTGTCTCAAGCTGTGATACCCAGGGTGTTATTTCTTGCAGTACTCAAGCCAGCACCCCCCTGAGCCTCTGGGGTGCAGGGAGCGGTGTTACTTCCAATCCCAAAAGTATAACACAGGCAAAAGTTGAGACTTCATTATAGGGCAAGCTTTCATTGGTAAAGCCATGCGTTTGTGCCGTGTCTAGCACAATGGACAATGGTCTTTGGCTGGGACTTGAAGGCGCTACCACGATACAAGTCATAAATATTGGACCTCCAGACAAGCCTCCAAGATCCAGCCACCCTCAGGGTTGAACCAGATCCAGCTTCTGCCAATAGACCAGACTAGATCACGCTCCTGGGATTGAACGCTCCCCGAACCTGGAGTCCCAGGAGCTCAGCTTGAGTCTGTATGCAGCAGCTTTTGCTTTCTCGCCTGTTATAATGATACAAAACACAAAAGGCAAGAAAATGCCCTTTCCCTATTTAGTGCCAGCCCCTAACAGGGAGCTGCAGGGGGGGAAAGGGGAAAGAATCTGGCCTTTCATATCTATGTTTCTTCACAGACATCAGGACCCATGTATCAAATAAAAGCAAAGGGTTGCTCAGGGGATTGGACTGTTTCTTTTCCACAGCCAAGCTTGGCTACCTCCCCCCGCACAACAACTGCTCCCCGAAAACAGTTTGTGCCTTTGCTTTTTCTTAGGTGATAGGAAAAAAAAAAAAAAAAAAAAAAAAAAATCAGTCAATGCGCCCTGAGGCCCTAAAACCCTTCATTGACTCTCTGCCTCAAGCACAGACCTCTTAGAAAATGCAGATGAAAGGGAAGCTGGGGGAGGGCTTCTGACTGGAAGAAACAACCATCCTGGCAAGTCCTTTGGTGGGGTCATGCTCTCGGACACAGAAGAGATATATTAAAAGGGGGAAACGAAGGATTCTAAATAATCAGGCTCCCGACTGGATAACGCCTTGACGAGAGGAGACGCAGCGAGAGCCAACGAAAACCAACTTGCACAGAGGGACGGGAAAGCAAGACGCCTGCTCTGACGGGACAGGGGCAGCGGTAGGGGGAAGAACTCGGGAACGAAATTAAATAATAGCCTCAAATTCCCAGGTGAGAAACAGTGGAATTAGAAACAGAAAGGCCCCCAGGAGATAAGCAAATCAAGGCTGGGAGGTGAAGTGTAGGCAGAGGGGAAGCGGGAGGCTGTGAACACAGCCCTGCAGTCTAGCCGCCTCCCGGGACGGCTTGCTTCTGCCGCGGGAGGATCTGGAGAAGCCAGATGAAGTCGGGGGCCCACGGTGCAAACACATTGTGAGAGGCGGTCTGTGCCTTGAAGTGCTCACAGTCCAAGCAAAGGCAGATGAGAAAGTATCCTTCTGCCCATTTTACAGATGGGGAGTTGAGACACCCGCCTGATGGTCTTTCCCCTGCTCTGGCTGCAAGACGGCATGAATCGTGAACGTGGTCTGCCTGGGGCCACAGAGGCAGCTCTGGTAGGGCTGGACGTGAGAGCTGCATTTTGTGAACCCCAGGAAAGCATCCTGACTCTAGCCACTGATCTGCTGGAGCCTCGGGGAGGGAGCTGTGGGGAAAGGACAGGATTTCTGACCCAGCGTGGCAGGTTCAGCTAATTTGGATAAACTGCAGATAGGCCTAGGACCACATCCGCCACTGCCAAGAAGCGAGGGAACGCCACTGACATGGACAGGAGTATGCTCATTAATTTTTAGTGCCTGAGGGTCTGACCCTTAAAGTTTGGGAACTCATTGATTAGGAAGCCACTGACGCACCCTTGGCAGTTCGATTGCTCTTTCAAAAAGTGAACCCATGCCTTGCTCCTTTTCACACTCTACCAGCAAATGCCATCACCCCCATTTTACAGAAGGGGAAACTAAGGCACTAAGAAATGGCCACACAATGACTCGGTGGCTGTGAAGGAAACAGAATTTGAGGTGCTTCCAGAACTGTACCTCTCCCCAGACTTGGCTTTATTCATTTAGATCCTAGCTAGTTTTGAATGAAAATACCTGGATCCAGACCTGACGATTTCGCCTAATAATAGCCTTAAAACGGGATGAACTCCCTCTCCCCTGCAGTTCTGTAACACCCTGATCTGTGTTCAGGACCCAGACCTGGGTTTTGTAACTGGAAGCACTCTCAAATATCTAATCATCTTTCTTTCTTTCTTTCTTGCATAGAGCAGGGCTGTCAAGCAACCCCCTGCATTTTTCTGAAGCTAGTATAGTTTGCGTTCAAAAGCCTTTTCTATTTCCTCTTCTAGTGCCACATGCTGCTGTGTCAACATAATACAGGTCCTCCTAAACAAAGGAATGTGTGTCTAGAAACTGTCCATATAGAAGGGAAAGCCAGATCCCAGACAGCAGAGAATGAAGGGGTCTCACGCTACTTTTTTTTATTACACAGTTTGAACAGGGCAAGTGCCCCACAGAGGTAGGACTTTGTGTGCATGTGTGCGCGCCTCCTTTCCGGCATGTAGTGTGAAACATTAGATGAACACGGCAGAAAAAAAGGTCTCTCGCACACCGGTGGGGTTTGCAGACTGCATGAGAATATGTTCTTTAAAGACAATACCCTCCTGCAACACGGGGAAGGAGGGAAGAGATACTGTCTACAGCTGCTGACATGTTTCAGATAGGAGATCAATGAGTGAATGCACAGCTGGGAAAGTCTCACACCCCCAAGCTGCTTCCAGGGAAGATGCGGGAGCCTGAGGATTATCACTGTAAGGTACAGCAGTGCAATAATTGCATCAGGATTATTTATCTCCGTTTCCTCTGCTCATTAGGCAAGTAAGGGGCATAGCATAGGTGTGCACAGCATAAATAGCATCATTTCATTCTGGCTCTTACACTGTGCTCATCGACAACATGACAGAGTGCCCACCGGCTTTGTTCAGAGGCGTGCTAGTTCAACAATAACGCTTTAGCCCTTTACGCGAGAGATCTAGGTTCAGTTCCCAGATCCGCTGCAGTGCTCTGCTCACCTGTTTGTGTGACCTTGGGCACATCACTGCATCTGGTTAGATCAAGGTGGCTTCAAGTTTGCAGACTCAAAGCTTCTGACTGGAAAACAAAGTTTATGTGACCATATAGCCAACAGCCACTGGACAGCACAAGCAAGGCATCCTAAGGCCCGCTGGGTATTCAGAAGGGCCAGAGAGCGCTCTGTGCTGCTATACAAAGTGGAGGTATTAAGTACCTGGCCCACTGCACATATTAATTAGGCCTATACCATGCTGGCAAATCCTCCAAAATTGAAACTTTCATTTCTCTTTTGAAGTTTAGACTTCGCAAGATTAGCATAATCAAGACGGTGCTCTTCCCTCTGACCATTGAGAGCCTGCGGGAATGGCCCTGGGTATATTCCCTACCCCACAATGAAACTCAGTGCTGAGTCAGTGCAATGCATGCTGAATGTCTTCACGAGGGTAAATATGCAAGAGGCACTTCTTTGGGTGATATCTTTTATTTGACCAACTGGCCATGTCTGCACGAGATACTTACTGCGCAGTCGTTTAGTACAGCCGTTTCAAGATGATGCTGACTGCACAGTAGCTCACGACCACCGCGCAGTAGTGTTGGGTCACACTTCGTGCCACGCAATGCTACTGTGCAGCCATCATGAGCTACTGCGCAGTCAGCGCCTTGTGTAGATGCGCCCACTGTGTAGTTGGGATAAAAGTTAGACAAGCTTTTGAAGCATCTGAACGCTTGTCTAACTTACGTCAGCTACACAGTCAGACCAGTAGAAAACACCACCCGAAGAAAGCCTTGCCTCTCGCACAATTTCTGGACCATCACAGCTACAACGTCACTCTTACACCAGGCGAATTAGTCACTGTTCACTGATTGCTGTATCAGCTGAGAAAGGCAGTGGGGCAGGAGCAAAGCCAATGTGCCGGGGGGGCGGAAGGGGTGGGAGTAGGGAAGCAAATGCAGAGGGACAGAGGAGGAGATGCACCGGTGGTTGGGGAGGGAGGGAACAGATCAGATGGAGAAGGGAGAGAAATGAGCATCCATTTCTGAGGGATGCTAGAGGCAGCTTAGCTAACAGTTCACATGTCTACCTCACTCATCACTGTGGTCACTAAGATAAACACTACGGATAGGATTTGCTCCTGAGAGAGCAAAGCAAACTATTTTTTTTTGCCTCCCCTGTCTTTCTAGGGTTTTCTTTTTCCCAGGCCCAATCTGATTTTTTACAAGACGCAGTATATGACCCTTTATTCCCACATTGACTCTAACATGATTATTATATTTACAGCTGTAACCAGGTAAAAGGAAACCCCTGTGACCCATTCTGATCGGCCAGACTTTCCTTCCTAGGACTTGGCCAGCGTGCTTAGAAGAAACCCTAAATATTTGTTTTAATTGCACAATGGATTCCCATAAAGCAGCAGGCTCATGTGCTATGAGGCCTTGGATCATCTCAATCCTGGCAGGTGGGCTCATCAGGCAGATGGTCAGGGAAAAGCACCTTGGCACAGTCTTTACTGGCATCTTTCAGACAAAGGGCTGCTTCAGGGGCCTGAATACTGCTGCAGCAACGAGAGGATTCTCTTCTCCCTCGCAGATTTTAAAAGGGCAGCCTGAGCATGGTGCAAAACTTGGGTAAATTGCTGTCATCCCTCATTGCCAGTGACTTCCTTCCTCCAGTCCATCTGGACTGAAAACTCATCAGTTGGCTACAGTATAGGACTAGACAATTTGGGGTCGATTCCTTGGTCTGTCCAATAAGTCTGACTGCTTTTCTGACTTTGCTTTCTTGGAGATTCCTAATAACTCTATCTTTGTGGCACCTGAGTCCATTCCCATGCACAGGAAGGCTGGAGTAACATTCGTCAAGTGCTTGGAGAGCCTTTGATGCATCCAAATTTGGGAGTGCAAGAAGAGGAAAACTTACTTGGAAATTATAGGTTTGCTGGCCTCTTTATTTACCTAGATAGCTATAAACGCATGCAAACCCTATATTCTATATAGGGATGTGTGCATATTCGCCATCCTGTCACATCCCTTCTTATACTGGCATCACTCTACCGATTTCAATGGACCTAGGCCAGTGGAGAATCATGGAATTTACTCATTCTTCACAATATCAGTCCTTCCAACCCTCAAGTCATCTTTAAATCCCCTGGACTCTGTTGCCAACTAGAGAGACAATCCAGTGATCCAGTGGATGGGCAGCCAACTGTGCAGCTGACTTCATGAAGTCGATTCCTTACGCTTTCAGATGCCCGGTGCAATTGCAGACAAAGCTCTGTGCTTTTTGAGATCTAGGCATAAAAAGTGCGGTGTCAGAATACTTTCTGGTACTGAGGTGGTCAGAGGAGAATACAGTAGGAAGGGGTTGTGTATCTGATGAAAGACTGAAAACTCTGATTTCTGAGGTGCAAAAAAGAGTTTTACTGGAAGCTCAGCGCACCGTGTTTAAGTCTTACGCGGAAGCTGAGACTGTATAAAGTTTATGTCTGTTTCCAAGCAATAAAAACAGTTTGGGAGAAGGTAAAAATAAGTCAGTTAACAGATTATCACAAGACCATTAGTTTCACAGGGCAAGATATTTCATAGCAGTAAGCGCTTGAGATACTGCAAAGGAACTAAAGCTTTAAGAGGCGATCCTCACTAACTGGTATCAGCAGGCAGAAGAGATACTAGGATGTTCAGGTGTTAGGAAATTTGCCGTGTCCTGCTCATATTTCTTGTGTGATCTCTCTATGCAGAATTCAAGGATATCAGCGCTTGTAGGCCAATCTCAGAAGTCAATGGGGCTATGCTGATTTATACCAGCTGAGGGTTTAGTTTTCTTTGTTGCATTGTCTTGGGGAGCACTGTTCTACCTTGGTAGCCTTTACTGAAGCTGAATTAGTAACCGACAACTCATTTCTCTAGCTTTTGTATCCTTTTTTCTGCAAAAGAATTGCAATTTGGTAAGACTCATCCCCTGCCTACTTAATTAACTTATTTTTTTCCATTTTTCATCGTGCTTAAAATCAGTGTTTTCTGTGGCGCATTCCAAAGAAATCTTGCTGGTTATGCATTGGTAAGCTAAATCTTGATGGGCGCATCTACACAAGAGGTTTACTGTGAAGTTGCCTAATTAGTAGGGCAGTGCGATCAGGTGGTGATTCGATTCAGAGGAGATTTAGCCTGGTTCAGTAGCTGAATCTCCAAATCTGAATATAATCAGGGGACCAGTTACAAGGTCTGAATTAGGCCACAGGAAACTAATAAACTCCACAGTAGGCTAGCACTTGTAAATCCAATTGCTACCTACTGCGGAGTTCTTTAGTGCGCAGAGTGCACATGTAGATGCTGACAGGGCTGGTGGGGCATGAGGGTGCTTCAGTGCGGGGTCTGCCTGTTGGCTAACCCCACACTGGGGCACCCTCATGCCCCGGCCAGCCCCTCTGCAGCACCTTGACCTGAGCCAGGTCAGCCCTGTGCTGGCAGGCTGACCCCGCTCCCCGCATACTTGCCAGCTGGGGCTGCTCCAACCCCACTCAGATGTGCACAATCCTGGGTCCACAGTCAAATAGCATGATGTGCACTGGAGCTGACTGCTGCAAATTAATTGCATGTGTAGACTATGTGCTACCAATGTGCTGAAAAGCCGGGATTCAAATCCTGGCCCATGCTTGGATCTTTAGAGTTGCAGGCATTTGTAGATGTGGGAGCTTGTACTAATGTGGCATTTGTGTGAATGGATGAATAAACGCACAGTCTTTGGATGTTTTCATAAAGTCTTGATGAAAATCTGTCACCTGCAAAATGCCCTTTGGTTGGCATCTATAGTTGGCAAGAAACTCGACGATGGGCCTGCTTTGAACAGGGGGCTGGACTAGATGACCTCCTGAGGTCCCTTCCAAGCCTACTTTTCTATGATTCTATGAAATTTCATATTAAATGGATCATGTAATAATACGGCTTAAAAATAAGGCCTCACAGTGTGTGGATAATTTTTTTGGGGGGGGGGTTCACGGTCATTTTTGAAAGGGCAAGTTGGAAGAGATTGTTTGGTCGTGAGATCAAATGGCTTCTTATCAGTTCCATTACATTGCTTTTACAACACGCTTCAAGGTAGATAAATCTTATTCTATCCTCTTTACAGGGGGGGAAACTGAGGCACAGAGTGCCATTAAGGCTACATAAGGACCTTACACTTTTACCAGTATAAGTGATTGGAAACTGGTCTATGCCTATAACAGAACAGAAGTTTGGCACACGCAGACTTGGTTTAAAAAATGGAGGAACCCAGCCTAAGATTTGCCCCCTCACCAAACGGCAAAATGTATATTCTGCTTGCCACCGAACTAAAATAAACGCCACTTACCATGCAACTTAGATCGATTCTGTTTCTGGCTTTTTTAATGTCTGTACCTTGACTAAGTCACTTACTTGCGTGGCTAATCTGTTAGTCCTCTCCTCTACCCAATGGAAAACACTCTTTTGATCTATTCAAGAGATTCAGGAGTGTGAGGCCCGAAGTGTGATCATCGTTGATACCAACCATGATCTCCATTATAATTCAAGCCTGAGAGAGTCTCACACCTAATAATTCTTGAATGAAGCCCACAACTTCTGTCTGAGCTAGAGTATATTGGGTGCGTCTACATGTGAAAATAATATGACCGAATAAATGTTGGTGCAGTTTGCACTGGAGTTTATTTTCATTGAATCATAGAAAATAAGAGTTGGAAAGGACCTCAGAAGTTCCTTTAGTCCAAACCCTTGCTCAGTGCAGGACCATCCCCTAATTAGACCATCCCAACCAAGGCTTTGTCTATCCTGGTTTTAAAAAAGTCCAGGGATGGAGATTCCACCACCTCTCTGGGTAAACCATTCCAGTGCTTTACCAGCCTCCTAGTGAGAAAGTTTTTCCTAATATCCAACCTCAACTTCCCTTGCTGCAACTGGAGCCCATTGCTCCTTGTCCTGTCACCTGCCACCACTGAGAACAGCTCAGCCCCATCCTCTTTGCAACCCCCTTGCAGGGAGTTAAAGGCTGCTAGCAAATCCCACCTCGGTCTTCTCTTCTGCAGACTCTTGCTCTTGGGTGCAGCATTTACATATGTGCCTGGGGCTGCAGCATGCTGAGCAGGGGCAGTGCCAGGGGGCCCCAGGAACCATTCTGCCAGCCCCAAGCTGCTCTGACCTGGCTCAGTGAGCTGTGGCATGAACACACACCGCAGCATCCTCATGCCCCAGCCAGCCCTATCAGCATGTACATGTGCATTGTGGTGCACTAAATAATGCTGCCGTAGGATAGCACTTGTGTTGAGCAGTGCTATCCTTAGGCGGCATGTATTAGTTTCCTGTGGCCTAATAGGGCCCTATGTGTAGAAGCTGACATTTTACTGCAGAAATAATTTAGGCAACTCTGCAGTAAACATCTTGTGTAGACGCGCCCATAATCTGGGGAAAAAACCCCAGTCTTGGTTAAATGTCTTGCAGTAATAATCAAGATGACACAGCTACTTAGACAAGAGGAGGGTATTCTTGTGAGTGCAAGCTAAGCTCTTCTCATCTAATGCCTCTTTAGGTCAAGTAGTGGAAGCCCAAGAAAGTGAGTAATTTAAGGTGATTCGAGAAAGCTTTCTCTGCCTTTCTATGTTCCGCACGACCAATTTCGCCCATTTTAAAAGATCTAGTGCAAGCAATGTCACAAGCAAAGGCTGTTGAAATGTTAGCTTTCAAGGCTTTAATTTAGCCAAGTACATTAAGTCTACAGATCTTTCTGCCAATTGTTTTAGATAATTGTAACTACAACCAGAACTAGTTTGAGATGCATGGTATCTGCAATTATCTGTATTTCCCTCCCCCTCTCTAGGTGAAAGGGGTAAGAGATAAAACTGTCAGAGAACAACTTAAAGCTTCTACTTGCTGAGGGAAACATCTAAACAATTTCACCGACTGCAGCAGGAAAATTGGTTGTCTAAGGCAAAAGGGATGGGTAGTGGCAAATGTATTTGCAAACAGACTGATAAAGAAGGCCGCAAAATAAGAGAAAGTGCCGACTGACAAAATCTGAAGAATGAAAGCAATGTAACCAGAGATAACACAATAATAGTAGAAACAATTCTGGAAGGAATGTAGCATACCAAGGGACTCTGAGAACTGGGTGCTTATTGTTTTATGTAATGGCAGCAATGTCGGCTAGGCAACAGTATGCTTTATTGCCTTCCTTCCACTGGAACAAGGAGGAGTTCTTACCAGGTGGCTGGGACAACAACAGCAATGTTGGAAATGACAGGTAAAAGCTATGGAAAGTCTTCGTAGCCTCATCAAAGTCTGCAAAACACCTGACAGAGCTATCGTAGCAACACATGCATTTGATTAGAGGGGTGCAACGCACTGAAATGCTGCTTAAACGTACACTCGAGAGATCTCTGAAACGACAGGAATCTGGATGCGGATGTGCTGAAGAGTGCAGTTTAAGTACACTGGAAATTGATCTCGTTTTCAAGTACCGAGGGGCAGGGAGGATGGTGGGTTTGCTTATTTCAGACTGCGAGTTCCCAAAGCGATTTATGAGGCTCAGTCATAGCATGGAGCTAGGGAGAAGCATTACTTCCTCAGCAGGGAATCCAAAGGCAGTTCCCTTCCGGAGAGTATGGCCATCAGGCTACGGTACCAAAGGATGAAAGCAGGCACTGCTCAGGGCTGATGCATGCAGAGCTGTTCCTCGGGGCGGAAGGGGTGAATCAGGGCGACCGCCCCGGGCCCTGCGGACAGTGCCGTGCAGGCCACAAGGACAGCGCCATTGGCACGTGCTAAGGGTGCCGCTGGCTTTGCACTGTTGATCATCCCTGTCATACTTTCCGAGCCATGCATGACCTCAGCTGAGCACATGGGACCCATGCTTAGCCAGATAGGAGTATTGAGAGGCAGCAAGAGCAGGCCCTGAGGTTTTTCCTCTCTTGCATACCCCACCCAGGATCCTGTACGCATGGCTGAAGACACCTTGTGCTGAAATGGAGCACCGCAACCGTTCTTCTTTACTGGGAAGCGGTTTTTGGAAAATGATACAAAGAAATGGAAAGTGCCCAATATAAGGGAAGCCGGTAGGGGGCTCATAGGTCAGCAGAACATATTTACTCGAGTTGGGACCCAGCCAGAACACCAGGGATCAGTGGCTTTCAGACTTAATGACTTTAAATGTTATGGGCTAGCAGATGGCACCGCCAGCAGAACCGTTCTCTTGTCCTCCTTGGTGGTCTCCCATCCAACTACACATCTAGACTGACCCTATTCTGCTTCCGAAACCACAAAGCACAAGCAGGAGGGGACTGATTTTCGAGCCAGGGCCACATCTTAAGGCTATTTGAAATGACCATGTCAAAAGACAGCGTTAATAATGCAAAAGCAAGACAGACACTAAAGGGGCCGTACTATAGTTTAAGTAGCCTGCATACTCCAGTAAGGGGAATATGGGGCAAGAAAGAATAAAATGATCACTATTTTACCTGACTGATGTTAAAACAACACTAATTAATCAATATACATAGTGAAGCCATAATCAAGACCAAGGAAAGCAGGGTGCTTCCCCTGGGGACTGGCTCGTTAAGGGTTATCTGATACCTCGGGACCACAGCTTGTAGCAGGCGCCCTCTCTGACCAGTCTCTCCTGCTCCCACAAGCAGGTACACTGCAGAATACCAACAGTCACACGTAACGTGAAAGGTCATCGTAGACCATTACGGAGCCCAACGAAACAATGGCAGCTGCCTTGATACAAGCCAAGCAGCAGGTGCGCAAGGAGCAATTACAACACAATGGAGGCGTGCTTTCCGGTCAGTGCTGCTTAGTAGCAGAGATACTGTAAGCAGGAGCTTTGCTGACATTTGCCCGGGGTAAAGGTTGCAACCGGAAGATAGCTCTCTGGATCTCTTCTGCTGCTGTGTTTCAAGCAAATGAGCTGAAAAGGGAACCAACTAAAAAAGCCAGTTTTGTCTCAGCGTTACCAGCCACCCAGACATTGAGCATTCACTCGGAGAGCACATTAAATGCAGCTGGCACCGTGTCAGACTGAAGACTCCGGCTTCGTGCAGGCAATACTGAGCACTTGGAACCGCGAAGAGAACTGGGAAAGCGTCCAAGATTATGCTTCACATCTGCTATGCGAACCCAGTGCAAACCCTGTTTTAGCATACAGTGTAAACAACAGGATCACTAGTGCAACACATGCAAAAGCAAGCCTGCGTGGAATAAAGGTGCCATTCTAAGCACCTATTTTAAGTCTGGCTGGGTGCAGAACGGGGGAATAGAAAAATTAGAGAACCGCTCCAGGCTTCATCTTAATGCACCGAGTTAGATAGCTGCAGATTCTCAAAGCCTGCGCCCCACCCTCTGGGCATGAATGAATACACACAGTCAGCTTCCCACCCCGCACACACGCTCGTAGCAGAACAACACTAGCTATCTTGTTAGTCCATTGCAGCAAAGATATAGGCAGGATGTGCTCCTCATCGATTAGAGGCAGGCCAAAATGACGATTTATGAGGAAGCAGGGCCTAAGTATAGGGCCCTGGCTTGGGCCTCTCTTGTGAATGGTAAACTCAGGATTCATCAAGGTTGGATTCAAGGGGGTGGCTCTTTAAAGTTCAAAGTTCAGCACTTAGTCCAGCATTTACCATGTACCATCTATCCTGCAAAAGGAGACTGGAAGCCTGGTCAGTCCTAATCAAGCAGTCGCCGGTATTTTGCATCTCATACATACCAAAAAAAAATCCACATTTTATCACTTTAATCCAATGTCAATCTTGAGTTAATGCCATCCCACTGTAATTCCAGCTGCCATTACTCCTACCCTCTTGACTTTTCCTCCTTATCACCATCACCTTCAAGGGAACACCAGCCTATTAAATGGTGTCCATTCCTATTTCTGGCACCCAATAAATCTAAATTTTCAAGCTTGGGAAACCAGGCTAAAAAACTGGCATGGAGATAAATGATTCTTCCAAGACAAATGTACAACCATCATTACTCAAAGGCTTCTTCAAACCCCCAAAATACTGGATTTCAAACCCTAGGAAAGTGGATCTCTCTCCCCTCAAACTAATATAGCGGGGCTGTTCTCTGAAGTACAGAGATGGATTCTTTGTTGGCTCCACATACAATTACCCACGGTGTGACGCAGGCTCCTAGGCGCAGCGCAAATTTTATTTTTCAGGCTCACCATCTCCCAAGTCAGCCTTCGGAAGAAAATCTTTGAAATGAGACTTAGCACTCGCCACACGCTCAGGCAGCCTAATAAATAGCGTTCAGCTCCAACTTCGCAGCGTTGCAAGCGAGCAGAAAACAAAGGGTTCGGGAGCACAGATTAGATCATTTCAAATGGTCACAACATTTTTTCCCCTTGCGGATGGCAAGGACTGTATTTGAACCTTCCAGGACTGTGTTTTGACATGAACGTTTAAGCTATAATAAAATAAGCAGCAAATCTTCATCTCCCTTCAAGAGTATTGTATTAAAACCAGAGAAGGGAATTACAACAGATTGGCTTCCAACATTTCTTAATGTGTCAAATGGTATTAATAAGATCATATCAGCGAATGCTGACAGGCCAGTGAAAACTAAAAAGGCCAGATTCTTCTGCCCCAAAGTGAGTGAGATTGGCTCTATATTTTACACTCATTTTTTAGAAAGTTTAAATAAGCCCATTGATTTCATAAAAAACGGAATCATAAATAATAACTCCTCGGGTCACGTGCTCTCTCGAATGCTGTAGAAGCATTTCATTCATCTCTATAAGCAGAGAAACAGCTATTATTGTTTATGTAATGTCCAAATATTGTTGTTCAAAATTTGGTGAAATAAATAGGTGGCTTGATTATAATCAAAACCCTACTGATGTTCATTTATCCTCACGGTACCAAGTGGAGAGATACAACCCCAGGCCAAAGTTTACAAAGCAGGAAGCAATTCCTTGTCCCCAGGCCTTTGTTCTGTCCGCTGTCTAATAACCGCTTCTCTCGATTGCAGTGTATCCTGGCCTCTAATGGATAGATCTGGAAGTCCTTAGTTATTGTCTATTACAGGAAGAGTTAGGTAAATATTACCATTTTTTCCCATGGATATTTGCTCAAATTTATAAATGAATTCACTACAGCCATGCTTACATCCTTCTCATGAGCTAAGTCCTCACATGTTGGAACAATCAAGGTTCACTGACTGTTAGAGATAGCTGAGTATTTGAAAACAGCCAGGTTTAAAATTTGGACAGAGAGTGCATGCACATGCATTCAATCAAGGAACAAAATTATCACCATGCAACTCCAATGACCCAATTGCAAAGAAGCAACAGACTTCCAGAGAGGTGTGTCCACCCCAGCACAAAAGACTTGCATCACATGGGTCCTGGGGATAACATAAAGACTTTGCCGCCCAAGTGCTTTTAAGTCTAGTTTAAATTTGCATGAGTGAAATGTTTCAAACTGGGCGTGTCAAAGGCCCATAGGTGCCCAAACCCCACACATTCGTTTGGGGTCCTAATTCCCTTAGGCTTGGTTGAAAATTTCCACCAGATAGCTCAATACATTCTATTAAATTTGGCAAATGCCTTAACTGAAGCGCAGTTCGCAGCATCTGCATCATTCATTTTGTTTTATCCTTTTTTAACATTTTTTTTTAGGCCTGGGCAAAACCGAATGCACGCGTTTGTGTGGTGTGCGTCTGTGTATGTGGGGTGAACTAAAGAGACAATTACCTTCAGCTGAAAATAAACATCATAAAACCATAGACGTCTAATTTTTGCACCTGGATGATCCTCTTACAGCTATTCACTTCTAATCACTCTCAGCTAATAAATGAATAGAATAGCTAATGTGATTAGAGTAATTTACCTATTCATCAAGAATATTAAACGAATTGAATATTTTGCATCTGACTGTTCACACAGCCTTAGTATTTCCCTGATATTGTAATTAGCCACGTGCTGCATCTCTGTGCCCTTTGTGAAAACAGTCTGTGGGCCTCCGCATGCATGCACAACACTTAATTCAGAGCTGCCGAGTGGATGTGGTTTATAGATGCAACGTATAGGGACTGTGTAGAGCACGTTGACATAGGAAGTGGATGCCCCCATCCTTCAACTGAAGAAGCTAGGCTCATAAGAGCCCATGGGAGCATGAAGGAACAAACTCCCTTAGCTAAAACCCAGGATCCAGCACAAGTCAAGGAAGCTGATCCTTTCTCACTTATGGAGGAGGTCACTCCAGGACCTGAGGATGCAGCTGTGAAACATGGACGCTATGGTAATAGGGGAATTGATCATTAGTAATATTCTGAGTCAGGAACATGGGGACCAAAAGACCCATTCGGTTACTTGCCTTCTTGCTGTGAAGGTGGCAGCTTGTAAAAGATGTCTAAGGGAAATAGTATAGTAATACCAAAAGATAGCCAAGCCAATGACTGGCAGACAAACTGGTATAGATTGATTTTAACTCCCCAGAGGCATCCGACTGAAACTTAAACCCCATGAGCCCTCAGGAAAGAATATCTATCATCTAATAGAAGATGTAATACAAGAAACTGGTGGAGATGAGCAGAACTACTGATATCTATTAGTATAGGTTTTAGACTGTACCAGAATCTAATATATCCAATCCCATAGAGACGTTTGGGGGAGAAGGGGGAAGGGAGATGGTTTGGCTCATTCCTAGAAAATAAGGGAACATATTTAGAAGTGATACAGAAAAGATACGTTTAATAAGCTTGCCAAAGATGATTTTCTATCATTTCCTGTTGGTAGGAAGCTAAAGCATTTTATAAAATGCATTCATGCTTAACTAGAATGATATCTTAATCTTCCTTAGTCACATCTTTTCATGCTTTACTTATGCTCCACAAAACAGACATCAAGCTTTTCAGCAAGCACCCTGAAAATTCAAGCATTAAAATGAAAACGGGAAGCAGCCGCGTTTAAAACATTGCACAAACAGAATCACCTTCAGCAGAACCTTGAGCAGAAAATAAATGGCTCTCTGCTTGTTTGTATCAGGAAAGGAAATTAAGAGGAGAAACAATGAATTATTGAAGGCTTCGAGGTTCTATAGACTGTGTCTGGGTAGATCTAAAATCAAGATGTCACAATAATCTCTTTTGGGGTCTCTTGCTTTCTTTGATTGGAGTGGTGCAGGATGTAAGGCTGAGAGTTTTATTCACTGGGAAGGGGTACAGACATAATTATGGTTTCTATGGGGTTTCTCTTTCCCCTTCATGTTTGCAGCTGCTTATAATGAACTCACACAGCCCCAAATATCTTCGCTTTCTTTGCTTGCAATTTTAAGAGCGCTGCAAAGCAAAACATGGGGAGCTGGACACCTCTAAACATCAGAAGAGCATAGGAGAGGGGACCAATACTGTTGTTGGCCCTTAGCTTTTTTTGGGGGGTGTGCTTACTCCTGGATTTTCAGTTGCCCAAACTCTAGACATGTTCAAGAGGAAGATCTACCCCCAGACTTTGTAGCTCAAGTGTGCTGGGTTGCTAAGCAGGCATAAAGCTATCTGAAGACTATCCCAAGCACAATAGACCTGAAGGGCCTGGAGTAGGTCCATTAGTTTTTAATCATAGTCTCTGGGGCAGGAAGTATAACGGGGATTTTCAGAGATGAGTCCATGCTTCTGCGTCCCTGAGCAGGCTGATAGCCATTGAAGCAGGGGAGGAGTTGCCCTAGATTGTACACTGATCCCCAACTGTTCATTAAACAGTGAATACAAACGGTCTGGCTTTTGGTTCCTGATGCAGTGCAGGGAGAAGTTTGGCCTTGAAAGTCTGAGATTCCTCCTTACACCTGTTATTCACTGTGACGGCTTCACCGAGTTCTGCAGAAGTTGTCCAGATTTAGGATGGGGTAAGGGAGTCGGTACAACCGCTCATCAGGATATCATACGGTTAACTCCGTCCCCAGGGTGTTTCCCATGTGTTAAATGCAGGTAGAATAGTGCCCTAGCTCCCTTTGAAGTCTGTCGTGGTACCCGTGTTGTCCTGTGCTAATCCCGGCGATGAAGGGGCTCCTTGATCCAGATCGGTATGTTTTGCTTGACAGCGCGCGTGCACGCACAAATACACACGACTTCTAAAAACTGTTGCAGAAGTCCCCTAAGGTTTCCCTTTATCAGCCTCTCTCAAATCCCAGAGCCAAACCAACGACTGGTCCTCAAGCCACTTTTGACTTAGTCGGCCTTAAGGGTTTCTGTCCCACCCACCACCTCTCACTGTCGCTCGACTTTTCTGCTCATCCTCTGCAGGTTCCATGGGAGCCCCGAGTAATTTTTCTTTGGGTTATTTACGTATTTTTTAACCTGCGTCTCTCTTTTTTCATCTCGCTTCGCGTAAAACACTTTGATTGTGTGTTGGGGGAAAATGCTATATGAATGAATAAGTTATAATAATAATAATACTACATTACAGGGATAATGATGGATGTGCTTTAAACAAAGCCTCTGGCTGGCAGTGGAGAGGAGCCATGGAAAATCAAAGATAATCCCGCATGAGAAGAATTGTAATGAGAAGGACCTGGAATATGTTATCTCTCTGCATTACTCCTCTCTGCGGGGCCAAGAACAGAATGCCCCCAAATGTCAGTTCTTACACTGTATTCTGGGCCAGGAGCTCGGCTAATGTAAATCAGCACAGCTCCTCCAGCATGTATAGAGTTATACTGCTTGATTATTATGTCTGTTTGACTTACATTATTGCTTAAAGCCCCAAGTGCTATCTGGGCCCTATTGTGCTAGGCACTGTACATACACACTGGGACA
Organism: Crocodylus porosus; assembly: GCF_001723895.1. Lineage (NCBI taxonomy): Eukaryota > Metazoa > Chordata > Crocodylia > Crocodylidae > Crocodylus > Crocodylus porosus. The sequence continues at coordinate 8,915,971 of NW_017728936.1, read as the reverse complement.
GTATTTCCCCCAAAAGCTTGCACTCTAAAATAGACAAGAGGTTAAATGGAAACAAAGGCAAAGAGGTAAAGAAAGATGCTGTAGGTCACCCAGGAGCCTGTGGCAGAACTGGGAATTGGATGCATGGGCTCTGACTCATGATCCAAAGCCCCATTCATTAGATGACTCTGTCCCTGCTGATCAGCAATTGACAATCTGGTGTTTCGTGCCTAGCTACTTTGTACCTGTCATAGGGATGCAGTTTAATTATGCTTTAACATCTATGCTGTACTGGGACCTTTTCTACAGCAAAATATGGACACAGGGATAAAAATCAACAGGATTCTTTAACAGGATTACTACAAAAACCTATAGCCTTTAATACAGAAGGGGATTATTTTCCTGTTCCAGGTTTCAGGAACCAGTTCCTATATTGGGCATAATTTTCTCTTTTTTCCTGTAGAATGGTTTAAACAAAGCCCAGAGAAAGGTCACCTCTAGCAGAGCCAGCCACTGATTCCAATGGAGGTGATAGCTAATTAGGCCTCAACACAATACTCCTAAAGGTGTCTCGGTCTTGCTATTGTCATTTTACTGATGGTGCATGGAGAGATTAAGTAATATGCCCATAGTCACACATTGAATCAGCAGCAGAGGTGGAAGTAGAAACTATGGCTGGGCTCAGACATGCAGGCACGTGCGGTTTGTGGTGCCACAAACAGCATGTGTTTCATGTTAAACAACGTGCAGTTGGTTTAGCATGCAACTGCACATGGTTTAACTGGGGTAAAATTTGCTATCAGGATTTCCAGTAGCAACCATCCCCTGGCCCCGGGAAGAAAAGCAGTACAAAACACAGCAAAGTCAGGACAAAAGTGTGCCTCAGTGTGGGGGCTCGTGCTCTGCAACTGGCTGGGGCGCAGCATGCCTTGAGACGAGGGACTCCATGTGTCTCAGCCGGGCGGTGTTTGCAGTGGAGTCCCAGCTAGCTGAGGAGTGGGGCTGCCTGCTGGCTAGTCTTGCACTGAGTCATCCTGTGCCCCAACCAGCCTCCTCTCCAGTACATGGAAAGCAGGAAAACAATGCACCTTGCTGCAAACCACATGAGCAGGGGCATGCACTGCAGCACAAAGTAGCGGCACAAATTGGTGCCGCTAGTATTTGTGCTGCTGCAAATGCACACCCCTGCTCGTGTGGACGCAGCCCATGAGTTTTGACTCTTTGTTCCTTTAGCAGTTGATACGACTGGGGTTTCTGGCATATCAATACAGCAGGATTGGATGTGCTTTTAGCATTGAAAGGAAGAATTACTCTAATGGTTCTTTGATTAAATTTAAGGAAGTTCACGGAAATTGTGGGGCTGAGAAATTGGGACCCCATAGCAAACTGTGCGGTATAATCCACCAGGCTTCCCAAGCTCAAGCTATAGCACTACAATATGCCATCTGCCTCACCTGAACCATGCCAGTTGCTGTCCGGATCTCTCCTGTGCAATGTATGGCAATCCAGAATTTTTGTGGTGTGAACCTATCTGTACTAGGCACCAAACTGAAGCCACTGTTCCTCGTGTCCCCTGCTTACTAAATCACTTCTCTCTCCCCATCCACACCGTAGGTATTAGAACACCGCAGAAAAAATCCAAATGATTTATTAGGGTTTAATAACAATGGGAATAAGCAAGGCAGCATTATAATCAGCTAATTGAACTGTGAGCTGTCCGTGTTTATCTTTTAACAGTGCAATTCGAATCTACTTCTGAAAGCTTTAACTCCAGCCTTTCCTTGCTCAGTATAAAGCTTGGGTAAATGGCCATTGTGCTGGAGACTATAAAAGGTGGATGGGGAGCTATTTCTCTCTTCTGACCTCTGGCGAGAACATAGTCACTGCTTGGGATCAAGTTGCTAGCTCCATCATAAATGTGGTTTATACCATTATAAGGTAGAGACAGGCTGCAATCCCCGAATGGCATATTGGGGTCTCCTCCTAATCAGCCTTATTTTATGAAGCATTCACCTATAGGCTTGGGACAGAAATTACCCATAAACCAGTAGAAGTGATTGGAAACCGGTTCAAATTGGTAACATAACAGCAGTTCAGAGCACATAAACCACTTTCAACATGGCTAAAAATGGCTTATAATAAACCTGGATGGATGTAATATCAGACTTAATTGATTTAGGTAAAATGGATTTATTGAACTTCTGTCCCAGATTCCCTCCAGATTCAAGTTAACTCACAGTCCCCCAGCATCCCAGGATCCTTTGCACGCCCCTCTGCAAACCTCTTGTCACAGGGTGGGTGGGCTAGCCTTGGCCCAAACCATCTGCTCCAGGGAAGCAGGAGGGGTGCTCTAGTGCCCTTCTAACCTTTGGCCTGGGCCACTACAGGCATATGGCTGCGTTTCCAGAACCAAAAGTGAATGTCTGTTTACTTGCTTAATCTACGCTGCTTCGAAAAACCTGTGAAGATGGAATCAACTCAGCCCCGGGCTTTCTGACTGCCTGTAGTTAAGCATAGCGGCATTTCCCCAACTTGAACCAGATCCTCGGGTGATGTAAATCAGCATGGCTTCTGCCATTTGAGCGGAGCTGTGCTGATTTGTGGCAGGGCCCGTGGTTTCTATATTTTCATGGAAGGGGGATTCAACCCTATCATCACCACTTTGGCTCCAGGCTGGCCCCTGGATCAGAAGGAATCATGTTTCTTAGCTGCCATGTGGAAACGGTCAAGAATCTATTATATGATTACAATCGCTGAAAGTCGGAAGCTCCTCGCTCAGGTACAAAATCGAATCTAAATTTGTAAACCTAATAAACAACCCGGTCTGTTCATTAACAATTTGCTGACAGCTGAATATTGCAGTTAGCCTACTCGCTATAAATTCTTCAATCAAATATTCATTTCACTTCCTGCAAAGAGGTAGTCTAATACAGATTTTTTCTTCGATTCAGAAACATCCTGTGCAAACTCATCCATGCTGGGTAGACGCATGAGCTGTATTCGGGTAAGATTTTTCTTTAACATAAGAAGTGCCATACTGGATCAAACCAACGGTCCATCTAGCCCAGCATCCTGTCTCTCTGTAGCAGAACTGGATGCTATAGGAGGAGGGCGCTGAACTGGATCTCTCTAGAGTGATCTAGTATCCCTTATTCAATACCCTCCCTGGCACCTATCATGAATTGGTTTAGAAATGCCAGAGGGAACACCCCCAACCTTTTTGTCATTAATGGATTTATCATCCATGAATTTATCCAGGCCCTTTTTGAATCTGGCTTTATTTATGCAGTCTCTAATTTGGATATGGGCCCAAGCCCCAGTCCTGTGTCCAAACATCCAAGAGTTTGAGTTCATTTGGGTCTGGATCAGAACAGAATGCTTTGGGTTTCTCTCACATGTGGCTCAGGCTCTTTTGCTGCGTCTTACTTCACCAAATCCCATAGTGTTTTATTAGACAGGGCATGCATGTGGAATTTACATTTTATTTGTGCAAAGTTTCCTCTCATCTCTGTCTCTCTCTGCTGGTGACGAGGCAACAAAAGGCAGATGAAATTTATTACTGCTCTTTCTGCTACTCTGCATAAATAAAGGATAAGAAGTAAAATATTTCCCCAACAGGAAGCGTGAATGTGTTAATGTTTTTTGTTTAAATATTCGGGGGAGAGATTATATTTGGCATGCAATACCTGTATATGTCTGAGTATAAAATAGAGAACAACTTCCAAAAAAAATAAAAACATCAAAAAAAAAAAAAAAAAAAAAAAAAAAAAAAATCAAAGGATCTGGTTCTGCTCCCAATTATACTGCGTTTACCCCTGTGTCATACTCCTCTGAATTCAGTGGAATTACTCTTGATTTATACTGGAAAAGAATCATGCTCCAATTCTTACCAAAGAGTGTCTCTACTAGTGTACATATGTTTCTCAGGTACTGGGAATGTTAGCTGGCAAGCGGCATCTCCGAAGAATAATTGGTGTATACATACACAGCGTGAGATTTATATTCTCTGGGTCCGAGATTATATACAATAAGATTTAGATGGTGCAGGCACCAGAGAAAGTGGACAATAAAACGTACAGTATTGGAAAATAAATATAGAGTGAAATGGCTTGACATCCCCTTTCACTTAAAATGTAAATGGTGAGTATTCAGTGCATGATTTACAGCCTTTTTAAAAGCACAAATGTTTTTCTTTTAGGCCCCCTAAGTCACATGCCACAAATCAGGGAAATCTTTGCAGCATCAGGAAATCCCCCTTGCTGGTTTTGTCCTGTCTTTTGTTGCTTTCCAAAGAAACGGACATGGATCCCGGGGATCAGTTTTCTTGACTTTTTTCCCCTTGTGTTCGGAATTCAGACTTGGCTGTCGCCTCGCCTCGCTTTCTCGTGGCCAGACAGGTATCGGAGGTGTTCAGTTCTGGGTTCGGAGGGAGAGAGGAAACGCGCCGCTTGTGCCTGCTGCTCGTCAGGTTATTTCAGCCTCTTGCTGGCTGTTGGCACCTCTTCATTCAAAATAACCCTCATGGTTATATTCCCTGCATTACAGATCCAGTGTGGATTAGTGGTGTGAGCACCACAGAGGAAGTCTTCTACCACAGAGGAAATCTAGAACTCCTAATTACAAGCCTCAGCTCAGAAAATGACTTTCTCTGTTGCTTTGGGTCAGTTACTTAGATCAACATATATATATATATATATATATATATTTTAGAAGTGTTCATTTCGTGCATCTCACTTGTTGTGTGGGCTACCTGAAAAACCCCCATGCCTAATTATCAAAGGCAGTGGGCACCTACTGCACGCGGAGAATTGTTCTAAGCTGATACCTTTTCAGAGACCGGTCCTCCCCCCGCCATCAGGAGAGACGAAGGGATCACATCAGAGACGAGCTAGAGAGACCAAAGAAGTCTGTTGTCAGCCACGCTGCCAGCAAAGGCTGGACGGGATGCCTAGGCCATCTCATTATAGCATATTCAGTCTCCGCCAGGGCAAGAACCTGTAGGGCGCTAAAGCAAACTACAGAGACCAGCATGCTGCCAGTATGTCTTTGTTCCTGTCTTGATCACAGGCTACACTACACTGTAATTATCAGTTTGCTGCCTATCAAGTTGCACTGGGGAGGGAAAGGAGTGGCTACAGGGAGAATACTCCGTATAGGAGCACATCATTTGGATAAATAGGCAGAGTCAAGTCTCTTTATCTAGCAGCAATCACTGGAGTGTCTATTCTTCATTAGGGGCCAAGTATAAAGGAGGACCTAAGTGTTTCAAGTTCATCTAGGTTCTCTTTTAGGTGCCCAGGTCCAAAATTACGGTGCAAAACGCACATCTCCATTTATCAACCACATCATTCTGGGGAAGAGCCTAACCTCTACGGACACAGTCCTGTTTGACCTGGCAGTTCCCTGGGGGCCTGCAGTTTGGCTTCTGCCCATGACTGGAACTGCCCTGGGGCGAGCAGCTGCGTGCCCAGCTCCCACCGAAGCGTGCCTGGGATGCAGAAATGAGAAAGCAGTACCCTTGAGAAGCCCATGCCAGCAGCCAGGCTCTTAGCCTCCACCAAACACCCTAAAAGCAGCTGGGCTCCTTGGAAAATGCAGTTGTAAACCAGGTTTAGTCATCTTTTATAGACCAGCCTAGTGGCTAGAGCGCCTGCCCAAGAATTCAGAGACCCCGAGATCAAGACCATCGTCAGCCGGAGGCTATTCAAACCCAGACTTCCCCTTTTCTCAGGAGAGTGCTCGAAGCACCGGGCTCGAGACTGGTCTAGGCCAGGACATCCTCAACCTCTCTTGCTGGAGCCCAGTGTGCTGGCAGAAAGATTTGTGGGGTCAGAAGGGGGAAAAGATGGACCCTGACTCTGCTGCCTAAGGGTTAGGGCACATTTTAGGGAAGGGGAGGGTGTCTCTCTGCTCCTAGGGAGCCTTTTCCTGCCCCTGGACCTCTGGGTTTCGATTCCACCCTGATCCCTAAGTCTGATCCCCAAGTCCCTTCATGATATAAAGTATCTTTAAAATGGTCCAATTAAGACCCTTGGTCGTTGCTCCTGTACATATTCAAACCCACACTTCCTGGGTTGCCCACCCCTCCTTCCCAGCTGACAGAGAGCTGTGGTAAATATTTCTGCATTGACACCATGCTGCTATAATGGCAGGATCAGGTCTCAAGGCTGCTCTTGGTACCCGACGAGCTAGGCAGGCACTTCCCTGAGTTGAGAACATGGGGCAGAGGTTGCTTACAGTCACCTTCCCCCACCTCCTCTGCCCCCAGGGGAGTAATAGAAAAAAAACTCGAGCCCCATATTTCCAAGTACAACATTCAGCCCTTTAATCTTTAATCGCTTTCCTTTGCTTTACTTCGAGCAAAGAAATATGAACATACGTCTTCAGAGATCAAACCGAATCCCTAATTTCCCCAGCTATTAATAAGGGTTAAATCAGCAGGCTGCCATGGCCCTACTGCTGGTCTCACACACACACACAAATGCAAGCATGTGTGCCTGTGTGCACACCCGTGCACGTGTGCATGCACACACAAAATCAATGGAAAGGGAAGCTTGATGGGCGTCCATTTTGAAAAACTGTAATGAATCGTTTTTCCTTAGTAAATCTGGCAAACTTCAGTCCTGGTTCCTGCAGCCTCCCTTTCACATGTCCAAGCCCTCTGTGACACATCAGATTTAATGAGACTGCACAGACCTCAAATAAGGCACTGTAGCGCTGCTGGGATACTTTATTAAGGAGGATCAGACAGAATGTGTTTGCTGTTTAAGAGCCTTTAAAGGCAAATTACACTTCTTTTTTTGTGAGGGAAGGTGGGAAGAGGCCTCTCACTTTTGTTCCCTCCTTCCCCCATCTTGTAGAGTTATTTCTACCATCCAGTTCAAACAGAGCATTAAGGTTTCAACAAACAGCAAAAACAACAGAACAGGCAGCGCAGACCGAGCCCGGCGACACTTTATCCAATGTTGTGGATTTGGCCGCAGACAAAGAAACACATTATTAAAAAGGAATAATCGAAGTGTAGCGGGCTGGCAGGCAAACACCCTGCCCTGTTAGCAGGTGCTGGGTTATGGAAAGGGCAGGTAGCTTGTTAATCCCATCTGGAAGTAAAGGAGATGGGAGTGGCTTTCTGGACGGAGGGGAGATCCAGCGTGTGGGCGCTCAAGTCCAGAAGGAGGACCCTCAGAAGAATAACCACATGTAGGGAGATGGGAGGAACTGAATTTTATTCTTCTTATCTGTGTAAATAGAAATCAAGCCCCAGGACAATCATGAGTTGGGCCCTATAGCCTGAATGGACTGAGTTTTAGAGGAGCTTAAGAAGGGCACCTGTTCTCATTAGGAAACCATATAGCAAAATGCACTTTTGCCTGTTTGTTGTTGGACTTTAATTGTTCACAGCCATAGTTAGAAGTACGCTAATAAAGATACCGGAGTATTATTTATTTCAACGTATTGGCTAATGTGCAGACAACCTTTGCCCTGCTAATGGACTATATCAGAATTGTGAGTCATAGGCCCTGTATTGCCAACAACAAATCGAGCCTTCGCTGCCTCAGATGGTAAGACACTCCGCTTTTGTAGCAGGACAACCCGAGTCTGTAATTTGTCATAAAGCTGGGAGTCGCCCTGCTCTACAACACAGCGGTGAGCTTGAAATCCTAAAGGAAGGCAGCTTTGTTGCGCCTGTGACAGAGTAGGTTACTCGTGCGTCAAGTGATGATCTCCATTTTTGCTTGCTTCTGAAGGTCTCTCTACACAAAAGCTGGTGTCATGCCCAAGCCAAGGCGTTCCCCAGTTGAAGCATGCAGAGCAAAAGAGCGTTTTAAACGAGGCGTGTGTCTCTAACCATGGGGCCATGCCACTACAACATGCTAGAGAGCCTGACTAAGAAAGGCAAGAAGGGGTACTTAGCCCTAGGGCACTGACCAAAAACCCAGGTTTATGGGAGTAGTCATATAACGTTAATGTTTTCCAAAGGCATGCGACTCACGCATATGCTTTATGAAGAGTAGAGCGTGTGTGGTTAGGCGATTCCTTTGCTAAGCCTGGGTTCCCCGAGTGCCTATTTTACCATCCCCGAAACAATTAATGGAGAAACCAGAGCTCTCAGAGATGATGGACTCTGGGTTAACAACACATCCAAGCAGATCGGGAAACCTGGGGCTTTGGTTCTGCAGACCTAGAAAACTGGACTGAGGGGTCAGGATACGAGGCATTGAGCTGGACTTAGCTGTGAGCCTGAGAGACCCAGAGCTAGGGACAGTGGTCAGTCACTACCCAGACCCAGGAGGTTAGAAACATGGGGTCCAGCAGTTGTGTACACTCCCAACGGAGAGGAAGGCCAGGCCAAGATTTAGCAATATTGCATAAAATTCAAGAAGTGATATGAAACTTCGGCTGATGATTCTTTCCTGGAAAGTGAGACTAAAGGAGGAGGGTTTGGGGAAGAGGTGAAGGAGAGAGGGAGAATGGTTACATTTCTAGGTAAGCAAAGTGAGAGGTCTTAATTTTTTAAAAAAATGGATATTATATTGTTCAACTCCAGGCCATGCTAGAAAAGCTGCAGGAAAAAAAGCAGAGAGGATTTACATACATGGCCCATTTTATGCGAACCCACAAACAGTCCACGGGAGTACCTGGATAAAATACGTTTCTGTTCTCTTACAAGCAGGCTTGGGTGGTTTGGACTTTATACAATGAAATCAATAATGGTTTGGATCCAGGAGCCACTTCATCTGAACCACCAACATCTGGAGTTTCAAGAAGCGGGTCGTTAATGGATCAGGTAAATGGCATCAGTTCTGATCCATCTCTAATTAAGGGCTCTGCCAGGAATACAGTCAAGCAATAGTAATGGCCTGGAGGAAAGACTGTAAGGTCAGGTAATGAAATTTGCTTATTAAACAAAACGAGAAGGAAGGGGGCAGGGGCAAAGAAATCAATGTGGGAAAGCAGGGCAATAGCAATTAGAAGACTTGGAAGAAGTACAGCTTGTGGGAAGATGAATGGCTGCTAGAGCTCACTGATAAGAAGGTAACGAGATGAAAACGGTGCTTATTCAAGAGATTAATCCTGAAGGGGCCCCCACCAAAGGTGAGGGTCCATCAGTGGGTACTTTGCACTCTGTGAGCTGCTGAGTCTGGGCCAGGGAAAGATTTGAGTTTAGTTTCTATGCAGATTTCAGTCAATGACTGGATAGGAATGCAAAAGTGCAAACCTGGATAGGAATGCAAAAGTGCAAACCAGATTTGTGACTCTCACCCCAATGAACTTCTAACGTTTAGCTCTGGAACGGAGCCTCTTGTGTCTAGCAAACCCACACAACTGGCTCCCTCCTCACCTGAGCCAGTGGTACAGGAACGTGGGTGGAAAGCCTTTCCATAGGAGAGCTGCTCATGCTGGGGCTACACAATAAGGGAAAGAAACAGGAGCTAATCTAAATAAAGAATTGGGCAAAGCATGATTAAGAAAATAATGCTATATTGTGCTGTCTCTCACCATTTCTACCCCAAAAAATTCCTATATGGATCCTTAGCTTCCTTCTATCTTAAAACGTCCTCCACCTTTCTAGAGGGTTAGGCATCCACATCCTGTTATGCTCTCTTTCTTAGGGCTTCACTTTCCCTCTGCAATGCTGTTTCTTCCATCCTGCTGCTGTGTGTATATTTACTGGCAATAGAGAAAAATCAATAAAGCAGAAGGAAATGACTTGGCACTGATCTGAAATGTTAAAATAATCCCGGTCTAATTGAGACCCATTGTTCTAAGCGTTTCTGCCACTGGCTCAGCAAAGTAACTCAGCCTCTATTTTCAAAAGCAACTAGTGATTTGGCAAGCTCAGAGTTTGGGTGCCCAGCTCAAGACTCCTTAAAGTGCCTGATTTGCAGAGCATGGGGAGCACTTCTGAAGAGTCAGCCTTTCAGTTGCCTCGTGTTGGGAACCCAGCATTTGAGCCACCCAGACTCAGCCCTCACTTCTGAAAGTTTAGTCTTGCCATCCTGTAGAGAAGGGGTGGGCAAAATATGGCCTGCAGGTTTGATCCGTGTCACCAAGGGATTTTGTCTGGCCCACAGTGGGTCCCTCGGCCTCATCCAGACCAGGCACGGGTGGGCAGCCTGGGCCTCGGCACGGGCAGTTAGTCCCACTGTCCCACGAGCATGCAGTGGAGCTGGGGTAGTGTGGCAGCTAGACTTGCTTCCCAGCAGCCCCCGAAGTGGCAGCTGCTGCTACCAGTCTTTGCCACCACCACTGGACCTGGCTCTGCTGCCCAGATACCTTGGCCTATCTGCCCCACACCCACCACTGGGAGCACTGGAAGAGAGTGGAGACCAGCAGGGGCAAGGTGTATGGCTGGATGGATGGGATGGGGCCACAGGCAGGAAATGGCATCCAGGAGTAGGATGGATGGGCAGGGCCAAGGCTGGGATCATGAGGTGGTAACAGTGTAGGGTTGGGGCCTGGGGCAGAGCCATGATCCACTGCTGGCACCTCCCAGCAACAACAAAAGGCGCGTGAAGTTTTCCGTTTCAGTTTTCAACAGGGAAGAGTCAAAATGAGGTTAACAACCTACAGCTTTGGCTAGGTGTTTTCAATCAATTAGGTCTTAAACATTGCTAATTAATGTGTATCGTGACTGCAGATATCTCAGCGGGTATTGTCTTTGCTGTACAAACACTTCCAAAGGACACTGTTTCCGCCCTAACCTGGTTGTTAGAGCCGGTTGTAATCTGGAATTTCTGTTCCATTGGAAGTTCTGACATTTCAAACTTGGTGTTTGTTTTGAATCAAAACAAAACTAACAATTTTTTGTGAAACCGAATCTCTTTCCTCTTCTCCCTCAAACAGTCGCCTCACAGTGAAGAGAATGTGTCATGTCGATAAAATCAACACTTCATTTCATTTTTAACTTTCTACCTTTCAGTTTGCTACATGCACTTGAAAAGTCACTTCAACCTGAAAAATTGGGAAGTGCCATTCCAAAAACAAAAGGTTGAAACTGAACATAACCAACCTGAGTGGAAGTCTCTGCAATCACTTCCTTAAATCAAATCCATCAAAATCCACACATCACTAAGCGCAGACAGAAGTGACAGTTTTTGCCCAATTTGGCCCCTGAAAGCACGTGGCAACCATGATCAAACACAAGTGAATGGCTCCAGAGTGCTTTAAAGAGCCCCAATATGACAATCTGAATCCTCATTACATGAGGGTTCAGATGAAGGTGCTTCGAAATGTAGCGCCTTCATTAACTTGTGTTCACACATGCCAGGAGCAGGGCTTAGTTCATAAAGCCCAGCCCTGCTCCCAGTGCTGTTTTTAGAATGAGAGGGGGATAAGGGGGTGGAGGGAGCTCATTCTGGGAGTTGCCCAGCTGGCGCTGGAGGGTGGGGTGAGTGGAATGAATGAAGCCCTCCTGAGGTTGGGGGCTCAAATCTAGCTGCCACCCCCAGTATGGCTAGGGAAACCCAAGAACAGACCTTCCTCCCCCGACTTCTCTCCCCTTGAGACAGAATGGGAGCTGGGAGAGGTGGGGTGAAGTTGGGGGAGAAGGCTGCAGAGACACCACCTCTCACCCTGGTTCAGCTCCAAATTGGAGCTCCATCCTCCCAAATCAATAGCTAACGTTTGTTGGGTCAGGATTATTAGTCTAACTCATGGTGCTTTCTGTGAAGCACCATGAGTTAGACCCAAGTGCTGCACTTCTGCCTGTGCCTGCTGTGAAACATGTTGGCTAGGTACAGAGATTCAACAAGCCCAAGGCAGAATCCATCTAAGTTGCATGTATTTCTGTAAGTGGTGTGGCTTAGATCAGTCGTGAATGAAATGCACATTGGCCTTTTAGTGGGGGTGGAGGAAAATTGTAGACTGGGTTCTGCCATTTTTAAACTAGTCTATGTATGCAGAGCTTCTGTTCTGTTAAAGGTATAGGCTGGTTGTGTGTGCCGAACTTCTGTTCTGCTTTAGGTATAGAAGGGTTTCTGATCACTTAGATTGCTAAATGTGTAATGCCTGTTTCTGGCCCTCAGGTGCAACCAAACGGCATTTTCTTTCAGCAAATTTCCAAGCAGTTCTGCTGCTTCCAACTTAACTCGCCTAAACCTAAATTGGATTTTCTTCTCACAGACAATGGGAAGAGAGTGTCTTGCCCCAATTTTGCAATCTGTTCAGACACAAGTAAAATTCTGTGTGGATCACAGTGTAGGCCAGGCTTTTCTTTTCTTTTCTTTTGAGTATAAATGTATATGTTCAAAGTTTCACTCCTGCTAGTGAAAAGGAATATAAGACACCTGCTACTGTTGCCACCAAAGCTTGTGTGTAATCTTGGAGTTAAACAGACCAAAAGGCTCCCAGCACCCAAGGTTGTCTGTAGTTTACAGCACATGGAATCATTATCATAGTGTATTTCTCATTTCCCATGAAATTTTTCTTCTTCACTTCCACTGGCCTTAGCACTGTAGAACAGTTGGAAGCAGGGATGCACCTGTAAAACCAGATGACACATCTCAAGCATTTGCTATGCCTGTTGTGATTAAGGCCAACGTTTTAAAGGGCCCACTACTTTCTGGTGCCTTACTTTTCAGTAGCTCAGTCTGACATGCCTACAGCCAGATGCTCCAATTCTGCGAGCTCTACTTCTCCCTCTAGGGACCGAATGCTTTCACTGACTGTGCACCTCCAGCTCTGCATGTCTGTCACCACTGAATGCCAGACCTTGGCAGCTTCATTCAGTATATGAAGTTAGTTACCACTTTGGAAAATGTAGGAGTGGGAGCCTTTTGACCCTCCAATAATAACACAGAAAACCAGCCTAAATACAAATAGGGCAAAATTGACCCATTGCAAAAATTGACTATACTTTACAGTGCCGATGCATCCTCGCTGCATCCTGGCTTGAGGGCACCCACCCTTTGCAGACATCCTTTAAAACTTGCATACACTGTTTACACTAGATCCTGAAGAAAACGGTGCAGTTATTAATTGCCAGTGGAGGTCCAAGGAGGGGGGAGGGCACGTGTACACCAGTATAGAAGGCCATGCATCTCCCTGCCTTGTGCTGCAGAGATCCCACGACTGGGCCTCTCTCTCTTTCTGTGTTTTAAAGGAAAGAGAATCAGAGTGGGAAACATCTGCCCTCCAAGTCTCTCATGTGGGGTTCCTGGGTTTATTGGCAGGCACATGGATCCACATGGCAGTCATAATGTAGGCCATTGTATGTGTGGAACCGCAAATAGGTTAAATCAATACAACAGAAAAAAAGCGCTTCAGTTCTTGTATCAAATGCCATCCATATCTAATGCTTCCAGGATGCCTTCTGAGCCCAGAAGGTCCTGCTTATTTGATGCCGTCACTTCCTGGGTATCCCACGTTGCTTCCCAAAGGAAAGAGCCAAGATATTAGTTTCCTTCTATAAAAACATTTGTGGGAATTTCAAGACCAACCAGCTTTGGCTTTTAGAGTTTTCATCTCATTGAAGAGAACGTGGACAGGGGCAGGCAACCTTCCCCCCAGAGCGAGCCTCGAACCTCTGACCCCATGGGACCCATTCTAGGGATGACATGGGAATTTTGCTTAGCCTCTCAGAAGAGACTGCCAACAGGGAGGCCAATTAACGCTGATGACGGTGTGAACAGAAAACTACCAAACTGTTCCACTACATCATGTCGACAACTGAACAACCTTCAAATAGAAACTGCATGGAGGGACGCATTCTCGGCTGATGTTCACTGGCATACTCCCATTAAAAGGAATGGGAGCTAGGCTGATTCACACCAGGAGGTGGATTCAAACCAGCAACCAAGTAGTGAAAAGCCCTATTATTCTATTACAAACCCTCACCAGAGCCATCCGGCACCCCAGCCAGGCTTTACTATATACCAGTTGGCACCAAAAAGCCTGCTGGCCTTCCAGTCAAGACTGGAGCCAGTGCTGGCAAACACTTTAAAAAAAATGATGAGCTGAGGACAAAAAGAATTAATTAAAAAAATTAAAAATCACACCTCACTTCACATTAGAAATTGGACTCTGCTACTGAGGTCTGTCGGGTGCATTAAAGATTTTTGGGGGGGAGGGAGCAGAGGGGGATTGTATCGTTTCTGTTTTTATAAATGCAGTCCATTATGTAGGGGAATTTTCCTGGGAGTTTGGGTTTCATACACAGTCTGGATGACCATGAAATCCTGTACAGCCATAGAAATGCTATGATGTGTCAGGCAAGGAAACATGCTAGACAGTAGACTATCAGGGTTTGCCCATTTGAGAACTCATATATACAGGACTATTCGAAAGGGAGAAACGGAGCAGGTTAGATCTGAAGGCTAAGGGAACTCATTCCTTATTGGGCCAGGTTGAAAAATTGAGCTTCACTTTCCAGTGGTAAAAATTGAATTCCCCTCCCCCTCCCCTAATTTTTCTATACATGAAAATGCTTCAGTTCTTGAACAACCCCTCCCCCCCCCATTTTTTTACCCCTTTCTCTCTTCCCTTCTATCACCCCCCTGCAAAACGGAAAAAAAAGAAGTGAAAAAAAAGGAGAGGAGGGGGAAATGGAAAAGGGTTGGTTTTCAAATCCTCCCTCCCCTAAGACACACAATTTAAGATTGCTTTTGCACTGGAAAGCCAAAAACTGCTCATGGCTAAAACAGCATCAAGTGAATTTACTCCAAGCAGCCTGATGTATAAGTTCAGCGGGAGAAAGGTGGGATGAAGCTTGGCTGAGCCTTATATATTACATATAAAAAGTGCAATTAGATCCTGATTATTCTGACTGCAGGCCTCGGGAGCAAGGGACTGTCTTCACTGCTGTGTTTTGTCCTGCTCTGTGAGCATGAAACAAATCATAAATTTACAGCATAGAGCCACTTCTCAGTTCACATTCTGACTTCCCGGCCTTTAGGAGAGTTAGTGGGATCTTTAGGTGGAAGGGGAAGGTTTATTTTCTATTTATGTATTTAATATCTGTATTGTTGTGGTATCTAAAGTCCCAAACTTGGCATAGGGCCCTACAGTGCTGTGTACTAAACAAATATCTATAGAGATCCCTGGCAGGGTCCCAGTGTGTTTGCTATCACTACAGGTGCAAAGGAGGAGAGGCAGCTCAGAGAAGCACTCGTCTGGTTTTTGCTCTAAGATTTTTCAAGGGTTTAACCTTGATTTTTAAGCAAGAGTGTGACAGTTTCTTTCGTTTTCTTCCTTAAGGGGAAAAAAAAAGAGCACGGAAAAACTAATTCGAAGAGAAACAGGAGAGAGAGGAGCCCCTCCTTGTGCAACAGTCAGGTAAAAATGCGGTGGAATCATTTGCCAATAGCTTTTCTCCATTTCAGATGCAGAATCCACCCCCACCTCCCCCCAAAAAGGACCGCACAATAAAAGGCAAGTCTGTCTGAAGTCCCGTGTTCTGCATATTGTTAGACTGAAGCAATCTGTTCGCGTGAACCCTTTTAAAAGAGGCCATTTCTATGTGAAAAGCCAGTTGTGTGGAGCTGGAAGGCATACAGCTGTAGACAGCTGTGGGGCTGGTACTGTAACAGAATCATTTTAAGAGTGAACTCTGGCATGCCGACGGGAGGCCCGGGAAGGGTTGTTCAGCCGGAAAGTACAGTTTGCTTCTGTATTAGCTGGGATATATTCACCTTCCTTCGCCGCTCAATTTAACGAATGAGGAGCTTGTTGTAACTAAATTAGAACTGAAGCCTCCTTTTTTTTTTTTAAAAAAAGGTAATTTTTTTGCAAAAATAATTTCCCCCTGTCGACCCCTGCCTCCTGGCAAGCATCCAGATATTCCAGGGAATCTACTAAACTGTCAGTCTCACCCTGTGCTGCTCTGAATTAGGCTATAACTCCTGCTTGCTCAGTCGATTTCTGCTAAAATTGTTCCATGCTTTTCTCTGAGGACAAAAGCAATACCCAGGAAGGTGGGGGCCATGGAGGGGTTCTGCTCTTTGCCCTTGCTCTTCCAGACATCATAGCATGGAGACAATAACGTTATCATCCCGGTTTTACTGTTACGTATTTGTATTGCTGTAGCATCAAGAGGACCTCGCTTGAATTTGGGGACCCAAAATGCTGTGGCATAAAGATAAGAGTCCCAGGGGTAGGAGTCTGGACCATCATTTCCATGCTCTTATTTGTACAAAGCCAAAAGTTCTCTTATGGCAAAGAACAAAGGCATTTATAACTCCTCGGATGCCACAAAGTACCAACCTATCATCCTCCGATCACTGGCAGAGGGTTTCAGACTTAAGACCCAGATTTTGAGAATGATTCTCTGCTGCCTGAAATAAGAGACCCAGCCAAGGATGTAGGCTGAAAACTCCTCGGCTTTGTATGTGGCCTAGCTAGCGGCAACGGGGGACATGCTGCCATACTGAATGCATATAGTTTTTGTCACTGCAATTCATTTCACTAGGTTGCTGGGCTCTAGCTGGTCCCAGAAGGCTGAAACAATTGGAGAAACCAATACAGAGCTGGTAGTCATGTGTACAAACTCTGCCCTTTTATGAGAGACAGCTTCTCCAGAGATGTACTTGAAGGAGGCCAGTGGAAAGCTGAATGAGTTGGGAACAGACTCAACTTGTTGGAAGGAGGCAGAGAGAGAAGCAGGAGTGGGGAAGGATTTAGGTTCATGCTGAAAAGGATGCTAGAAGTGCAGAGGTATAGCAACAGCTTTATATGCCCAACATTTGGAGGGTTAATGGGACTGAAGCTTTCATCTTCCCAGAGAACATGCTGAAAACGTAGCCCAAGGCATGTTCAACATTTTGTTTGCTAGTAAAACAATGCAATTTGGTTTTTGTTGGCTTGTTGTTTTTAAGTGAAACCACATGGGTGTTCTGTTAAATCCAGCCCACAAAAGCAACTTGTGTCATTTTAATGCTGCTCCAGTGTTAGAAATAAGTTTGTTTTTAAAGGCACTTTTTATTGTTTTCACCGTTTGCGCATTAAAAGCAAGATCAATAGGGAAAGAATGTCATGATATTGTGCATCAAAAGTCAAGCCTTGTCCTCTAAAGCAACGGTGACAAACATGGGAGCATAAGGAAAAAAAAAAAAAACAAAAAAAAAACAAGGTTCCTTCTTGCAGGATGTAAAAATAACAGCCCGATTCTTCCCCATTTTAAACAGTCACTGCTTTTGCCAATGTGCAGTCACTTACAGCAATGCCAAATGAGGACAAAGCTCTGTGATGGTGTGAGTGAGTGAAGAAGTCTGCTCTGGTAGCATATTATATCCCCCTTGCACAAATGCACGCGTCAGCTGGCCCTGGCTGATTTCTTTCTTCATGTGAAAAAGTTCTTTTTCTTTACATTTAAAATGAACGTTTGTGATGCTAAAACTAAACATTTAATGACACGGTCAAAACTGTTTGTTTGTCCATAACATTCTCCGCGATACTTTAAACAAATAATTTTACACTAGCTTTTGTGAATTATTATCATCAGTATCAGCTTTAAAAGCCTTGCCCCCGCCCCCCGCAACCCACTCTTGCTTAGTGTAAAGAATTTGGTAAATGAAAAATGTAGAAAATGATTTCAATACCCGTATCTAATAAGAGCTGAAAAATGGGTCCATTTTGAATCCTGAGACATGCAGGCAATTTTTCAATGTTGAATTTGCCTTGCACAAATGCTTTCTCTTATTCTTAAATTATTTTATGACAACACTGAGGACAAAGTAAGTTCTGAATACATTTCTGGAACCTGATTCTCAAGTTCTGGTTTCCAAGATGGACATTGGTCAATATGCCTAGAAAAAGTAGGAAGAAGTCTGAGTTATGCAACAAGAGCTAGGGCCTGAGTAATAGTACCAATAGATCTGGGTTTTATTCACAGCTCTGCTAGTGACTTGATATTTGACTTTATGCAAGGCTTTTCACTTCTCTGAATGCTTGTAAAATGTGGGTAATGCCCTAATGGGCTTCTTGCAGCACAGGTCTTTAAGGGAACTCAAAACCCATTTAAAAAAAAAAAAAATCAGTGAAAGTATGTCATGAAAGCAGTGAAATCCCAAAGCAAGTCGTAAGTTTGAGATGAAAGGTACGACAGTATATTGGGTATAACATGACAGCCTCTTAAAAAGCACACCGCACCTAGCAACACCTACAAACCAATTATTTAGGACAGAAACTAAAGGAGAATGCTCTGTCCAGTTGGAAGTGTAGGATTTAGACAGAAGGATGACATAATTCCTAACTGGAGTGTAGCCAGGACACCACAAATTTATTAGTATGAAAAGAGTCGATTTACAGATAATTATGCCCTTCAAAAAACTAGAGCCTAACTCAATGGCCCAGCAACGTTTGGTGCAGAACCCAACAGCTTGATACAATGAAAGCCCTCAAAAACTGGGGTTATAAATTGCACTAATATCAGTAGGATTCTTGCATGTCAACTTTTGCTCTGTGTTGCCTGGAAGAGATCTTGATTATTTCAGTACATTCTTAGCTAAATAAAGGTCAGAGTTACTGGTGGGTTTGGGGATAGTACACAGCATGGCTCTGCATACCTTCACACCTCATGAAACCCCATCTACAATGGTAAAAGTAAATTAGGAAAGTTGCCTAACTGCAACAATTTCTGTAGCAGCTGTAAATGTTTTATTGCTTAAGTGCATGCGACAGCCGCTTGAGCAGACATGTTCCAGGGGGTGTCGCGCAGAAAGCAAGCTTGCAGAACCTTTAAGAAAGGTGGCGGGGCAATATTTCTGAACGTATCAGGACTACATTAAGTAGCAAA
Source organism: Crocodylus porosus (assembly GCF_001723895.1). NCBI lineage: Eukaryota > Metazoa > Chordata > Crocodylia > Crocodylidae > Crocodylus > Crocodylus porosus. Next base: position 8,897,259 of record NW_017728936.1, on the reverse strand, counting down.
TGTTTCTACAGCACAGTGAAACACTGCTGGGAAGCTTCATTCCTGTGCAGAGAATCTATGCACTTGCATCTCTGCGATCTCATAATAAGCCCTGAAAATTGGGGTTAAATGCGACTTGAATGTGCGCCTATTATGTGGAAGACCTGCTGTGTACAGGAGTGAATTTACCCTTTCTTTTTATTTCACATTAGGGTATGCTCAGGTACATAGCATGCTTATAAATAGTTGACATGGAACAGATATTGGATTAATAGCTAGTATGGGCAAACCCGGAATCCAGTTCTCCCCCCACCCCACACCAGGGGAGCAGCTTAACTTCTAGGCCAGACGGTCGTGTTCACACGCACTTCCTTTCACCAGTCCAATGAGCCTTAAATTGTGCATGAAAAGTGCTACAACTTCAGTAGATGAGGCTGAGTCTCATGTCCTTTGTATGTCTAGCCCCCTGGTTAAGGCATTTCCAAGGCAGGCAGGAGAATGCCTTCACACAGGGAATGAGCTGATCTAGGTCGCTCACGTCCTGGAGTTCAGCATCCATTTCCTCCCATGGCTCTTTGTTGAGAGGAAGCAGTGGCAGTCACCCTGTTTCATGCAGAGCCTTATCTAAGAGGTGTGCCCCGAGCGTGGCTTTTCAAGCGAGTCCCACAGGTGACAGAGACCACTAAATGCCCACTCAGCTTCACATCAAACATTGTCTGGATCCCCAAAGTGCAGGTCTGCTCAGCAATGTGTAGACCAAGAGGCTTCTGTGCATGTCCAGAAGTGGAACTTCAGACACCTGGAAAACTTGAATGATGAAAACTGAAGCACCTACATACTGGGGGAGTCTCTAGGGTCAGGTGCCGGCTAAATGGAGGCTTTGAGAACTGCAGGTTGCACCATGCGCACCTACTGCAAGAGTCAGGTAGAAGTTAAGCTCCCAAGTCTCTTTTTCTGGAATTATCATCTCTTCCTTATGGTTTCCATCTTTCTCCCTCCCAACCCCTCAGTGTCTCAGTTCCCCTACAACAGCACTTCCCAACCTAGCTGGGAAGTTGTGAAAATAAATACATTAATGATTTAGCGGTGCTCAGAAACTGTGATACAAGAGGTCACTAAGGTAGGGCTCCTGCACACAAAATCCAATGCCAAACAGCTGGCTTCTCACAGCATGCATTCAAACAAAATGGAAATAAGTTTGTATGCATCCAGCAAGCCAGATCATCAGTTGGCACAAACTGCTGCTGCTCTATAGACAGCAATGATCTCTACTAGCTGAGAACAGCTCCAAGTCCCCAATACTTTTGTGGAGGGGGTGCCATGCTCTCAGCTTTAATTCAGCTATCTGGAGCCTTGAAGTTAATACTTCCATGCTGTTGAAGTCTAACAGGGGAAATCAACTCACATGGGGTGGCACTAAGCCGCTAAAGAGTTGCAGTGTCAGAACAGGATCCCATCCTCTCCAGTGCGGGAGCCACATATGAAAGCCCTTGTGGCATGGCAGTGGTATCCTCAAGATAAATATGCATGAAGTAACAAAAGATTAAAAGCAGGATGTGAGAAGAGTGAAGGAAGGATGGTTCACCCCACGACCCACTGGGTTAGCGTGGCTAAGGCACACCAGTTTCTTAGGCAATAGTATGCAAGGGAGAGATGTGGCTAATATCATCTCCAAGGGCTTTGTCTCCCCATCCTGAATGACCACGACTGGGCAAACTAGAGAAAGGCTTTAACAGAGATCGAGAACAGAGCTTATATTCGGCTATCCAGAACTACAGCAAGACTTCTTCACCACTCTGCCGCCGTAGCCCTTTTGAGAACGCTGACTTGCTACTGCTCCTGCAAAAATGCATTTAATTTCAGTGTTTAGTTAATTAAAGTGTAATTAACTTTAAATGAAAAACTAGCAGCACAAAGTGCAAGGGGGGTTACCTATGTGCCTCATGGGTATTGGTGCCAGAGGGGATCAGTAGATCATCTGCTTTCATCTTCTGCATATCACTTAGTTATCCCTGGATTGAATCCAATAACTTGGTTTCAGTTAAAGCATATATTCCAGGAAGGCACCTAGCCTTGATCTGAAGACCTCAGGATATGGAGAATGCATCACTTCCCTTGGCCATTTGTTCCAATGCTAATCACCCTCACTGTGAAACATTTGTGCCTTATTTCTTATTTGAATTTGTCTGGTTTTAACTTCCAGCCACTGGTTCTTGTTATGCCTTTCTTGGCCAGGGTAAGAGCCTCTTATTCCGTGGTATTTTCTCCCCATGAGGGTACTTATACACCATAATCAAATTGTCTCTGTCTTCTTTTAGATAAGCTGAACAGATTGAGCTCATTAAATGTCTCACTGTCAAGCTTTGTATTCCAGACCTCAAATAATCTTTGTTACTCTTCTCTTTGCCCTCTCCAGTTTAGTTCAATATCCTTTTCAATATGTGGACACCAGCGCTGGATGCAGCGCTTAAAGCTAAGCATATGTGTGAGTCCCTGCAAGACAGGTTTTTTATAACCTGACCTCTCACGAAAACTAAGGTTTCCTGCTTGAATTCACCTTATAAACCATCAGCAGATCTACAGATGACCAGGACCAGGGTGAACATATCGTTCATAACAATTGTCACTCACAGATTTCATTTTCCCTTCATACTCATTTTTTTTCAGGTGTATTTTTAAAAATCTTTGAACAGTTTACATAGTGAGACCATTTGAGCTTTTTTGCTTGGTTGCAATCATTCAGATAAAAGAACACGCTATTGTTTCTGTTCCCTTACTGGTTGAACGTGTAGTTGCATGGCATACTACACAAGTTCCTCTGGAGCGGCTGGCCTACAGAAGGGATAACAACCTTCCACTGATGCCAGTGAATAGACCTACTCCTTTAGCTGCCATAATAGAGGTTGTGGGTCCAAGAACATTGTTGTCTACAGTGTGGCAATCCATTACACAAACATTTCCACTGAGAATACTTCAACAGTGAATTTTCACTCTAGTTGCTACACATACCTGGGCTTCCAACCCTGACACTGTGTTTTTGCTCTGGCAAAAATGTGCAGGAAAAATGAATTAACTTGAATTTTTCAGAAAACAAAGAAAGAAGATTCACAAAAGTGGCCAAAACAAATTCATAGCAAAAGTCAGATGAACGTGCAAAAGAAAGTTCAAGTGGCTTGTTATGAGGTTCCAAAATTGTCTCCTCTTTACACTTATACAGGCTAGTATTTGCTGTCTGTGGGCATGTCTACATGTTCATTAAGGCACTTTTGCTACTGTGCATTAAATTTAGTATCTCTAATGTGAAGTATTAAATAAATGCACAGTAGCCTGCCTTCATGCGCAGTAGTGAAATCACATGCTTTTAAAAGTGATGCTTCATGTGCAGTAACCTATTTTACTGCATATTAATCTATTTGCCTCTTTTTAACGTGACACTTTAATGCACAGTAAAATAGGCTACTGCACATTAAAGCAAACATGTAGACATGCCCGGCATGGTAAAGTTGGATTTGCTTCCTTGCAATAGTATTCAGTACCAAATTCAGATTGTAAGTTCTATTGTATTTGGACATTCCTCACGTGTCTGTGTATTTTAGAAGTAAATTTTTAATTTGTTCTACTGTATAAAATTTCATCCCACTATTTAACAGACAAGCTAGTACTTTGGTTTAGAAAATACTAAATCAGGGTTGTTCTGTGGGAAGGATTCAGTGTTTCAGAACAAAAGGCTTGGCTGAGTTTTACGTTTCTCCTGATGCCCTCATATAGAAAAGATAAAATCAAGAGAGAGTAAAAAAGCAGATTTGGATCGATACAGCACCTGCTTTAGCCAGAAGGCATTTGGAAGAATGTTAGGAGGGAGTTCCAGATTATCTGCCTTGAAGGAAATGGCCATTGTGTGTTCATGTGTGAGGATAAGACTGGTCTCCAAGCCACCTTAACATAATGGCTTGTCCAGACTAAGATGACAGATGAAAAGGTAGTCTTGGGATTCAGTTATCTGTTTTTTTTTCAGTTTGATTCCAGGAGCTCCGGGGCAATAAGGTGCATGTGCCTGGGACCTGGACCAAAGAAGTGCTCACCTCCAGATGAATTGCACTGATTTCCACAGGCCAGGAACAAACCACATGACTTACGTGGGCACTCAACACCACAGGGCAAACAGGAATCGATCTTGCAAGGGGATGCATGGGTTAAGTCTCGTGTGCTTCAGTGGGAGCTCAGGGCATTCGGATGCATTCAGGGCCCTGCTGGTTCAAGCTCATAGCAAGCAGCAATGACTGCAGGCAGAAGGGACTGGGGACAGGTAGTCTGTTATTCAGAACTTCTGCTTATAAACCCTTTGCTGAGTTACTGAGTGGAAGGAATGAAAATCAGGAAAAATCAACCTGTGCTGCCAGATTATCTGCAAACAGGCAAAAGTACTGAAACTAGTGAACAGTTTGCTTCAGGCACCTCACCTAGCACTGCTCCCTGTTCGGTCCCCTCCCCCAGGCCTGATTTTTCTTTCAATTCAGTGGCCTCTCTCCTCCTGGCATTTCTGGTTGGCAGCGGTGGAGGTACTTGGTTAGGATTCAATACCACGAGGGGTTTTAGCCGCTGCAAGCTGCTTTTTTTCCCCTGTAGCCGCTCAACAGGAGGTAAACAAAACTTCTAGAAGGGTGACCTGAGTGATTCGAGTTGGCAGGTTCAAACAGCTTCAGTCCTCATCTAGATCCACCGGTAAAAGTCAGATGCTGCTTTGCCATTCTGCAACTTAGCGAGATGCTCTCAACAATCAACAGGTCAAGCCAGGGAAGACGAGGCGGGGTTCGTGGTGGGGAACAATTTGTAGAGCATTGCTTACATTTACAGTTTGCGGCATAACTCCCAGGGATCCCGGCTGTGACTGGGGCTGCATTATTATAGATACCCCATTAGGAAACAGGCCCTGCTCCAATAAGCTTACGATTTAAAGAAACAGAACAGAGAAAGGATGGGAGGGGAAATAGAGACCTAATGAAAGGGCAATGCCTTACCCAAAGGCTCCTGTCAAGTGCACGACAGGGAAAGAAGCAGAACTCTCTTACCCTGGGCCCTTATCCAAGAATGTCTTTAATCACATATGGAACTTAAAGCAGGTGTGTTATCCCATTAACTTTAATTAAGCACATGCTTAAATGCTTTTGCTGGATTGGAGTCTATATACAGTATACTTATCATTCAGCTCTTCCTTCTGAAAGCAAAGCCTCACAATGGTTGGCTCAGCTTCAACATTCAGGTTTGAATCCAGATTTCAGTACGCTCCACCTTGCAGAAATGTTCAAGCTCAGGCTTGTCTTAGAACCTGCCTCCCTCCCCCCTGCAAAAAGAAAAAACACCCCAAAACCCCAGGTAGATGAATAGTTTCAAGTCTCCTGAGCCATTTTCCCTTGACTTTCTAACCCAGCTCTGCTTTACAGTTTATCTGTGCTTTACATCCCCATACACGAGTTATCTATAAGCTACCTCTCTTTGCTACCACATGCATCATTTTCCTTTGTATGTTGTGAATTCATATAGTCTACTAAGGTCATTTTGCTAACAGGTGTGCAAGCAAATCAAACTCTGGCTTGTGGTGCAAGCACCTACTCTGGATACCTTTAAGAAACACTTGGATGCTTATCTTGCTGGGGTGATGTGACCCCAGCAGACTCCCTGCCCCTTGGGCAAGGGGCTGGACCCAACGATCTCGCGAGGTCCCTTCCAGGCCTAATGTGAATGAACTCTATGAAGTGTTCAGCATTGGGAAGAAAAACCGGGTTGTTATTAGTTTTGTTTATGCAAGGTCCTGAGTAGAGGCAGTGACCCTTGGGTACCAAGCAGTGGAAGCAATAGGCGAGCATCCTTTCTCCTTTTGCCTCAGTCTGTGTTTGGAGTCACACTTCTCTTGCAGCTAGTCATGAGCACATGCTCTTTTGCCCGTTCCATACCAGGACCAGCATTCATGTGCAAATAAAGCCTACCTATATTCACTGCGTAACTTGCTTTATGTCACTGATTTCTTGTTCAGTAAGAAACTGATCTGGAAGGCCCCGGACACTAGGCCTGTGCAAAACAGCTAGTATTCGCTTCGGATTTGGCCGATTCAGAGGACAGGGATTCAATTCGGTGATTCAAATCGCTGTCCCAAATCAATTCGGCTGAATCTGATTCAGAGACCAGGACTGCCCGAATTGCCAAAACTCTCCGAGTCGATTCGGAGAGCTTCAAATTGATTCGGACCTTTTCATGGGTCTCCTGATTCGATTCAGAATCTGCGATTCAGCCACCAAATGGGGTCGAATCTCCTCCGAATTGAATCAGCGCCCAAAGCTTCATATAGCCCTACAGGACACCTGTTAGCATCTGGCAGAAAGGCAATGCCACTGACTTTAGTTGAAGGGGACAACACGTTGCATATAAACGTTTGTTCCTTTTTAAACCCTGAGGTTTCTAAAGTTGAATGCTTAAACTTAGGAACCAAATCTCCAGTTCTGAAAATCACTTAAAACACATGATTAAAATGCTTCCTGGAATGGGGACACTGTCCAGAATCAGAGCTCAAAATCAGTTCAGTCGGCTCGTCAGAAGTGCTGAGCTTCCACAACTGCTTTTGAAGTCAATAGGCCTTGCAGGTATATGTAGAACTCGTGAAAAGCAGGTCAAAATTATTTCAGTGCCAAAATATCATTTGAAGTGCCTTTTAGTGACCTGCAGGCAATGCAAGGTGCTTCAATATATTGCCTTAGCAAAACATGCTTTACATTTTACCATCAGTTTTTGAAGTCCTAGAATGGCAAATGGTACTGGTTATTTATCCACTCTTAGATTAAGTATGAGAGCCGAGTGATGCCTAAAACTTCACGCAGACGCATCCAGAGCCTTCACTGAAGTCCTGCAAAAAATGTAATAAAACATTTAACTAGCTGACACCTTTCTCAATTTTTTTTCCCTTTAAGATTTCCTAAAAAGCTGATGTTATGAGATTCTTGAGTGGTCGTTAAAAAAAAATTAAAAAAAATTAACAGTTCTTGACAAACATATTCGACTTACATTTCCCTGTACGTCTCTTGATTAGTTCTATCAAAAATTCAGTTCCTGGCCTTAAAAATTCAACAATTGTTGTTAATAGTAAGAAGCTACATGGTACAAGTGGCAAAAAATAGAATAAAGTAGAGACACAACTAATAAACTGCTTGTGATATGGGTATTTTTGGAATAAATTTACTTTACAAAAAATATGGACATTCTAGTTCATCCACAGTTTGAATGTTAAATGGGTTAGGCATTCTGCTCATGTATAAAAGATATCCCATAAAGGAGCTGACCACTTGAAATAATTATCAAAAAGAAAAAAAATAGTACCATAGAGAACCCTTCTAAAAACATGGCAATCAAGAAATAATCCATTGCAACAATGAAGCGGGACATTCAACTTCCAGATGTGTTTATTTTAACCAATGACTGTCAAAAGGGACTGAACGGATTAACATAACTGATCAAGCAAAATATACTTTTCTATAAATATTTGACCGGTGGCTACACTTGCAATTCTAGGTCTTTTAACTCTGAAAAATTGTGTGTTAGTTATAGGCAAGGTATTTTGACATCAGAACTGTCAGAAACATGGAAGAGAATTATTTTCCTTTAACATGCTTACAGCTAAAGCATTGGCTGCTATTCAACTAATGGAAATGTTAGTGCTTAGTGCCCTGCATGCCTTACATTCTTAAAGTAATACAATTCTGTATTAAAATCTATTCCAGTTGCTTGATTTATGAAAATTGCTAAAATGTGCTGTATTTGTACTGAGCTTTTTGGATCAAAAGAAAAAAAAAAAGATTGAACATAGTCAATTTTTAAGCAGAGAGAGAGATCTAATATGATCTAATATGTCAAGCTGGAGTTCTTATAGACGCTGCCCATATCCAAAGTGTGATAATTTTATTTCAGAAGGTGACAACATCTTGAGAATTTGTTGAAACTTGTGGACAAAGTCGTGGTTGATATGCTCTGCAACATTCCTTGGATTTTGTAATATGTCAATACATCGTGTTAATGCAAGTTTAAAAACGGAGAAAAGAAAGCAAAAGCTCCCTTCCTTTTTTAAGTATGAGTAATCTATCCAAATCCTACTGAGACACACAAAGGAACACTGGCAATTTTCCCTTTCATAAAATGCGGACTTTCTTTAAATACTTCCTCCCTGCGTTTTCAAAGCACGGTGCTATGAAATGAAGGGGAAACGACACCCTTTGCCATTGAAAAGGAGATTATGTAGAAGTGGTTGGAGAAGCCAGCCGTGTTAATGCAAATACAAGTATGATCTTATTCATAAGTTGCTGTTGTGCTAAAAGTGCACGCGTTTCCTAGATGTGTCATCTACCAAAAAATGTTTCACCATGTAAATGGTGGGTATGCTTAAGGATGCATTACTTGTGTTTATTGCCTCTTTGGCATTTCACAAGATGTGAAATACGTTTCGTTAAAGGAATCAAGGGTCCAATTTTTCCGTTGTGCTGAACGCTCAATTTCAGTTGGAGTCAATGAGAGCAATGAGCAAGCAGCAGATTTTGTGCAGTGGATTTTGTGCTCCCAAAGCTCCTGGGTAGATGTTTGTAGGGAGACAGGACCCAATTCCTTTCTGACTTAAGGCCAAAGTCTGCCTTGTGCCGATACAGATAGGTGCTGGAAGTTGATAATGCCTATTGTTTTTGATTGGAGTGGAGGGCATTCTCAAGCCTCCTAGACACTCTGCAGAAATCCCCTGGTACAATATTTTTGCAATGGGGTAAACGTCACTGATTTCAAATGAGACTGGCTCTGATGTAGCCAAACACTTGAGCACATGTTTGAGTCCCATTTTATTATTACCAGTGAAAATGCATGCTGAATTGGGGTCGTAATCCTGATTTTCGCCTTTATAAGCGAGAAGAAGAGCAAACGGGACGGTGTAGTCAGGGATGATCCCGCCTTGAGTAGCCTTGCGAGGTCACTTCTAGCCCTGCTTTCTTATGATCTTAGATTCTTGATTTGGGTCAGCAGTAAGGCGGAGCAAGGTATAATCATTTTGAACATTGACTTTGAACCGTAATCTAAACGATGTCTGGGAGCAAATGAACCAGAAAGACAAACTACAGTAGCAAAATCCCATCATTTCAGAGTGTCCAAAACACCTAATTTTCTGACCCTTAACTGAAGAACAGAGCTTCTTCTTGGTGAATAACCTGGATTTTTGCTTGGGGAGTGGTAGAAACTATAATACTTCCATTTCAGACCGTATAAGTTACACACAAGCAAAGTCACAGCAGCCTTTTAAAGTGACTTTTCAGAGTAGTTGACCTCCTCTTGGAACCAATACTTATTTATCTTCTTGGATTTCCATGGAGCCTCTTTGATAGCGTGAGGAAGCCGGAGGTCTTGGGTGCGTGTTTTACTTTTGATAGGTTGAGAAACCCTAATTAATCTTCATTATGTGGGACCTTTTAAAACAGATGCCTATATCAAGTGCCCTTCCTGTTCAAGTCTAGTCCAGATGAGTTCTTAGCTCATTCTACAAGACCCTAGGGTCTTATCATACTAAAGGCTGTTCAGTGTTTGATGAGGAAATGATTATAAATTCTTCCTACTTGGTCCTACTTACTCATTTGGCAGCTGTTACCAGTCAAAACAGTTTTTTTTAGGCTGGTCGTTGGATTGCCTTTGACTAGCCCCCCTCCATGAATTTTGACAGGTAAGCACTCCTTAAAGAGGAAAGTCTCTTTTTTGCAGACCTGACCTCTCAAACAATGGAGAGAGGTTAAAAGGACAATTCACACACCCATGAGAAGGAATTCCTCTTTTAATTTTTGTTTTGGAACAGAAGCATTAAAGCGGTGGAGGAGGCGGCAGAACATTCATGGCCTTTCATGCTTCTGCATACAGAGTCAGAAAGAAGGCAAGACAGAGGTGCATCAATAACCGAGTTATAGTTAGTCTACAAGGTGCACCTATACTTTGCCCTCTGCCTGGTTTCAGCAGATGAACACAACTCCCTACTTCTTTTTGCACAGAGCTAGAGAGTTTAAGGCTTCAAGGGACACTTGGGTGATCGAGTCAGAAATTCTTCACCACCGAAGCCATAGCCAGCGGGCAAACACCTTTATCCTTGCCAACAAATTCTCACTACCATTATGTAGGAGGTATGGGGAAACCACATACATTTGCAAAGCTTTTTTTCCAGTTTCCATCAACATTTCAGTCCTGGAGAAATTATCCAGACAGCTCTATGTTTCATCCTTGAACTTTCAAAGCTCCACCGCCACTGGAAAGATGTTCAACATGCATGACAGGTTGGCCTAAGGTTTTCTGTCTCCTTGCATGAAATGGCCACTATGCTGGCAGAGAAGAGAGAAGGGCAGCAGCAGAGGATGAGTAGCTTTGAGTTTCACCCGTTCAGCACCACCTGGAGATTGTCCCTTGTAGGGGGAAAATCCTCAGCTGCTCAGATACCACAAGTATGGGTGCAGTAGAGGTGCCTGGATAGAGTGGAATTAAGCAAGGGCAGCACAGAAGAGATTTACTAGGGCTGAGGTCTAGCTTTACACCTGGTTTCATAAATACCTAGGCAATGAAAACACAGATTTCCAGAAAGTGAATTACTTTGCCTTGGAGATCAATTCCCTGTTGGATATGAGCACATTGGATCTTTGTCTGAAACCTTTGTTGTAAAGGGTCACATTTCTGAATGTTTGTCTAAGACTCTGAATATAACTTGATATGCATGCTGTAAGAAAAAAAAAAAAAAGGGCTTACTAAATATAGGTGCCTGCTTATTTTTTTATGCTTATTTATTTACTGTTTTGATGGAATCATGGAAAGAAAGTTAACTTCTCCCCCCTTGGTTTATTCTTTAGTCTATCAAAGGAATTATGAAATCTTTTAAAAGATCAAACGCTAAGATTCTTCACAAAGCTTGTCACAATGAATTCATTTGCAGATCTTTCATCCCTTCTTCCCCACTGTGCTGAAATAATGTTGACTGTTTTCCCCCTGTCTCTTTCTTGCTGCAGAGATCCAGTTGCAAAGGTTGTTGCAAGGACTCTGTCTCCCACTCTCTTCCCACCTGGCACCAACCTATCCTGGAAACAAAAACGCAGGTGTTGATACCTTAGTGTTCCTGCGTTGTCCAAATGTGATCTCATAAAAGAAGTGTTTGGGAAGGTGGGTTATAATATTATGGAGCAGAGAGAAAGAAACAGCAGCCAAGAACATGCTGCCCAGATTCTTCTTTTTCACTGATAGTACTGCCTCTGTATTTAGAGGTCAGATCTTTTTATTGTTTGAATGTCTTACTAGTACTAATCAATGTTTCTTAAACTCCCTTCAACAGCTGTTTAAAATGCCATGAGTTTCTAACTCTTTCGGATTAATTAGGAGGTTTGGAAATGAGCAAGACCACACTGTATAGTATCAGTGTGCACAGAAAATTAATTGATAAAGTATTTCTTTGCTACTCTGTTCCCTATTGAAATCTTTTTTCCTTTTTTTTTTTTT
>NW_017728936.1:8814366-8884945 GCF_001723895.1 Crocodylus porosus | reverse complement strand
TGTGTCATAAATACAATGTTTATAGTCCATGATTTTTTGTATCCAGTAGGTTGATGAAGTGAAGTTCGCAGGCTCGTCTGTGAAAGGTGTTTTGTAAATTCCCTTTGAGGATTAGAACTGAGCGATTGGATAGAAGGTGGTTATCTTGAGAGAAATGTGCACCCACAGGCAATTGGGTATTCTTGTCTATGATAGATTTCTGGTGTAGCTAGATACCCCTGTAAAGATGCAAAGAGGCACCTGCTGGGATCTTCCATCACTCCTAGCCACCTAATTCCCCATGACTCCTCCCTATGCATCTCAATAACACTCCAAACTCTCCTAATTCATCTCACTGAAGAGATGTCAACAAGCTCATTTGAATTCTGAACTGAATTCCCTGTAGTTACAGAAATACTCAGAACCAGGTTGTAGTTCTTTAACCTTCTCTTCCTTTAGCCATTTTGATTCGCCAGTAGCATCCATTTTTCCAGAGTTCCTGTCTATAAACTGAATATCCCTTTCCCCTCAACAACTTAAAACATAAATAATAATCCAGAGCTACATAGGTTCAAATATACAGCACTGTTCCATTGAATGGACTGAAATCATTGGCAAGATTTAAATTGGCTTCACTGAGCTTTGGATCAGGTGCATAATAAAATATATCGGTATTTTCTGCATATATTGGATGTTTCAATTTGTACAGTAGACATTGCTTAGTTAAAAAAAAAGTGTGATTTTTATTACCAAAGAGTAAATTTAATGTCTGCTTAGTAGACCAAGCTATTACGCATTCCAAATTACCATTAAATCAGGGTTCAATGTTGCATTGTAATGAAGACGTATAATATCTGACCTACGCGTTAATTAAGTTTCCAATATGGAGAGGTTCTCATCTTCGTAAACACAAATGAGAAACTAATTTATACATAAATAAAGCTTTTTGATTGATTTCTGAGAAGGAAAGGCAGATTTCCAGGTCTCTCCTCCTCCTCCTTACAGAGGAGTCCAAATTTTAATTGAGAATGATCACCTTTCTAAAGGTATTTTGAACTCTCTATGAAATTTAATAGAGTCAGAGCCTCACTATAGAGTTCTTTTCTATAGAGTTTAACTCTCTACAGATCTCACACTCTATTCAATTCTTTTGGCTTTTTAGAATATTTTTTTCTTTTACCGGTTTCATCCCTATTAAATTAAATGGGATTTTTCCATCAGGGCCTTGATTTCATGCATTCCTGAACTCAGAAAACATTGATTATGTCATAACTATGTGCTTTGTTTTCCAAAAGGTTAATTTGTTCAGGGACTCCACAATAGGTGGGCACTGAAGAAATGCACATAAGTACATTTTCCAAGGTACCTCTGTGGAGGGATTAAGCTGATTTTGCCTTAAATCTTTCTTGACAACAGTTCTGTTGATAGTCAAAGACAGAATTGTTCTGCTGTGGGTGAGGAAGTCACAAACTTTGATCGAGACTTGGACTCAATAAGCAGTAAAAAAAACATAGAAAACCATGTACCAGATAAAGGAGAAAGTCCCATCAATTCTGGACTCTGCACATGACTTGATTTTCCTGTTCCTGTTCCTGTTCCTGTTCATGGCTCCTCACAATGATTTAGTGGGATTTTTTTCTGGTGATCTGAAGCTCTGAAATTATAGATATAGATGATATTGATAGAGATATGCACTATATAAATGCTAATGACAAAAATGTAGACTTAATTCTAAAACAACTAAGGCTGAACACACAGAAAGATTTCATAGACATCAGGGCTGGAAGGGACCTTGCAAGATCATTGGGTCCAGCCCCCTGCCCAAGGGGCAGGAAGTCAGCTGGGGTCAAATGAAGGAAAAACTAAGCACCAGTACTATTGCATATTAGAAAGCAATGAACAGTGGCTCAGGCTCCTGCTGTAAGTTGTCTATGGTGGCTATATATAATTCAACCTGTTGCATAAAATTGCTTGCGAAAGTCAGCACAACTACAGTGGCAATGGGTGAACTGTTTCATTTAAAAGAACTGTAATAACGGGTCTTTAAGGTTTCATGGTAAACTCATGGATTGATATGACAACCAAAGGAAATGTTGATATGTAGATGAAACCACTAACATGTTTCAGCTGGTTAATATTAATTGAGTGAGGTTATCACTTTTTTTTGGATGTTGTCTGTTTAGGGGCACTGTCTATGGGATGCATGGAGTGAGTTTTATTGCCATGGCTACCATTTCTATACTCTTCCAATACTCCCAGGTCCCTTTTGACACCACTGTGCTGAGCCTAGGCTGTTTCCTTATCACATCAGACCATGAAGAAAGACTTTATGATGTCTCTGCTTCAACCAGCATGGGTTAAATCCCCACCAACAACTGGAAGATGAGACCCAGGTTTCTGTTTTCCTTCCACTCCTCATTTCTCTCTTTTCTCTAAAGAGTCTAGCATAGCTGGCCAGGACAAATCCACTGTTTGCAACTCTGCTATGAGCCTGTGACCATTAGGGCACCTCAAGGGCCTTACACAGCCTGGTGCTGATACACGTTTGCTGGATCTTAGAGTAGCTGCTAAAAGCATGTACCCATAATATTCCAGGAGTGAGGCTGCAAGACAGGGTGTGCACAAGTACTCAAAAGATCCAAAACTATTCTCCTGGTTTTGTTCTCACCATAGAAAAACCCACCAAGAGAGCACTATACAGATGCTACGGGGCCCAGGTGCACTCATCCCAGTGTGCTTTGCAGGCTACCAAAGAGTCATCCCCTGGAGACAGGAGCTGCATTTTCTCTCTGCTATTCTTTCCTTCTCTCCTTTGGGTGGGTTAGTCTTGTTTTGTTTTAAAGAAAACCAGGATTTTTGCAGCAACAGCAGCAGATTCTCAGGGAAACTTTCTTTCCCCCCCCCCCAAAGAGGGCCATCCATAACGTCATCTAAAATAGCGTTGAGAGTTTTTCCTATAAACTCTGTACAGGTAAAAAAGGAAAAGATTACATAAAATTGCTAATATTGCTAAAATGAAGGCCTTACATAACACTTTACCCTTCAAATCTTTTACTTTTACCAGCCCTCTGACCAAACTTGAAAGTGAAGCTATTTTCTACCCCCAAGTTCTTCCTCGGAGCGTGGGTGTCCCAGCTTTTCCAATCCAATAGCTGGGTTTCTCCTGATAGTGCTGGCTGCTGCTGCTATGCCATTTGCTGTTCCCTGCAGCTGCAGGCAACTGGTTTTCAGTTCAACACCACCTGTCAGTCCTGCATGGCCCTGCTTTGTAGTCCAGTACTCAGCTGGTATACAACCAGAGCACTCCAGAGAAAGCATTCACTTTAATCCCCTTTGTCAACTTAGGCTCCTTATTATGCCCATCAACACACACCTTCCTTGGCTTGTCAACGAGCACCCTTCAGGTCACCAGCACTGCTGTCTTTCTTGTGCAACTGAACATCCACACTAGTTAGAGGCCTCTCTTTCCACCTGAGTTTTATAGCTTCTTTACAACCCAGCCCAAGCACCTCAAAATCAAGCATCCTCAATTAGCTGAACACTTGCTGTTCTTCAGGATCAAAGCCACCAAGGTCTGGCACGGCTATAAACCATCACACTTGTCCTGTAGAATCTTCTTATTGTTCTGGTGAATAGTATAAGCTCTTTAAAATAACAATTCATGTTTCTAAGGAGGCGCTGGAGAACATAATATTCTGCTAGAAGGTACCCGCCAGCCCATTATAGCCCCGTTTAGACATGGCAGTCCTCTCCCCTCTCCCCACCCTTTGTTCTGTAAGTGACACCCAGCACAAATCTGAACTGATGGCCTTTATCACCACAACACAACACAGACCCCTACCAGTTAATCTTAAGGAAAAATTCGCGTTCATTTTTAATAGGAAAAGACTTGTCCTCTATATGGACCATCCACTAAGGAGGGAAGATGCATGCTACAAACTGAATCAAAATATTAACTAACCTGCTTGTAATTCAAGAGTGGAGCAGGGGTAGATAAGGATGGAGAAACAGATGAAATAGCTGCAGCATCAGTCTATGGAGAGTTTTAAAAACTGCATTAAGAAGAGAATGACCAAAACACATGGGCATGTTATGGTCGTTATAAAACCCAACGACTAATAGTAATATAAAATAATAGAGCTATGGGTCAGATCCATTTCCCCTAGGAGAACGGAAACATCTCATCTGAATTTTATGGCATTAAATCCAGCACTAAATAATAGGAAGAAACGTGCTTAGCAATTACCCATGCCACATCCCCTCATTGTGGGTAAACAGAGGACTTATATTTCCAGGGGGGTGAGTTTTCATTGGCACCAAGATTCCTGGTCAACTGTTTAAATGGAATTGTTTCTAATTAATTTTCAGCTGAGTTAGCATAGACACATCACCAAGATAAGATGACTGTAAAATCAATGATAACATTCAGGTGTCATATTGGCAGGTAGATATTTCTTTGACAGGTTCATTTTAAGAATTAGAATGAAAAATATAATTCAAAGCAGAAAAGAAAATGAAATAATAGCATGTTGCGAGAAAAATGATGAGATGGGGGGCAAGCGGGGGAAGAGTGATACCAACATGTTACAGAAAATGGTTTTTAACTTTGGCCCAACAGCTTAGTTACATGCATAAAATGGTATTGTCTTAGAAGGTACATTTTTACAGGACAGAGCATCACAAAATCTCATGTGAAATAACTTGCAATATCTTTAAACATTTGACTGCCCTGCAGGGTGAATTCCCTTGAATAACATGGAATATCTTGATCTAAAATTGCTGGGTTGTAGCCGTGTTGGTCTAAGGGCATAGGCCAGCCAGGTTCTTTGGGTAGATGTTGACGTGATCTCTTTTATTAGACCAACTGAGTAATTGGAAAAAAGTTCTTGGCAAGCTTTTGGGAGCAACCACCCATCTTCAGATCACCCATTTTTAGTTCCTTAGAGGACCTGATCTTTAATCAAGTGCAAGTGACTGCCATCAGAAGAAGGGTGATTGCGCCTGAAAGTTTGCTAAGAACTTCCCCCCCACCAACTACTCAGTTGGTCTAATAAAAGATATCGCATTTACCCAAAGAACCTGGCCTGCCTTTATCTAAAAATGTCATTTCAGCAGCAGAAGTGGAATATGTGGACTCCATGATTTAGAAGGGGTTACTTGGCACGGTCCTGGAGATGCCATTTCCTATCTGGAGATGCCTCCTTTTCAAATGTACCAGTTCATTACTTGAAATCACTCCACCCCTCAATGCTGGACAACCAAACTGTCTACCCAGAACTCCAGCAGGAATCGTGATGCTCTTAAGATGGATTCAGAGTATGGGCTATACATCACAGCATCACTGGAGATCTGGGAGTCCCACTTGAGTTCACTGAAACTTTGCTCTTAATTGATTCTTGCAGTAAAAGTGAGTAATCAATGAGTCTTACTTGCTTGCTGAAAGTTAAATGTGTACTAAAAGCTGTTCTGAACTGGGGCTCAAATGCTGAAAATTTCTACCCTGCAATGTACATATTTTAGAGGGGAAAAAAGCTGTCCTGTGATATTTTCAGTACTGAGAAGCATCTCTTGATAGCAAGCCAATTAGATATGATGCAATATAAATGTAATTTAATGTTATAATTCCTATCCCTTTAAAGAAAGAATGGATTCTAATTTTATTTTAATTTTTTTTGTGCATAATTTTAGCTTTTGTTTAAAATGCTGGTGCCATAATGAGGCGGAAATAGTATGTTTATATGTATAATATATATTAATAATTGAGGTCCCATAAATCATCTAGGCAGTTCTAAAGCTAATAAAATGGCTGCAGAAGAAGAAAATTGTAAAATAAACCCCAGAACAAGACTGGTATAATTGAACGATGAAATGGTAAGGGAAAAAACACCTATTAACATACATACATAATTTGGAACAACCTTTATCACTTTAAGGCCCAATTCTGAAGTGCTGAGAGCCAGTTTACCACTGACTTTGCAGACAGCAGGATTCAGGCTTGAGATTTGCCCTTTTTTGCTCCAGATGAGAAAATGCATTTGTTCTATGATGCATTGCCCTTTTTGCATAGAGCTAGTGGTAAACCTTGGATCCATGGAAGTCAAGGCCAAAACTCCCATTGATTTTAATGGAGCCAAAAATTCACTCAAACATATGGCCTAGAATTCTTGCTTATACATCATTTTGACGGTCCTCTCATTTGGCAGTTTATCTCCTACCACTCTTAACTTAACCCTCCTCTCCCCCTCTGATCCATGAATTCATTTTAAGTGGTACTTAAAGCAAAAAGCATGCTGATTCATTTACTGGCAAATAATAATTTATGGTATTAGTTAATCTATTTATCAATATTAAGTCAATTATTCCGAGTCATCATGGTGGGCTGGTAATTATGCAACATAAGCATAAATAATAGAATCAGTTGGGCAATTACATTTTTCATAGGTCAAAATGTTGAAAACATTTGTGATTGCACCATAGCCTGTAGCCCATTTAAAAGAAACAGTAGCATGTCATTACATACCCTTCACAAATTAACAGTCCATAAAACATGATCAGTGTTTACATGATAAAAGAAATCACTGTGTTTCTTTTTAATTTAAACGGTGTTTACTTGTGTTTGTTACATAAATGCACAGTGTTCAACAAAACAAGTAAGATTAGTGTCTCGAACCATTTATGATCTATCACTTGAATCCTGGAAACATAAGCCTCAGTACAGCAGTTATATTGAATTTAAAAGGGCTCTTCACATAGGTAAAGTTACGTGCAAATCCTTTCACAGAATCAGAAACTCAAACACAACCAAGAGAATCCAAAAAAGCCCTGGCCAGAAATAAAGCGGAAGTGACTGCCTTTTACTGTACAAGTAAATAAGGAGACGGACCCGTGAAAAGTAAAGTCTAGTTCAATCATTCTTTTGGTTTTAATAACCTCATGGGTTATTAACACAGGAAAGAAAATTTTGCAGTGAAACATGTTTGGCTGTGTCACAAAAAAATCTTAGAAGTGTTAATTTTTACAGTTCCTCGGAGGACCTGATCTTTAATATTTGCCCGATATATTATATTTTACAAGGATTCCTAAGTGCAGCTGGCAATTTCTGTCTTCCTCTTCCAGGTTTGTTTATAAGTATCCAATCAATCAGAGCAGTTTTGTTACTTTAACATCAGAGTTTAATCAGTCCGCTTATTAATTCAGTGCAATGTATAGCTTTCAAATTAGACTGCCATTTAACAGATGATTTACTTAACCAATCAATACTAAAGGTTCCGAGAATTGCAATCTTATTTCCAATAATTTGTAGCATCTTATTAAGGTCACCTACCCCAACCCCATTCTGTGTTAGAATCAGGAGCTCCAAAACAGTGAGCAAATGTATTGGACTTAACCTTTTAAAAAGTTATCTGCACTAAGAATAGCACAACATTACTGTGCACTCAATTTTTAATGGAGTTATAACAGAGGAATCTAATCTATTCATAGCATATATTGCTTTAGCACTCTCATCCTTCTTTCCTTATCCTCTCTGCCATACATAATGCATAATTAGGTGGTAGTCTACAGCTATGGTGTAGAAGAAAATACTGTAGCGCTGAGCCAGGGTTTTGCTATTTGAGTCGGAGATTTTTTTTCCCCCAAGAATCTTTTCTATATAGACATCCTCCACAGTCCATCAATATATTCCTTCCTCTCCGCCTCATTCTCTAGATGTGCTTTTCTATCAAGGATTGGATACACAAAATGCCCTGGCTACTTTATTGGCTCTTTTGTTAGCAAGATAATCTTTTTGTTTGGTGACAAGCCCCCATGTTTTCCTTTCAAGATCTAATTCCTTACGGATAAAAAATTGTCATATGAACCGGAGGTGGTTTATAGGCACCAATACCTCCAACATCATACCTGCCAATATACACACACACAAATGTGTGTGTGTGTGTGTGCATATATATGTGCATACACACACATATATGTGTGTGCATAGATATCTGTCTATAGCTATCTATCTATAGATAGATAGATAGATAGATAGATATGCACACACGCACACTTGTGACTAGAATTCCCTGTCAGAGTTGGAGGATCCACTGAAAGCAAGGCACAAGCCCTGTAACACAAGCCTGTTTTATAGAAAGGGCACTGAAGGCTGGAGAAAATGTGAAGTGAGAGATTCTCATAGAAAATCTGTGACAGAAATGGATTCAGTTCCCAGGTCTCCTGAACCCGAGTCTCATGCCTTAGCCACAAGAGGGTTCCCTTTGCTCCCCTTTCCTGCTATTCTGTATAATGAGGATGATTGTTTCACTTCTATAGGCAAGTATTAAAAGGTTCTTTGTGGCTCAGGATTCATTATTCTTCCTGCTACTTATTCTGAACATGAAGTTGTGCAGACTTGTTCATCAGTTACTAATAATATTCCCAGATGTATCCAAAATGTGTTTTGAATAAACTCAGGGAGGAGGACACATGTCTGGAAATTTTAAAAGACTTGACAGCAGCTCTAGATCAGGCAGGTAAATCCTCAGTATTTTTCCTTGCAGAAAACAGTTTAAGGGCGATTTTCTCCCACTGAGCAACATTCACCCTTGTGCAAACTCCAAGGCTGGTTCTTGCATTACTTAAAATGCATTTAAGCCATCAAAACATAGATTAAGGGGTACATAGGATTTGTGCTGGCACCTCTTCAGAGGGGTGAACTTAACCATTGTCTCTTAAGGTGGCTTTGTGCAGAAAAGGCAGTGGCAACGTCATCATCATGAATAAAACGTCTGCTCGTCGTGTTGACTACTGGGATATGATATTGCTTCTAACTTGTTCTCATTTGCTCTTCTACTCCCATTCCAGTGTTTGCCAGTTTATTCATGTATTGCATATTATCTAATTCCTAGACTGGTTTCTATTAAGCAGGAACAATCATTAAAGGATTTATTTTGTATATGGTCCTACACAGCACAGTCCTAAGACAGGCTCGAGGTTCTTAGGCACTCCCCACAAAATGAATCAACAATAGTCTTTTGAGTCTCCCTAACACTAGCTCTATCCATTTCTAGAGCACAAAGACTAAACATTGCCATGCTAGATTGACAGAAATGGGTCATCTATTCCAGTAATCAAGTACCAACAGCTGTATGCACCAGATGCTTTGGAAAAATGTGGATGACACCCTGCTAGTGTGATATCCCGCACCCAGAAAAAGCTTCCTCTTAAGCACAGTAGTTACAGGTTGCTTTTTTTTTTTTACTTGAAACATGTAGGTTTATATTGCACCCTAATTTATGAATATGGCTCCAGCTATTTTTGAAAGTGTTACATCCGACTCAGCTGTTGGCCTCAGCATCAGGAGGCGATGAGTTCCACCAGTTAACTGCATTTCATGTGAGAAAGTGTTTCCTTTCAGCAGGGTTGGATTTGGCATCTTGGCAATCCCATTCATCTCCAAAGTCAAGTTTTTAAAACTTTGCCTTGCTATTTTCTTCCCTAGGTTTTAGGATGGGGAATGCACCAAACAAGCATTAAATCTGCCTCTCCTGAAAGTTATTATCACAGCCTGACAACTGTATGGAGCACATGGACCATATGGAACAACATTTAACTTGTGTCATGTGAAATGGGGATTAGATATAGCGTTTGCAAGAGAGATAGGGGCTGTCATATTCCCCTAACATTTATTTTAAATGTGTTGGGAGTTGGGGTAGTAGGCAGGCTAAATTGCCCCCAGCTGGCCTCAGTTGTCTGAGTGGTTCTGGCTGCCAGCAGACTAACTACTTCCATCTGGCCCCAGTTGCCTACTTGGGCATGGATGCCTGCTTCCAAGCAGCAGTTCTTCAATGCATCTGCAAGCTGCTCACCAGGACAGATGCCTCTATCTGACCCCTGGGTGCTGCTTGTTGGTTCCTAATTTTCCATTTCCTGGGTCCTGTTTCTTGGCTTCCCAGCTTCATTCTTGTTCCTGGTTCCTGCCTGCCGGCTCCTTGTTCTGGACTCCAGCCTGGCCCCCTCTGCTCCAGATTTCCAGCTCCTGACTCTAGTTCAGAGCCTTGTCTTCTGTCAGTCGGCACCTGGCACGTGGCTCTAGTTCGGTGATCACCCCTGTCCCAGTCCCTTATAGCTACAGACACTTAAGCCAAACACCCTAATCACCAAGGGGGACCGCTTGACTTGCTTGCTCCTCCAATCTGCACCTTATCCATTCCCAGTCTTGTGCCCTCCTGATGCTTTGGATTGTGACCCTCTGGGATGAAGCCCCAACTGCCCCCCATTCTGGTCATATCCCTGACCAAATTATTTGTCCTGCAAGCAAAACGTTGCACTTTCTGGATATAAAATGTTGTACCTCAGATGCACTTTCCGAATATAAAATGGTCACTCAGTCTTGGGTAAGGATGCAGAAGCATCCGGAGAAAGGGGGATGCTAGGAAGTCCCACAACCCGCTTATCCATCCAAGGGTTAGTGGAACTAATGGGAGATTCCTGTTGGCCTTCAGTCCTGCATGCCATTCTGATGCATTTCTTTTAGTATCAGAATGTGGGAAACACCCACTTATTCCTTTATTTTTTGAAAGCTGCTTTAAATTTAAAATACAAACCAAACTTTATGGCTGTTTTCAAATAGCCTCTTCATAAGGAAATAAGACTCAGAAGCTGAGATGCTTTGCAGATGGCTTCAGAAAGAAGCAGCTTTCTGTTCCCAGCTCCTCCCTAATATCATGGTCCCAGCAGGAATTTTCTGATATGATGGCCCAAGTGGGTCTCACCAGAAGAGAAAGTGGCAGCAAAGACTGAAAATTGTGACCCTTTGTCCCTCTGAAGAAAGGGAAACAGTGGGGTTAAGGAAATAAAGCTCTCTCTCATTCCAGCTGCCACATAGTGCGTATGCTGTTATTATGCAGAAGGCCTCTTGAGACATCGACCTAAAAAATTCCTCTTAAAAAGGAAACACCTGTTGGAATATTAACTAGGGCAAAGTCAAACAAGGAGAAAGAGGGTAGGTGGCCAAGAGGGTTGGGAGAGCAGAGAGGAAGCGTTGAAGGGCTTTTGGGTTTTTTTAAATTTTAAACCTAGCACTTCTCATATTTGAGCTCCGAAAGCAGCAAAAACTGCATTTTTCCATGTGAAATACCTTGAGGTAATGGAACAGAAAGGACAAAGGAATGCAAGTATTTTTTAAATACGATCTAATTTCCAGAAGAAACAGAATTGTTTTAGACATCTTTAAACTGGAGGGCCTCACTTACATTTAGGCACCTGTATAAAGTGTTTCGATTGTCACAGGTGCAGAGCACTCATTACTCAGTCCACTGCTAGAGGTTGTTATTAATTTGATCACAGTCGAGGACCAACGCATGCACCAGCCAGAATATTTAGATGAAGGAACCAAAAACTAATTTGATCTGCCTTTGGCAAACTCAGAAAACAATGGGTAGACCAAGCACGAGCTTGCTAGGTGCCAGGATCTTATAATAAGGTTTAACATCGCACCTGTCTGATGCATCTGGCTGTATTTGGCTGGGTGAAGAACAGAAATCTCTCTCTCATCTTCCTTAACACTCCTTAAATTTCCATGACACTCCTTCAGGATGAAACTAAGTGACAACCTATGGTGGACAATTGCTGCTGTTGCTTCCAATGGCCTATCGGAGATAGTCCATGACAGCACCGCACAAAACACTAAGCCAGTGCATGTAACAATACTGCAGTGCCTACTCCGCTCTCCAAATGAGCAAGAGCAGGAAGGGATGCAGCTGGCAGATCTACAATATATTAAAGGGAAACTGCTACAAAAAAAAAAAACCTTTTTATTTGAAAACACACTTGTCAATGCAAAGCTGGGCTCCATCTGTTCAAAAATAATCCAAGACACGGAAGTAAACAGAAAACAGGACAAGACCCAACATGGCTTTATCCCTGGAACGTCGCATCAGGCCAATCCGCCATCCTCTTACGACAGGATAACTGACTTCAGAAATGAGAGCAATGCAGTAGACGTGAACTATCTAGACCCGAGCAAAGCTTTTCCCACTATGCGTCATAAAAAATCATTAGCCAAACAGGAAGGGATGGGGGATCACTCATGAAGTGGATACGGAGCTGGCTTAAAAGCGAAACTAGAGTGAACTACGTGGAAAGCCAAGTTACCAGACTGGAAACATCAAGTGTTTCTCAAGGTCAGTCTCAGCATCTCGCATACCATTTTCATTAGCGACTTTGGTGCAGAAACTAGATAGGTACTTACAAAATTTATAATGCTGAGCTGCAGGCATTGCCCACATGGAAGAGGACCAGATGATTTCCACAACTTGGTGGAATGGAAAACTATGTAATTTAACAGCACAAGGTGCAAAGTTGGGTACGGAGGGACCAATAGCAAGAACTTTGCCTGTAAGATGGGATGCAATAGAAGAAGAGAGATCTGAGTCTACAGCTCAGCTGTAGGGTGTCCATGATGTGAGCCACTCAAGGCTAGTGCGATTCTAGGTATTGCTTTGTACAGGTTTAGCAGCAATGTCTGTTCACTACTGAGCACTGGCAAGACCCCATGTAGAATACCGCGTACAGGTCTGTTCACTAAATTTCAAAAAAGATGTCTGTTCAATCCTATACTTCAGGGCTTCTTGCCTATCGGGGCTTGGAAGGATTTTTTGCTTCATGAATGTTTTATGGGGTTCTGGGCTGGTTTCTTCCTTTGCCTTCCCTAAAGCAGTGGGCTTTGGCTAAAATTGAAGTGGGAATTGTGTATGGCATACACTGGTGCTCCAGTATGTTACTATTGGGTCTTGGTCTTCTACTCAGGAACAAACCAGTCACCAGATCTGGGTTCAGGAATGAATTTCCCCCTAGGTCAGATTGGCAAGGACTGCAGAGAGTTTTGCCTTCCTCTGTAGCACAGGGCATGGTCTTCTCCTTGAGATTACGTGATCATGTAGCAATTAATTAATCTTTGCCATTCAAGTGGCAGAATATTGGTAGCACCTGTGTCTCGTACACCATACCAAAGACATACATTAAAGACCTAAGACATACTGTGACATACCATAGGGGAGTCGAAGACAGGGAGATTAGACGTGACTGCTTGAGAGACTTCTTCCCGTCTTGTGCTTTGTTCTTAAGAGGACAAAAATGGGTTTCTTTCAAGAAGACTGGTGTGGCTTTGCAATAAATGGGTTTTTGGGAGTTTGAAAACAATTAATAAAAGGAAAAACTAATAAAAGCTAATTTTATATTTTTACAACCAATGGAAAAAATATTTGTGTTGAAGCAGATGCTATTCTATAACCAGTTTGAGTTGCAACTATTCAAACATCGTGTTTACATAATTTTCCCCTCACGCTGTTAAAATAAAATGCAATTCTACTTATCAAACAGTATTTTGAGGAGAAGCCTTTGCTCTTTTCTATAGCGTGGAAATAAATCTTCAGCTACCTCATATGCTTGTGGGCATCGGATTGCTGTGAAATCTTTAAGTGCATTTTTATTCATAATGAATGTCTTTTTGGGAGAAAAGTTAAATCAAATTCAGTGAAAATAACTGAATTGATCCAAGGGTATTTGGGGTTAGCTGGCAGGATTGGTTTTAATTACAAGTTCAAGTGATTTAAATTGTAGTGCTTGTCAAACAATTGGGGAAAAATACAGGTGTTTCCAAAATGCTCTGTTCCAACATACATTACTTTGGGATACAGGTGCTCCCATTTATGGGTTGTAAAGATAGCTCATTCACTGCACACCTGGATCCAGAATAACAATACAAAGATGAGCATCTTAAATTGTAAAGCTGGGCAAACTAGAATGAAATCAAAACGATTAGTGCACAGATATGCAGCCTTTTCCAGATCAGAACTACTGTAAGCAAAGTTACTCGTACCCCAACCATGGAGGGAAAGAACAAGACTATTCAAGTCAATTATGGACCTTATTGTGCCACTAATTACTGCCAGGTATAGCTATGATGGATGGCTGCCAGTACATCACCCTAAGACAGAACTCTGTGAAGATCTTTAAATGGGTATCCTTTTGCTTTTTTGGTTTCCTAATTCAAATTACAGGCATCCTGCCCCTTCCACTTTCTGAATAGCATCCAGAGACCCGATCCTAATATTGTAGAAAGCACCATTCCCCACTGACTTGAATGATGCAAGCTCAGTCTCAACAAGTGTTAAGATAGCATGAAGAAAGTGTCATGTTTTTCTACCTCTGTCCCATCTGAGAGGCACCAAAAGTCTTGCAGAGAGCCTGTTCCTGGGATATTTGCCACTTGCTGTGTCTAAGTAATTGCTTTCCAAACTTCAACCTCCAAATTAAAGAAAAATCTCCCTCAAAAATCAGGGCTAATTATATTTTAGCCATGGAAAATTTCATGTTATGCTAAACCTGTTCTTCCCTCCTGTACTCTCTTAGAAGTGTGCAGAAATCTCATTAAACGTGCAGGTCTGGATCATG
Source organism: Crocodylus porosus (assembly GCF_001723895.1). Taxonomy (NCBI): domain Eukaryota; kingdom Metazoa; phylum Chordata; order Crocodylia; family Crocodylidae; genus Crocodylus; species Crocodylus porosus. Next base: position 8,870,533 of record NW_017728936.1, on the reverse strand, counting down.
TATTTAAAGGAAATGGCAGGCAGAACTTTGCACTTTACATGGAGGCTCTTTATAAATGTTAACTAAATCTCACGGGCATTCCCATTTTGCAGATTGAGGCACAAAGTGATGAAAGACTCGCCCAAAGCTAAACCATCAGCACAGGTAGGAAGACAACTAAGGCGGTCCTGGAACCCAGAGCTCTCTGGACAGCTTCTCTCTCAGACCCTGACCTCTTTCTTCAAAGGGACTAGCTAAGAATAAGCAGGCAAAACCCCCCACAAAACTCCACCCCTACCTTCTATATGTGTTTGAGCAAAAATGTCCAAGTTTTAGTTTTGAAATGACTTTATTTTTTTATTTTTATTTTTTGCTGCAGAACCCTCTCTAAATAAACATGCACCTGACATGAATCCTGTTACATAAAGACAAGGCTCTGAAACAATAAAATTAATAAAAACCTCTCAGACAGTGGTTTTAGCCATTTCAGGTATAACCATCTAAAGCAAATCAGAAAGTAACCCAAGTTACTCTATTAGATGCTTACTAGCTTCCATCCCATTCCACAGAGGCGGCTACGATTTAGAGGATCCCAAGTTGCCCAAGTTTTTAAAGTGCATACAGCTGAAAGCAAAGATATAGCAACAGCGTGGCCCCAGGAGCCAGCCTTACAAAGCCCCATCCAGTTCCTATTGAACTGAATGGGCTTGAGAGCATTAGAAGTGGGAGACAGGAAGAGCAGACAAAGCAGCCTTAATGCTATGTTGGGAAACACTATGCTACTATCCAGTGTGCTTGCAAGTAGTTTCTTCTCAATACCTTTATATGATAGGGAATGGTGTTTCTTTCCATATAATATGCCACAAAAGTATCTTAATCCTCTTGTAAGATCTCCCAGTGTGAGAACCGTGTATTTCAAAGGTTTCAGCCTCATACAGAGAGGGGCCTCAGAAGCCCACCTCTTTGCTCTATAGAGATGCTCAGACAAGCACTGCTGGTCTGCAGCTAGGATCAAGCCCTCCAATATTAATTTTCATGAAGGTTTAGCTGGCCTGTGTTAGGACTGGGGTGAGTGTATCCTTAGCAGCTTCCTTGTTTGTAGAAAATAAGTATAAGTCCAAAGGATAAGAGCTCCCTTGGGGGAATCCTGTAGCAAGGCAGCCATTCTGCCATTCCCCACTCCCCTGCCTCTGAAAAGCCCCATGTATATAGGGACTTTTCTTGACAGCTTTAGGACAACGGATGCTGCAGCCTCCCCTGTAGCCTGTTCCCAGAAAAGCCAGAAATCTCTCCTGCTCCATCTAATACTAAGAAAAGGGAGCCTGTTTGCTCTGCCTCTATATAAAGAGAGTCAAGCCACACCTCCTTCCCAGGTGTTTACATTTTACTGAAGGATTACAGTTAAACCAGTTCATCCCTTTTATAACGAGCATCAGCTTATCCTGATTACCTGGCAAACACATCAGCCTCTTCTCCCCAAGCATCCTGACCCTCTCAAATTTTTAACTCCAGGTGTATGCTGCAACGCACTCATGAGAAGGACGACAGCCTTTACCAACTCTGGGATGGCAGGAAAACTGGTTGTGATACAATCACTTTTGAACTGGAGGCCTAGACACCTAATCCCCTTCGGGCTTTTTTGAAGATCACAGCTGCTAACAACCACGTCACCTTGAAGGAATACCATTTTTCATAGTTTGCAAGGAAGTTTAAAAAAAAAAAAAAAAAATTCACACTTCCTGGGAGTATTTTAGCAGCAGCACATATGCAGGCCAGTATAAAAGAAAAAAAATATGCAATTCTGCAGGCATAAGAGAGGAGTACAGCTTGCTGGCTAGTGCTGTGTTATCTATTGTTTAGGGAACTGGCTTGGGAATCAAGAGAACTGTGTTTTGTCACTGATTGTGTGACCTTGACCTGAGCGTGCCTCTGTTTCCCCTTCCATTTCTTTGCCTATTTAGATCATAAACTCTTGGGCAGATACTGTCTTTCCAAATGTATCTGTGCATGTGGTCTCAGCAGTCTTCACAGAAGCCTGTAGGCAGTAATGGGGTGCACCTTTTAATCACAGTAATGCCAGCATGTGAGTATTTGAGATGGGGGGGGATGTTTCAGAGCTTTAGCACCTTGCATCTATCTTGTAAGCACAAACATGAAATAACCTCCTGAAAACACTCTGAAATGCCATTATTGAAACTGCAAAATAGAATAATTGAAATAATGAAGGCAAAGGTGGAGGAAGGCGGTTAGAAAGGAGCCATTCTCTCTCAATTAAGTTTAAGAAGATTGATATCAAAGAAGTGTATGGGTATAATACTTCAGGGGACAAGGAACAGCAAAGAACTGACTTGTCTTTACCTTTAAAATGAAAGGGTCTGGCAGCAGAAAAGGAGGACACATGCCTTCCTCTGCAGGACACCAGAAAGGTTTCTAGTGCTCTGAGTTTTGCTCAGCACTAGATTAAATGGGACCCTGTTCTTAGCTCATGCCAATAAACATCATTAATAATGGATTAAAAAAAGAGAGAGCAAAAAAACCATTCCCAGGGTAATAAAAAGGGGAAAAAAATACATTTTGAATAAAGAGGCATTGAGGCCGAACTCTGTAAAGGGACCGGAAAGTTTGCCTGCTGCAATTCTCTGAGTTAGTCTCTAAGGTGCAATCCTACCCTGCCTATTGTAAACCCCAGAGATTCAAGAGAGCCCTACTTCTGCTGGTGTGTCCCCATAGGCGTGCTGATGTTCAGCATGGGTCTTGAAGTCTTAGAAGGGTGAAAGGGTTCAGCACCTCTGAAAACAGAGGCAGAAGAGCTTCATCAAGGCCAATAGAGTACATGGGGCTGTGGATCTGCCCCTGCACAATGCATGGGCACCCCTTTCAGGATGTATGTGTGATGTACAGTGACAATGGGAACATTGCAGATAAATGCTTTAGTGACCTCAGCCTCTGGGAGAGGGGCTCCTGAAAACAGGCTGAGCCAGGCAAACATTTTCAGCAAAGAACAGATTTAGCAACGCCAATGTGTTTTCCGAGTAGGCAGCTGGCAGGTACGTTGGCTCCCGGGTGGATAGGCCTGCCACTCACAGAACTAGAGCCCCTAAGCCCCTATGGGGTTGTTCCTCATGTCTCTGCCTATCTTGAGTGTCTTTCCATTTACTTCAATGGGAGCTGGATCAGATTCCTATTTAGAAAATACTTAAAGAAAACCCCCAAAGTATATATTAAAAAAAAAAAAGCCACACTGAAATCCTCCTAGGACACCGCATGATACTTATCTTGCATCCATAGAGAGGTAGAAAATGTATTAATTGGTTTCCTGGCCAAGGTGGCTTTTTATTTTTAACCAGGAATCACATAAAAGCCCTGTGAATGGTTCAGACACTCGTTGCAGTTTGGAAGTCTCCATCAGTCCGTCTCGTCTCACCCTTGGGCGAGCCCTGCAAATCTCCCTTCTCCTTTGTTCCAGCTTTTTTTCCTCGTCTCAACAAGCAGCTGATTGGGAACAGGGAAAGGCTGCTCCTGTGCTACGGCTCTATTTCATTTTCAGAAGAATCAACAATAATGCAGGTCAGAGCATGGTGAATTTCCAAATGTCAATTTTTCATTGAAAAACAATACATTTTGACTTTAAAGCGAAGCCTGTTGGGATTTGAGAAGGAAAAATTAGTTTTTAGGTTCCTGGTGAACAACCTGACAACTGAAGAAAAGCTGAGAACACATTTCTCACAATATCCGTCAATAAGCTAGTTTTCCCATGCAAAAAAAAAAAAAAAATGCTGGCAAATATTCGACTGTCCCTAGTGAAGAACAAATTCACACACGATCAGGGCATGGGTGATTTCTTCTCTGGGACTGTTAGCACCAAGGGATTTGCTTTAAGAAATGAAGACCTTAAGAATTTCAGTTGATGGTCAGGATTTCCATTTGTTTAAATTTATGACATTAATGCATCGTTACAGCCAGCATTTTCAAGTTGTAGCCATTGATTTTTTTCTTTCTTTCTTTATAGGCATGTCAGTGGTTGAGCACATGATCTGACACTCCTTGGGCTCTCTGAACTCCATTTAAAGTCAATGGATATTTCAGGCACTCAGCAGCTCTGGAAAGCAGGAGGACATAGAGGCTGCAAACTGGGCATATAAAGATGGAAGCACCCAGGAGGCAACACTGGAAATTTTGGCTCTACATGCTTGACAGTTTGATGAGACAGACTTCAGTCACTGGAGTCCTGAGTGTCTCACAGGATGAAGACAACAAGCAGTGAGAGTGAATTTTGATGAAGGTAAAATCTTGCCAAGTCATGTGTGAGTGATTTTTGACGTTCTCTGGAGGTAAATCACATATAGCATTGACCTTGTGAGTTGCTTTGCAAAAGTCAAGCCAGTCATTATGCTTGCTTTCACACCTAGACAAGTTGTATTAATTTTCTTATCCCGGGATTCTGATGGAGACAGCTGCGCACTACAGTTTCACCACAATTTGACTCATCCGACTTCTCTGAGTAACGTCCAAATGTCCAATGAACAGCTGCAAGAAGCCTCATCAACTCATTACGTCCAACTTCCTCCTCCTATGGATTTCTTGTTTTTACAGCATTTCTTTTAATCCTAGAGGCTTCCAAAATAAATGGCCAGAACAGGATATCGGGAAGCCTTCCTTCTCATTCTTTCTGAAAACAGTGGAAAGCCTCCTAGGCTAGGGACTGAACTTGTATGTCAATCAGTTTAAGTGACAGGAAACTGGTTTAAACCTGCAGCGGCACAGAAGTTCAGTGCCCATAAACCGCTTTCAAACTGGCCAGAGCCAGTTTACGATAAATGTAGTTGGAGGCAGCATCAGACTTCACTGATTTAGGTCAAACTGGTTTATGGAGCTTCTGTCAAAGACCCTACTGAATTAACTGAGAGATGACAAGCTCTCTTAACAATGAAATGCAAGCATTTCTATGATGGAACGTGGTCTGTCTTTAGCAGCAGACAGCAGCTTTGTAGGACAGCTTCAGACTGGAACGCCTAGTTCAAAACACAAGGAGAATTTGAGATGCGGGGACTATAGCTTTACTACAGCCTGCGAAGCTGTAGTTTGGCCGGGTGATCAGGACTTGCAAGCCGACTCTACTGAACAGTGCCTGGCACCATGAACAGTTATGATTAGCGAGGACCTAGACTTATAGTACTGTATCCTCAGTGCTGGGATGAGCACCCAACAGCAAGGTGAATATTACTGTCTGGATTGAGCAGGACACCTGATTTGAAGGCAGGAGGTTTAGGTTATGTTCTTGTACAATCACTCGGCTTCCCTGTGCCTGGGCTTCCTCATCGGAAAATGCAGTAACAGGGCTCAATTTATACAAAGCTGGAACAGCATCACCCAACAAGAGGGGATCGATGGTCCATTTTTCAAGCATGGCATCTTCCATGTATGTGGCATTCTGCCTTGTTAGAGCAGGGGACTGCAAGTCGAGTCCTGGGTTACATTCCCAATGACCTGCCTCACACAGGGGTGGGAGGGTTAATCATGCCTTGTATAGATGGTTTTGAAATCTCTCAAAAGGCATTGAATAACTGGACAGTTGTTATCAATAAGGCGACTTCAACGCTGGGTCAGAACTTGAAGAGGCCGGAGCCTCGAACTGGTTGGTATCCTTAAATGTAATGAGCCCACAGCCATGTTCTTGTTCAAACTGATCCATTACCTTTGTTTAAAGGGCCTGAAAGCTGTTGCAAGGGACACACCTGAGCTGCAACTATGTCAGTGCACACTGCAAAACAGCAGAATTGTAATCTCCTAAATTATGCCCCGCGCTTACCTTTTCTTGCACTGCTTGTATTATTATAATCTTGATAAAGGCACTCCAAGGTGAGAAGCCGAGCTTCATAATTCACACCTACTTGCAAAAGGCAGTACTCAGACAAAGCTCTAGCTGTGAATTATTACACCTGAAGTCACATCCCGGAGTGTGTTAGCATCAAGAGTTAACATACAGGGTGGGGGAGGAGGGAGAGGAGCCCGGCGCTTACTTAAATAGAAACCAAAATTTGCCGACGCAGTCTCAGTGTCCCTCCGGCCAAGAGCAAACCCGGGAAAAAATGGAGGTTTAAGTCATACAAGGAGAATTCAGTATCGAAGTGCTGTTGGTTACATCAGCCTAACAACTGTTTATGCAAACAATCTGGCTGACTCATTAAAGTGCTGCTCTGATCGGCTATTAACTCCAAGTGACAGATTAAGAGGAGAACAGCATGAGACAGATACTTCAGCACTGAGAGCAAAACATGCTGGTAGCTTAATCTGTGTTTTCATTCTTGCACCCATCTACTTCCCTCTTTCCCAGCACGTCACTTGTGGGATTTACACTGTCCGGTGCATATCTTGGCAGGCACCTAGACATTTTTGCCGTCGCCGCCGGTACCCTGTAGCACCCACATATCCCTCTGACATTCCACATAACCCACCGCAGCAGCCGTGCATTCCTCTCTGCATTTCTGAGCACTCCTTAGATCACAGATGCTGTTGGTATCACCCACTGTGCTTCAATACTTCTTAAGTCCCATGCACATTCTTTAAGGCCTAATCCTTTCAAATAATGGTGCTTTCCCTAAGATGTTGCTCTGGTTCTGATGGAGAGAGGGCTGAGATAGCTTAAGCAACGGAAAAAGAGTAAGCTAGGACATGTCAAGCACTGGCAAGAACAGCTTAAAGATAGCTGCAACTGCCGCTCCGTTATACATTGCATGCTACTAGTGTCCTCCAATAAGCTTCACCTGAACAGACCCCTGGTTTGGCATCGTGGTCCACTGAAGTCAAGGGATCTTTGTATGGGAGTAGGGAGAGGGCCTGTACAGAGCTCCTGGGGGGTGTTGGATGGACTTGGGTGCCAGTGACAGGGGTTCAGTTCCTAGCTTTACCTGTAATCTGGAGCAAGGTGTACCCTTTGCCTACCTGTCTTATTTAGACTGCAAGCTCTTCACAGCAGCAATGACCCTTAACAGTGGTAGGTGCAATGAGGTTTGCATCTCAGCTGGACCCCCCAGATGCTATTTGGACATGAAAAGACATGGCCAGATTTTCCAAACAGCCTAGGCACATGCGGCAGCATGGGGAGAATTAGTGTGGGATGGGCTCAAAGGTGGGAAATCTCTAGAAATGTCCAAACGCAAAACTTGGAGGTTTGTTTAGGCCCTTTCCTGGGGGGGCTAAAAGGCCCTTTTGGACCCTTGCTTAGGGTCCAAAAGGCCCTTTCCTGGAGTCCCTACTGCTTTACCTGGCACAGAAGCTCAGAATGATAAAGAGCTGAGCTGATGCCCAATGGGATCTGAATCTGGAAGGTTTCTTACTGGAGCTGGTTGAACTATTTAAAACATCAGCATTTTGACAAAATTTCAATGGGAAATATATTTGGGAAGAATTAACAGCATCTTATTCAATGTTATTTCACGTTAATTATTGAGTAACCAGAGAGCTGGCCTAAACACTTTTTTTTTCCACTCAGATTCTTTTAAATTACTTTCCTCCAAAAGGAGAATTTGGAGGTGAAATGGTGGTGGGGCAGAAAAATCTCTGCAAATGTCCATCCTCTTCTATTCTTGGCTCTGAAGTTGGGGCTTCAGCAACTGAACTGCCTCCACGGGCTGCAGCAGTGAAAGCACTGATGAAAAAGCAGAGAGACTGAGAAAATTTAATTCTTAAACAATAAAGGCAGACATTAAGAAAGCGATGGTGAGGTGCAAATGGCAGGAAATGTTTCTAAGCCCTCCTTTGTGTTCATATACACACACACACACACACATATACACACACACACACATATACACACACACACACATATATATGTGTATATATAATATATATTTATAAAATTATGTGCAGTTATATATAGACCATGTATAATAAACCTATTTCTAAGCAATCTCAGCCACTACCCACACAGCAGGAAGACATTGAGAAATTGCCAATTATTTATTTATTTACTTTCCTGGAGGCGTCTGCTTTTAATCCTGCACAGCGCAGGAACACACACCCGCTGCTGCTGAAATGCAGGCTGTATTGATTCCAGTGCGGAATATGTAAAGATGGGAGACATTCTTATCTCTGCAGGAAATAAAAGCGCTGGTCTTATATTTATGGGTAAGTCTGAGACGAACTTGCAGGAAGCAGTTACTCACAGATGCAGTCGGTCTAGGGAGCCCCCGTCACAGTGTGCATCTCCCTTGTAGAAGGACCACTAGCTCCTGTGTTGGAGGTGCTCTTAAATGGCATTTTAAAAGTCATTGCCTATCCCTTTGTGGCCTAGGAGTTTTGCAAAGGGGTTGAAGGGGAGCAAAGAATCTTCCTCCATACCCCTCTGCCTTCTGCACTGCCGTATACACTGAACTTTAAGCATGCAGTGAACTGCTTTGCTTATGGGTGAACCTAATCATGTATTTTGGTGGCCATTTGAGTGAGGGTTTATCCCAGGAATGGTTTTCTGCCACAACATATTACCAGCCTGTGCCAGTAGAAAGGCAGTGCCTTTCAAAGCCCTTCAGCCCCTTGGCTTCTAGCTCAGAGGCAGGGCATTTACTTACTACAGAGATTTGCTGATACCTGTGACCAAACAAAATCACTTGTTAGTAATATAAGCATCTATGCCTCCAGCCAGAGCTGCGTTATCACTGATGCATATATCAATTCTTGTTTAAGAGGCTTGCTTCCTTGTAATTGCATCCAATAGCCTTCTTTATATGCTCATAAAAACCTGAAAAAAAACCCAAAGTCCTGATTCATCTCTTACTAAGTGCAATGCAAACCAGGATGGATTCCATTATAGGCGAAAGGCCAGAGCCTCTGCAAATAAATTCAACATAGCTGCTGGGAAACCAATGCAACCATGCTGACTTACACCAGATGAGAATCTCGTCAAATGTAAAACTGTTGCAAGGGTCCAGACGTGCAAAATGCTCGGACTCCTCTTAGGGTTGCCAACACTTCTGGATTGCCAGGGAGTCTCCAGGAATCAAATATAAATCTCCAGGAGACTACTGAGAGTCACCTGGGAGACAAATGATAGGGCATTTATTAAAATAAATATTAAACGTTGACTCCAATTTATACAGTAGTCCAGTGGGTTTTTAAAACATAATAGTAACGTGCCTTTTCCTTCCTGATGTAAAGTCTACGCCCTATAATCCATAACTGATATATGCAAGCACACGGGCACGTTTGTGTTGTGTCGTGGGCACGTTGGTGTTCTGGAAACCTCCTGGAACAGATTCACAGCTGGCAACCTTACCTTTGTCCCCAGCTGAGATGGGGACAGAATCAGGCTCCAGTGCGGGCAAGGTGGGGAAAAACACACAGTTATCCCAGATTGCATCTTTCCACTCCTGTTTCAGATTCATCTCATCCTTTATCAAGGCTATTGGGTCACTTCTTCTAGTAGCTTTGCTTGCTGAAGCCCTAAGAACTCGTTGAGACGCACAAATTACACACAGAGACTAAAACAGTATAAAGGTGTGTGTATAGGAAGAGGAATATTATACTGGTATTTATATTGGTCTCACTGGTCCTCAGTAGGTGTCGGGTTGGTTCATTAAAAACAAACCAAACAAGTGAGCAAGTTAAAAAAAAAAAAAGCCCCTAACTGAAAATTATACCAGTATAATAAAAAAAGTGTATGGACCAAACCATAGAATAAAAACAATTGGTTTTAGGCAAAGAGCCAAAGATGGTTCGTATATATTACTTGTTTACCTGTTGGGGCATTTTCACCATCGTATAAATGCGCGCGCGCACACACACACACACACACACACACACAAGACTTGAAAGAAGTAAGAAGTCGAACCCACCTGAGAAAATAAAATATCATCCTATGAGATGCTTGATATATTGTTACTTTGATAAGTTCAAACAAGTGTGACTCACTATACAACCATTCTATCAATTCTGAACAAAAAACTGCATGGGATTATTATGCTTTTAATCCAAAGAGCTGGGTGTTTGGAATTCCTCAAGCCCTTTGTGGTGTCATATTAGCTAGGCCAGTCTCTCATGAAAAGAATGTATTGTTGAATAGAGTTGAGTCCGGATCTCTGCTCCATTGGGTTGATAAAATGGCAGTTGATTTAAAAAGAACCAGCTTGTCTGGAGAAAGGATTAGCAGATTAAGAGACTGCATGTAATTTTTTTTATGTAATGTAAAGTTACATTTCATAACTAAAAGGGATTAATTAAAATGTTAATAGAAGGAGAGAAAGGAGAGATGTTATTTTTCCAGGGACAAATGCCTCAGCACACATATGAACATTCGCTTTAGTTGCTGTTGCCTCAACAGTGGAGAATGAAATGCTATTCTCTGCGAATGCCGGTTGACACAGAGAGGAAGGAGGAGAGGTTTGTATGATAGCTCAGCATTTTATTTTCCTGTTGCATGCACTTGAGTTTCCATTAAAAAAAAAAAAAAAAGAAAACAACCAAAAAACCCAACCCACTACACACGTCTCTCTTGAAATTTTACATCCCATCCTGCATCGAGGGCGGTGACGTCTGCTTGCTTTGAAAGCAATACACTTTCTGGCTTTCGATGAGGTCTCTCTTCCTTTCTCCCTCCCTCTCTCTCACTCTGGCATGCTTCCTTTCACAAGGCCTGATTCTGACTTCATTCATACCAGTTTTATATTAACATAGCTCTGCCGAGTTAGCTTCTCAGCGGGTGTAAATTAGCATACCGGCACAGACTAGGCCATCTGACATCAGATGAGGATCTGACAGCTTCCCATGTGTTACGTTACATCTCACAGGTATTTCTGTGAATGGAGGTGCAGTCCAAAAGTACTGCAGGGCAGGAGGACTTTAGTCCTTTGTAACAGGGTTACAACATGAGGCCCTAAAATACGGCAAAAGTAACTGGGACATCTGTCCCTACCTTCGCCCAGCTGCACATATTTTTCTGCTAAAAAGTTCAAAGTCAATCACCCCAGGAGGGGTGGCAGGAGGAAGTGAGATGTTTACTGCCTGTGTCACCAAGTTTCAGATCATCTTAAAATCCTGTTGTTCATTTTTTTAATTCCCAGAGATGGATTTTTTTTGTTTTTTACTCATGAATTTTAAACTTTGCAGCTTTCTTTGATCCTTTTGTTAAGTCCTTCCCAGCAGGCTAACCAAGTTCGGCTTGGGTTAGTGCTTTGATAGGAAGCACCCAAGAAATGCTTAGATATTGAGGATGAAAGTGGCGCCGGCTTTTCAGTAGGTGGCAGCCTTTCCTCTGAATCGGCACCTTGTGCTGGATGATCTTGCAGGAGGTGCCATCTTTGAATGAAGAGATGCACCTGCCATCACAACTTCATGTGCTCGTTATATGTCTCCAGTTACTTTCCCCCATCTCAGCTCTACAAGGAGAGGTGTGAATCCTGGGGGGCTGGTCACATTTCTGCTCAGTTGACTATATACTGCCTCTGGTTGAATTGGCCAAATAATTGCATGATTTCAGATGAGACTTTTAATACTGGTGATTACCTATATTGTTTCCGATAGCCTCCAGCAAGGCACATAATGTGTGACTTTTGCAGAGTTTTATAACGAAATATATTCATACAGGGGTCCCCCCCCTCCAAAAACATTTTTTTCATTTGTCTCTACCACCTATGTGATTGCACCTGTATCATAAGTGTCAGTCATCTTTCAGGTCTGTTGTTCCCATCTTAAATAGTTGGGTATACTTGTGTGGTCTTGTTGTCATGCTGCGCCTCAGAGCTGACTGCATGTCACTGCTGAAGTGCGCCACGAGTGTAAAGTACTTTTCGAATCGGTGACAGTGTATCATATCCGAACGTAGACATTTCCCTACTGGTTCAGACCACTGGTCTACAGAGTCCAGTATCCTGACTAGCATATGCCCCTACCAACTTTTTCTGAAGTCAATAAAAAACGATCCTATGGTGCATAATTATGGAGACTTCACTAGGGACAGGTCTTCAGACCACCTTCAGTTCATGGCTAGTCGATGCCTTAGAACATGAACTTGGTAACCATATCATCCTATCCAATGGACCCATGGATGCCCTCATTCTCTATCCAAACATCCCGTCCATTTTATAGTCCTGCTAAGCTCATGGCCTCAGCGGTGTCATGCAGCAACAAACTCTACAGGCTGACTGTATTTCTTTTTGTCAGTTTAAAATATGCTGCTTTACACTGAATCCTTCTTCTTGTACTATGAGAGAGAGCAAAGAGATGCCCCCGATCTAGTTTCTCTACCAGCTATAATTTTTCCGTACCTCTAGCATGTCCCCACCCTTTTTCCATCTTGCGGATCTGAATTAGCTCTTCCCTTTTGAGCTTCACTCGTAGGGATTTTTCTCCCCATGTTTCCATTCATTCTTGTTGCCCGTCTCCAAGCTATCTCCTTTTCTACAGTATCGTCGACTGTGAGTGACCAGGAATACGGATAAAGCCATTGACTTAAAGGTGTTAGATTTTGAGTTTTATCTTCATGTTTTATGTCTCTCTTCATTTTGCTTGCTTTGTTTAGCCACTACCACCCTAAACAGAGGTTCCATCGAGCTGTCTACAGCAATGACCCATTTTTCCCCCCCATGAGTGATAAGCAGGTGTGCAGTTAGTTGAGATTATTTTTTCCAGGGTGAAATACTTTGCATTTGACAGTTAGGAATTTCCATCTGCCTTCATGCTGCCCATTCACATGTGTTTGTGAGTTCCCACAGGAGAGGCACACCATCTTCTTTTGCACTGATGAGCTTAAAGACATGTAGCCATCATCTGGAAGAGAGGGAAAAGGTGAGGTGGGAAAACTTTTAGCTTATTCACAAATATTTATGTGGCTGTAAACCTTAGGCAGCCTAAGACTAATTTTTGGCCATACTGACAACCCCCGCTTAGCGCTCTTAATTGGTTCCTGAAAAAAAAAGAGCATTAAGCAAAACTAGCATTAAGCGAAACCAGAAGTTTTTGACAACCCACGATGGTAACCCCCAAGTGTTTTTAATGACCCAAGATGGCGACCGCGAGCGTTATAACAAAACTCGCTGAGCGCTAAGTGGAATCGGGTATCAATTTAAAATAGCGTTATAGCGAAACAGCGTTAAGCAAAACAGCATACCAACCTCCTGATATTTTATTTTTCACGTGCGTTGTGGTAACCTGGAGGTCAGAGACCAGAACGGCATGGTCCTAGGCATGGTACATGTAGGGTTGCTCCTGTCCAAGAAGTTTCATATCTTTTCATCGCCATGTTCCACTGCCTCTGCCTTTGGCCCCGCAGCTTCATGGTCCACCCTGTGCAGTAACAATTAATGTATAGACATGATTACTCTTCTCTCAAACACCCTTACTCTTTTTAGCAACTGCCTTTACTCTTTGGTAGGCCAGCATTCATTCATTCATTCCCTTGCAAACCTCTTCCTTCTGGTCAATTAAAGGACCTTCTGCTAGTTGATGTTGCTTCCTTGGCTGTTTGTTCTTCAAATTCCCTATTCGTCTTCTGAATTTCTAGCGCACATTTGGCTCCTTTCTACTGCCTGTGCTAGGGCTGGCTTTCCATTTTCTGATGAGATCAACATGATGACGACCACATTGTGATACAAATATCCGATCTCTTAAAAATGCCATTGATGTGTAAGATAGAAATAGATGACAAACATTAATGCTACCATCTACTTCTCAAGTCCTTTCCATCTAAGGAAGATGCTGGAAAAGTGCAAACTATAACTAAAAATGCTTGGATTATTATTATATTAGATCAGCTCTCCCCATGTTATAGAACCTGTAGGAGTCAGATTTCCACCTTCACAGGGCCAGAATAACAACAGTAACCTTAGGGTTAAAGCATTCATCAACTCAGAATAGCATTACGACCAGACTGCAGTATATCCTTATAACATTTTATGTAAGCCAGACAAGATGATTTATAACTTATTCTCCCCTAGCTTCAATTAATTTCACTTAGGACATTTTCACAGTTGCACAATAAATGTTTAAATTAAGACATTTTTCTTCTTCCCCCCCCCCCCCTTGTGGAAATTGAATTGAATATTAACTGGTTATTGGGTGCCACTCATGGTCTGCACAATTACAGATAAGAACATCGATCTGGCAGGGAAACAAATTGGCTCTTAAAAGAGGGCAGTTTGGATCTGACAGGTTAAGATGATTAGGCATCTCTCTAATGGATTCTGTGCATTACTCCCGGATGTATGCAGGAAGTGGATCTGCCCACCCTACTTGCTGGTACCAAACAATTATCTGCTTCGTACAGGAAACCCAACTTGCAAAATTACCTGCTGAGGTTCAGGTCTGTTGTTTGCTATATAAATTACCTGGCTAGCAGTAAAACAGCATGGCTGAGCGGTGCAACCGGAGACCATTGTTCTGGATGGACATGGAAGTATTTTAGGGGGTATGTAGAGGAGATGATATGGTCTTTCATAAGCAATAGGTGCCATTAAATGCACAATGTTCTGAGTACCCCATACAGCAGGGTTGTTATAATATCCTGTGGTGGGTGTTAAGCATGGGACATACACACCAGTGCACTGCCACAGGATTTCACACTGTCTCACCATTTAGAGAGGAAGGGTGATGTTGGGGCACAAGCTACACCTTGGGTTCAAGGCTCTTCCATGCCACAGATGAGAAAGTCTCGACCCTGTTTCTGGCCAGTGGAGATACTAGCAGTTCTCTATTTCACAGGGATATGGCAAAGACAAGAAAGAATTATTCTGATAAAATATTATGACATGGTCAAATCGTTCCTTGGCAAACTCCAAGTATTTTGCAGAGGTGGTTGGATTTTCTGGGCACCGGTCAGGGACCCCCCACCCGAAACTCCAGGACAGCCACAGGTTATCCCATCCAACAGCTGCCTCCGGGGCCAAAAGAGACTCAAAATGTACAGATGAATGATAGGGCACGCAAGCAGGGAGATGTTCAGATTCTGATGCCTGTCATAAGATAGTGTAGGGAAGCCTGAATTCCTATGACATTGGAGAAATATTTTCTGAAACTAAATACCAGCCACACTTAAACAGGTCATAGTCTGACATCCTGAGAGGGGCAGCTCTCTCAGGGAAAAAAGTAAGAGAATATTGCTTCTATGTGGTCAGGAAAGTGGAGGTTGTCATATCTTTGTGGCGTTTGCAAGGTAGACTCTGGTGGTTGCTTTAAGGTTTTGATCCTTCTGTGTTGCTGAATTTAAAGAGAAAAAATTGCTGTTTTCCAAATTTCAGAGCTTTGATGAATAAGTCAATCAAATATTTTTAAATTTGGGGGGAAAAATGTGCCTCCTTCTTACCCCTTGACCAATTATGGACTGGCTTGATATTTGGGGAAAAAATAACGGATTTTTAAATAAAACCTTTTTCCTTTTTTTTTCCCCATTCTCCTCCCCAGTATCCTGAGCCAGCAGTAGGTATAAGAAAGTGATTTTTTTCCCACCTAGTTAGTCCAAAGACTAAACCTTCCAAAAGTCTTTGTGTGTTTTGTGTTAAGAATATGTTGAGAGATCTTGTTATCAGTGCAGCTGAGATATTGCAGTGACATGAAATCTTGTAGATAATATAAGTTGAGCTGCACTCAGAAGGGCCCTGATAAAGCCAATGGAGGTTCAGAGAAAGCTACTTTTAAACTAACTAACCTTTATAACCCTTTCCAAAACTACCTACATCTTTTGACTTTTTATAAGAAATTGGGCCTAGGCCCAGATCTAAAGCTCTTAAAGTCATTGAAATGCTTTTTTCTTGACTTCAAGGAGCTTACAATCAGGCTCTCATTGTATATACAAGCTATTGCATCCTTAAAATAAAAACTGAAGGTTTGTGGACAAAACGACAGAGATGCAACTCCCACATGGCTCCATATCCCTGCGGCTAGCTGGGAATGAGGGTGTTAAATCAGCATCACATTTTGCTCCCTTGAAGTCAGTGATAGTTTTGCCATTGACTTTAATGGCTGCAGGATCAAACCCTTAATGGACACCACTTGTAAAAAGCTTTGACATCCCATTACAAGACGCCACAGTCTAAATAAATGACTGGTTGCGTTTTAACAAAATAAACAGTAATAAAATAATTTCAGTGCAGAACAATCAGGTGAACGGTTTGTCACCAGTATACATTTTAGTCTGGTTTTATAGTGATCAGAAGGGAAAAAGAGGCCTCTGACAATCTGGATTAACGCCGGTAGATGTACCTTTGAGAACTTTGAATTCTGTTCACTTTAAATCAGATCATCCACCAGTGGAAATCAAACGTGATTGACCAATCAAACATACCCACTGAAGTCAAAGGGGTCCTTTGATTGACCTCAGTGGGCAATACATGAGGCTCACAGGGTTGAACTATCCTTTCACAGTGTTTACCCACAATAGTGAAGTTATTCCTGATTTGCACTAGGGGAAGCAAAAGATGACTAAGACCATAAGTATCCAAGTTCATTTTTTTTTAGTGTAATTTGGTAGTTCTGGACAGAGGAGTGCATTAAGCACTCATGAACGGAGCCCTACAGATTGAAATTCCCCCTTTCTGTCCCTGGAGAAGACACAGCTCAGCAGCAAGAGCACAAACTTTCTGCTATTAGCCTTCCCTTTTAGAGTAGGAGGGACTGTCTCTGCACATGAGGAGAGACTTCAGTGTGGACAGAAAACACCAGCTCATTTCCCATACAACCCTCTGCGGGTAGCAGTTGCTGGAAGCTACTGACTTGCACGGGACTCAACCTGGCAATGCAGAGATAAAATGTAGGTACTCCGATTATCTTGGTATAAATCCAGACATAGATGTATCTCTAGGCTTTCCTAGCATTTATCGCTGTAGGATTTGAGCACCTCACGAGCATTAAATAATTTATTCTTAGCATTCCTATGAGGCATAAAAGGAGCCGTGACATGAGACGCTTGCCCGTGGTCACAGAGACAGGGGTATAAACCCAGGCCTTCTGAATCCTAAACTGCTCTCTATTTAATACAATCTACTCTTTACGTAGAAACTTTGGGGTGGGGAAAGTCCAAGGCTGTGCAGCTGTATAGCCCATTGCCAGTCCCCTCAGCTTTCTAATCTCCTCGTACCAAATTCCCTACCCCAAAACCAGCACCCATATTCTGAACGGTGATGGTCGATATTCTACGTGGCACCCCTTTTCTTTCAATGTGACATGGCAAGAGTTCTGTAATGATCAGAAGAGATTAATTGAATCCAAACTGTACAGCACATCAAATAAAGGAACAGGGACCCCATTTATCTGTTAAAGTTCTGAAAATGAAAAACATCTAATCACTCGTTCCCTTTGATGAAAGGCTCATTGTTCCACTCTATGGAGAGGCATTTCATATGGCACTGACCATACAGATTTTTTTTTTTTGGTAAGTTCACTTCTAGAATTTAACTCTAATTATATTTGTGCCCTGCCAGAAATTATAAGTTTCCATGACACTGTGGTTTCTTGTTTTGGTTTTTTTTAAAGAAATATATTTGTTCCTAAGGAGGAGCAATTGGAAACTAATACAATTAAATACTTTGCTCTGCCTGCCAAGGACATTTGTCTGCTACTGTGCTACATCAGGTATGTAATGAAAGGCAAATGACAGCAAATCTTAATGCAGTAGGGAGCTTGGGTAACTGTAGTTTTATGTCAGGGATAGCTTGCTAGAGAAAAGCTGCATTGTATCTAGGATTAGCAGAACTGCAGGATTTCATTAATGACCGACCAGCTTTTTAGCAAAACAAAGATAGTTAGGGAGTAAAAGAGAACATGACTAGAATCTGTACCACTAATTGGAAATGTATATTATCTTCACTTTGTTAAGGAGGAGGCACTGGGTGTTCTATATTGTCATTTGGAGAATGTCAACTTGTACAATAGTCTTCCCAGATTGGGATGCTGGGTTACAAAAGCACCAACAGTGGAGCCTGTTGGTTTTTCCTTCCTGTACAGATTTGAAATTTTTGAAAAAAAAAAAAAAAATCTGCATGCTGAACTGGATTTAAGATGGCAAGTAAGGATCTTGGAGGTTTTGCAAAATGATAGTGGAAAAAAAAAAAAGTCAGATTGAGCAAATTCAAATATTTAGCTTAGATTTTGGCCCTCTAGCAATTTAACCACCCCCCACCACACCATTTTTTTGGACTATAAATTAACTAAAATCTTCAAATGAAAGGTCATTCTAAACCACAAAGTGAAAGTTCCCATTTGACAGTTTTGACATGTTTCCATTTTATTTTCCAATTTTTGAATCGAGCAGATTCTTCAAAACAGGCCCTGCCCCATGGTTTCAGTTTGGAGAAATTGATGTTTCTTTTAGGGGAAAAAAAAAAATCAGAAAACAGTGGGCCTCATTTTATTTTTTTTTCACGTTAGGCTTGGGCCGAAGTCTGTTAAAACCAATTGGAGCGTTTGCATTGACTTCAGTGAGCTCTGGATGAAGCTCAAAGGACCCAAATGTTTTTTAGGCCCGCACTCCTGAACTCAGAGCAATTTCCCCTGAGATAAGAACTGAGACAGGATCTACTTGATCAAATCCTACAGTCCCTTACTCGGGACAGTAATAAGTAAAGACTGCATAAAGCCCTGCCCAGTAAGAGCTCTGAAATTATAAATGGAATAGATTTATATCAAGTTCCCTTTACACCAGTCTGTGAGGATAATTTGCCCCCCCCGTTCTTAAGGCCTCATGTTCATGGCCAAAGTGGTGTAAAATAGTCTGAGCGTAAACAAGAATTAAGCTCATTATTTGAGACGTTTTCTTTTACTTCGTGTCCTTGACCACCAGGCAGAGAAAGAGAGAGAGAGAGAGAGAGAGAGAGAGCGGCTCACTAAGACAATTCTGAAACGTTCCAGTACTTTTCTGATCACTTTCCAAAGTTGAAATATGATTGCAACCTTTTTGCATATAGAGGGAAAGGACCCATTTAAATGAAAAATTAGGTGCCTTAACAGGTCAAGCACATAGTTACATTAATGTTGTGTAGAACAATAAATCAACTTCGATCTCCAATTGAAAAAATGCTAATTTAGTTCAGTGATTCACTGATTGTACTTCCCGTGCACCCCGGCGATAGAAATCTTTTCTTTTATTTAATGCGAGACAGTGATTTGACGGCCCTCCTAATGGCGCTTGCAGACTATCAGCATTTCAGTGGAATTCTGATCATGGTTTTAATATTCCATGCAGCTTTGCCCCCTCTGATTTCACGCTGAAACATTAACAAGAGCTGACACTGGAGATTAGAAGCAGACAGCTGGAATGCCAGGTCTTTGTTGCAGCATGGACATGAGCCAACATCGTTCAACCGCAGCCAAGAGGGACCTGGGAAAGTCTTCTTAAGAAGAAGGGGAGGTAGAGAGGGGGAGGCAAGGTAGTTTACTGAAGGGCATATACAAGTAGATAATTGCAGAGCCCTTTCATCTTTTAAATCCAAATTCTAATCAATTCTGGTTTATTAAGGGGAAAGAGGGTCATTAAAGGTAAATTTTGCGTGTGCACACACACACACACACACACAAATCTTCATTTGAACTCTGCGAGCATAAAAGTTCTGCATATAAAATAACTGCATGTCCACAACTGCCACTAATTTCCTACCTCACATTTGCAATTATTTGCAGTGCTTCCATTTGGAAATGCAGTGCCAGGCTCTTTTAAAAAAAAAAAAAAAGAAAGAAAAAAAAGATTTAATCCACTTAGTTCCAGGTGAATAAATTGAGAAATAAAACTGGATTTATGTGCTGGTGCAGTCTGTGTGAACTGTAGAGGAGGAGGAAGTGGTATAACATAACATTTATGTATTTAATACATTGTTTTTTGAGAACAGGAACCTAGTAAAGACGCATCATTTTATCCAAACCATGATACAACTCTTACCCTGCTGTATGTACTTGAAAGAGGGAGACTTTGGGAGATTCCAGGGATGTCCTGTAGCAAAGCTGTTCAGCCTTTTCTTTTAAATAGGAAATCTGGAAGTGTGAACAGAGGTAAATGCATATAAGAGCCAGATAGTACCTTACTCAGGCAAACTGCCCTTGAAGTGGGGAGTTCTTCTGGCTGAGTAATAATGGCCTGAGCCGCAGCTCATTGAGAGTGATAGAAAAGCTCCCACTGACATCCTTGAGCTTCATATCAGGCACGGACTGCATAAGCAGTCCAGGGTTTAGGCCCGTCTTTGCAAATTATTATCATCAAAGGACACGGCAAGGTGCTCCGGTAGAAGTGGACATCTCGGGAGTGACGGGTAACCGGGTAGTCCACTGACCATTGCATGTGACCTTGAACAAATCACTTTATTTCTCTGTGCCTCTCTATCCCCTCCCCCACTCTAGATTACGAGCTCCTCCAAGGAACAGTGGGGCCCAGATCACTTGGGGTCTCTATATACAAAAAAGCAACAATCCTATTAATTTCCCAAGATTCCCACCCCCAATGCAGTTATCTAGTTTGGTTTAAAGGGAGGCAGGATGCCTATTGTGCTCTATGCGATACAAACACATTGGAAGATACAGCCCCTCACCCAAAGGGCTTACAGTTTAAAAAGACAGAGACAGATGAAAGACTGTGGGAAAGGGATAAAGTATACAAGCATAGGCTCCAGTCCTGCAGCGAGCTCCATGCCACGGGGCATAGACATCCAAACACAGCCCCCATTGACTTCAGCAGGGCTATGGTTAGGGACAGGGGTTCATGAGTGTGGAGATCCTTTACAGGGTGGGGTGCCAAAGTGATTAATGTGATGATTAGCACACAGAGTGCTTAATGCCATGGTTTTTATGTTATTTAATAAATCCCATCTGCCCCTCTAGCTATCCATTGCTGGGTCCTCTTAACTAGATTGATAGCAAAAAGCAGAGAACAAATATTTGTATTTACAATCTAAAGATGATCTGGGAATTCACAGTGTTGCTCAAAAGCAGTTTGAATACAAAGTCTTAGTTTTATTACCTTGCAGTGATATCTTTCTTTCCTCTACGAGTAGAAAAAAAGACTTCCAGAAAATGATATAGGGTTACATTCTGCTTCCAGTTATTCCGGTCTCAATCTGCAATAAGATCACTAAAATCAGTAAGGTTATCTCTTATTTAAAATGAGATGAGTTTGACTCCTCACAACATCTCCTGCCAGCATGGTATTTCATGTGGAACTAGGCCTGTTTCCCAGATAGGCAAATTAAGGCACAGAAAGGTGAAATGAGTTGCCCAAAATTGCCAACAGCAGGCTGAAGCCAGAGCCAAGAACATAGCTCGGGAAGCTCCCACTTCCTGCTCCTGCTTTAGTTTCCATCTCATGGCATGAAGAAAAAAAAAATATATAGTCAGACAAGCTCCTTTGCCAAGATGGATGGTTTTATGTACTGGTCATTCTTTTTGATTTTGTTTTCTGGACCTGTTCTTTGCCCTGGAAAACCCGGATCCTATGTACTTATTCATCTGGGATGGTATAGGAATAGCACATCCTGCCTTCATGCAGCCGGTTAAACTAGCTATTCCTTGAGGTGTCTTCCAATCCTATGACTCCAGGATCCTTTTCTGACCTTCTATGTGTTGCAGGTCCTCAAACTGCACTTTGTTTTTCACTTTATTGAAAATCTGCAGAGTCCAAGACCTTGTGTTAGTTTAAATCATATCTGCTATCCAGTCTTGGTTTGAAGACATTAAGAGACAGTGAATTCACCGCTCTCCTTGGTTTCTTCTGCTGGTTAAATCATTCTCTCTCAAAAATGTCTGCCTTATTTGTTATTGAATTTGTCTAGCTTAGACCTCTGGCCATCGGTTCTCATTATGCCTTTAGCATAAAGAGCCCCTTAATACTCAGTGTTTTCCTCCCGTGAAATAATGAAGTCAACACCCATTCTTCTGTTTGATAAAGGAATTGAGCTCTGTACATTCATAACTATTGACATTTCCTCAAGCCCTCTAATTACTTTTATACCGCTTTTTTGCATGCCATCCAATTTTTCAGTACCTTTTTAAAATACCCCAAAGGGTTGACCCCCATATACGGATAAAAACCTACCCAAAATGTCATTCTATGGCTTTTGCAATAATTGCAAAATCAGGCATTCTTTAAAAAATCCATAGCGGGGCAAAAAATGTCCTAAAAATAAAATCCTGGCTCCCTAGTGGCTGCCAGCTCTGCCCCTCTCCCCCCAAGATGGCTGCCACCTGTATTCCTCACAGCTGATTCGCTGTGAGGGCTACTTGTCATGCAGCTCCACCCCTTTCCACCAATCAGTGACAAGGCATGGGGTCTCATGCCAGGCAGTCCTCTCAGTCAGTTGGTAATGATGGGCAGAGCCACATGACAGACAGACCTCTCCACTAATCAGCAGCAGGGGGCAGGGCCACCAGGGCCCCTCGGCCAATCAGAAGTGTGGCGGGGCCTGGCCATGATAAGATTTAAAAAATGGCAGCTGGTCCCATGAATTGCCCGTGAAATTGGTTGGCTGCCTCCTCGAGTTGGGTAGACCCCTATATATGGAAGTAAAAAACACCTCCTTCCTTCTACATACTACCCCCGTCATACACCTTTTCTGCCACAGTCCTACATTAGGAGACCAGTTGCCTGTCCCCTGTGACCCCCAAACCCTTTCCAGAGTCAATGCACTCTGTGCAGCCCTCCTTTCTGCAGGTATGACCTTGGCCTTCATTCCTTGGACCTTAGATTATGCCTCAAGCCTCCTGTCTCTGGTTAGATCCACAATAGAAATCTTGGTTGGCATAAAAACTTTGGCTAGGGATGTGATTTAGGTAATGTGTCTCTACCAAAACCCCCTCTGACAGTTGATGTCAGTACAAATATATTTTTCTTATATTTAGTGTAGGCTCTTTCAATCTCCCCCTAGCCTTATTTCACATTTCCCTTTGATTATCCCCTCTACAGCTTCCAAGTGCTCACTCTAACAGTTCCAGACACTGCTTTGAGATCCTTTGAGGATAGATGCTATATAAATGCAAAGTATTGTCATTGTGAAAGAAAGTGCCTCTTTTCTAACTGAAACCACTTTCTTTTCTTTAATTGATTACTTGTTGTCTAGACTGAAGCTCATTAGAAGAGTTCCAAGGCTCAGCTTCATTTGCTTTGCATCTTAGTCAATCTGTGAAACAACTGGTAGGCTCCAGAATGGATGAGGAACATGTTCTTGTGGCCATAAATGTGCTAAGAAAGGAAAATGAAAGCTGAAATGGGCAATGAATGGAAACGAAATGGTCACCAATGAATAGATAATACTATTGACCTTTCCCACATTTGCATCATTAGCCAAAGTTCACTAGAGACTTTCCAGGCTTGTTATCATTATCTGTCATTAGAAGTCACTCTAGAAACATTAGCCAAGCAGTTCAGGAGCTTGTTAATTGCTTTAATAAGGCAATGTCAATACCAGGATGAGCTGTGAGGAAGGGTCCTTAAGGCTAAGATTTCTTGGGCTTTACGTCTCACGTCTGGGAGCACGAGAAAAAAACCCAAAACTTTAATTTCAGAGTAAGGATCCCACACTGGGCTTTGGTGCTGTAGTAAGTTCATTTATCCCTCCTGAAATTTAGTGGAGCTACACCAATTTATGCCAACTCGAGATCTAGCCTTGTGTCTGGAAGATGGTCATGTTGGCATACAGTATAGTTGTGCATGACCTAGTAAGCAACAGTTCCTTTAGATTTGGAACTGAACTTTCCCTACTTTTCTTTTTTTTTTTTTTTTTGTTTTTTTGGGTGGGGGAAGTAAGGGAGAATTGAGAAGGGGCTGAAAGGCAAGATTTCAGCACAATCCACTGCTAGGACAACTCTATATTAATGCATGCACAAGACTGGGGCTGCTTCTCAGCCACTACAAGCAGAAACAGCTCCATTTTGCTTCAACTGAATTTTACTGCTTTTTGCCAGGTGAGGCTATGGCCCTTCATTCAAGCCTTATACTGACTGAGATGGTTCATTCATCCATAAGCATCACCTTTTCTTTATTTTTGGTAGCATTTCAAGATCCATACAAACAGACAGGTCCCATTTCTTTTGGCAAGGATTGGTGATCTCAGTGATTTGATGGGTCACCATCACTTGCCTTTATCCTTTGATTCCTTACAAGCCTCTATCACAGCACCAAGGCTCCTAAGACTCAGACTTGTATGATTTATGAGTTAGAGCAGAGAGCTGGAAGGCAAGGCAAGTTCCAGTTCAAATCCTGGTTCTGCCAGCATCTTTTTATGTGGCCATGAGCATCTTTCAACTTATGAAACCTACCCGTGTCTCACTTTCCACAATAGCAAAAGAGAGATAACACCCACCTTTGCAGAGAGGAGATGAAATCTGCTGCATTGAGTGCGGTTAGTCATTTCTCCTGGAAGCACTCCCATCACCTGATGTAGCCTCATCTGTCATATGCTCTCACCTGAAGTTTGCGAGGTCAAACAGCAGTTCAAGTGGTACTCCACGGTTCTGCTTTTTTTAAACAACATCAGGGTTCCTTTTATTTCCAGGCTTCATGGAAAAAACCTGCTTACAATGTACCTTTTGCTTAAGAACATGGAAATACCCAGAAATAATACATCTCAATTTGCTCTGTGCCATTTTGTTCCCAGGTGTGTTCATTTATAGTTCAGTGATTATACTGGCTTGTGAATTTTGTAAGTCAGAATTTTTCCTTTTGCCCACTGAAGTGTATGAGAGCTACTAGGAGGGGTGAATAGTGTCCTAGTAGGAAGGATTCAAAATTTATAGTCCAATGGCCTAGTTCTGGGGAATTTTCGTCTTCCAAAGGAGATCCCCCCAGAAATGAAAGTGAATACAAGGGGCTTGATGGCTACAATGCTCTGTATGGGTTCAGCACTGAAACCTTGCAAGGATTCATACAGGTAAAGAGGAGCAAATGTTTAAATGAGATGCCATTCAAAGTAGCACAGGACTTTGGATGCCTGAACTACTTCCTAGAGTTGTTATCCAGTTGAGGGAGGCATCAGCCTTTTCAACTAAAGTGCATATCATCCTAGTATCTAAACTTACGCTGTTGTTGCAAAGCCAAGGAATTTCAATGCTGCTGATTTTGATTTGGTTTGACACTGCTCGTGCAAGTCTGTGGGGCAAATTTAAAGCCTAAGTTCTGAAGTCCTCACTAGAACTAGAATGGAAAATAACCGCAAGATGCCCTTTGATTTTAACAGAGCCAAGTACTTAAGGGGTTCTTGTTGTTGCTGGACACTGCAGGTGAGTTCACTGTGCTCAACTAGAGATGGCCGGAAGGAGGCTGGTTTTTCGGAGGGATGGTGCTCGGTACTGCCTGAAAAATAGGGGCCCTTAAAGTTGCCAGGGGCCTGATCTGATGCCCAGTCAATTCAGAAAGTTTGTCTGAGTGATCTTGAGTTGGGAACCCAAACTCACTACCTGCGTTTAAGTATCACAAAGACCCTTCCTTTAACCAATTCTTAGGAGTTCATGAAAACTCAAAATCTCAGCACTTATGTTGTTTAGATTGGACTTGTCTCCCTTCCAGACACATTGTAGTTGGGGACCATAATATTTTAGAGGGAAAAGTGTTTATTAATATCTAACCTATTGCTCTAAGTTCATGCTCAGCTAAGCTCCACCTAAGGATGAAAAAGTTTCTTGTGGTGACTGGAAGGATAAAGGGATTGGTAATTAGAGAAGGAGACTTAAGCCTCTTGGTAGGTGGCTGGAATTCAGCCCACACTTGCACTTGCCTAAAGTCATTATCACGATGGATGTTCCCAGTGAGGTGAGGTTGAGTTGGCGGGTCTCAGTCTAGCTCCCAATGGAAAAGAGCTTTAAGCAAAAGTTGTGCTCTTTCAAAACCAGAGCACAAACACAGGATTTGCATCTTTGTTACTTTTCTTTTTGATGAAAAGAAAGAGCAAAGGTAACATCTCCAGGAGAGACCTCACTGCTGGTGACTCGCTTCTGGCTAGCCACCATTGAACTAATTCACACACAGTCTGCATGGGCAGGTGAGGAGGTTCACTTAAAGGTACAACAGCTCATAGACCTTTGAGTTCCAGAGCAACATCATGCACAAATACACCAGCATCATTGGATTTACCTGGCAGGCTCACCAAAAGCCCATGCACTAAGTAAGCCACAGAAACTGAAACATGGTACTCCCAACCAGTCATTGCTACCGGAACACCAATGTGAGCTTTTTCTTGCATTGTCCTGCCGCTTCTGCTCCATCCAATATATCCAATATAGGCAAAAGAAAGGACTTAACTTTCCAAGTGCTATCAATCCTGCCCCTTTCATGTACACTAAGTTTAATCATAAAAATTTTATAATGAATATAATTTCCATTTTTATGACTCACTTCTATCCTCTTTAGTGTATGCCTTTACTTCCCATTAACTCTAGCATGATGTTTCAAGGGGAAGACAAAGTCTTTTGAAGCTAAGCCATATCTCTGTACACTAACCATTTCCATGCTATAGGCTGCCTGGTCCTTCCTTTAGGAATGAAAGATAATGTATGTACCAGGAATTAGTGCTTTAACATCAATTGTCTCCAAATCCCCTCATCAGTACTCATTGCTCATTTGCATTCAGTATACATACTAAATGATTTTAAATAGGAAAAAGATGTGGGTTGGGGGAGAACCACCAATACATATTTAATGAGATGCGATAGCTCTAAAGATGCAGAGCAGTGACTGTTTTCGCCAGAAAGTGCTCTATAGCTGTAACCAAACAGAAGTACATGTCTGCAGACAGTTTTAAAAGGGCCCGATCCCACGAAAATCGGAACCCTCATTGCATGAGGGTTCAGGTGAAGGTGCTCCAAAATAAAGCTCTTTCTGTAACTTGTGTCTGCAGAGCTCCCAGCATGTCACTGTTTTCAGAACAGGAAGAGGAAAAGGGAGCAGAAGGAGTTTGGTCTGGTTTTTTTTTCGGCTAGTGTGGAGGGTGGGCAGGAGGATTGGAGCACCCCTCACCCCGAGGTGGAGGGGCTGCAATCCACCTACCGCACCATCCAGCGCTGGCTGGGGAACCCCAAGAATGATCTCCCTCTGCCCCCTTTCCCCCCTCCCATACCAAAAACAGTGACTGGGAGGGGGGGCAGCATTGCTACGGAGGCTCGCAGCAAGCAGCTGGAATCCCCAACCCTCAGACCAAACAGCAAACTTCAGTTTGATCCAGGGGATCATTGCAACTCATAGCACTTCCTACAAGGTGCTATGAGTTGCAATGGGCAGCTGCTCTTCTGTCTGCGCCCTACATTTACTAGTATAGATCTCAACTGAGAAAACCAGACAGTTCAAACTTACTGTCGCCTGAAAAATATTACACGAGGAAGCACAACCCGGTTTCGTTGTCTATAGAGGGCCCAGGGGCTGGTCTGCTTTGAGAACCTTTACTGGAGCTATTGTCAATTTAATCCTGTCTCTTCCAGAGCTGGAAACTTAAGTAAAAGACAAACCTTAAATCCCATGAAATCGCTGGGAATTTGGCTTTAATTAGGACACAAGGCCTTTCAGAGACTTTGAACTGTCTTTAACTCTGCTATGGGTCAAGCTCGAAGGCCCAATTTAGGAAAGCACTTTAGTACAGTCCTAAAGTTAAGATTATGCATAAGCCCCATACCCTGCAATAGGAGCTAGGGGGTAATGCTATAATCCCTTACTCATATAGGGATGCTTACATCAGCTGGTGCTATCAATCCCATCTGCATCTAAGCAGGAAACCTACCCCTGCTAAATTCACTCTGTGCCTCTCATACAATTACCCCTGAGCCCCCCAGAGTAAGGAGCATGGAGATGGTGGCACCGGATCCAGCACACTTGATTCCTCTTCTGGCCTAAACTATGGTGGTCCTATGCCAATTTACACTAGCTGAATATCTGGCTCATCAATCAAGAAAGCAGTAACAGTAATTCAGACATGTCTGTGCCCCTCTCTCTCTTCACCATGTTCAATTTTGCAAACTCATATCCAAACTAGGCCCAGTACAGCAGGTCCTTTCACCCATTGGAGGAATGCCAGAGTCTCTGGAGTGAATTGTAGCAGCTATTTAACAGTGCACAGTAAATTAGCACAACATTTTAAAGAGGGGAAGCGAGGAACCACATCCAGGAGAAACTGGGGGATTTAAGCAATGTCATTAATTATGTACAAAATACAAAAGCAAAGAAAACAGCAAAACTAATGTGTCCATTTCTTCTGTTGCAGAGCTTTTGCATTCTTTCAGGGGTTCTGTGGAAAGGGTCAAGTGATGCAGTGATCTCACCTGCAGATCCCTATTTTACAAGAGGCACATACTTCCATTTTGCAAATGGGGACACCGAGACATGAAGTAACTTTCTAAACCCTCCTGTGAGTCTCATCAGAAAGTTGTACATGCGAGAAATTGTCCCCAGTCCCCTGAATCTAACTACTGGGCAGCACTGCCTATGGAACAAACCAAGACGAGGAAAAAACCCCTTCCCTCTTCCTCTCCCTAATGTTCTCATAAAATCCCCTTTCCTCTTCCCCTGGGATCCATCTCTCAGGAGGGAGAGGCTTACTATGCACGACTGCTTCATGTGAAACAGAAAGGAGCTTTATTATTAGATCATCGATCCACTTGAAATCATTTAGTCAAGCAGCACTGCAAAGGGGAATGGCATTTGGCACAGGGAAAGGTCTGACTCTCCTCCCAGCTACACTGCAGAAATTCAGAAGGAGCTCCAGAGTAAGACAATAGATTTACACCAGGGTAAGAATGACCAAGCCCAGTGTCATTTAGCTGCAGCTGGACAGATGTGGGTCTGATACCTTCTGGAACGCAGGCTTCCCTTGCAGTAAGAGGGCAAGCCAAACGAGCCCCCTGATGCTCCATTAAAACTATATTGGGAAAAGTATTCTATTCCATATTGTATTTGTCGCTCGCCAAGGACAGTTAGAGGGGTAAAATTAAACATCAGAGGGGAGTGGGGGTGCATATGTCTGTGAGAGAGAGGAGAGTGCATACGCCTGGCTTGCCTCTCACATACACTCATGTCACTCCATTGACTTCAGTAGTGTAACTGCCAATCCCCGATGTCAGTGAGAAGTGAATCAGGCCATTGGACAGCAGAATAGATGCAGCACCCCCCACCCTTTTCCCACAGCACATTTAATGGCAGCAATGTCTCAGGTTCATTAAAGGGATAAAAATGCCCTACATAGAAAAATAATTAAGGACTGGATCACTACATTTATTTGTAGAAGCTTTAAAGCCCTGCTTTTTATAGAAAGCCATATATATTTACATACATATATCTATATCTCTCTATCTATATAAATATCTATATAGATATCCATTCTCACTTTTTAAATTATATTTCATGTGACTTGATTGCTCATTAGATGCTCTGGATTGACTGGCCCAGAGACTTCTGTCTCTGGCAGTGACCAGTTCATATTTTCTCTCCACACGAGTTCACGGAAACTCCTGAGGAATAGTTGAAGTAGTATGATCTGAAGCATGGGCATAGTATACTGATTACATAGCCCCATCTATGTGGTGACATGCACTTTGATGAAGAAGTTGAACCCCAAAATCCAAGCTTTCATTTCTAGCCTGCGGGACTGGGAAGATAATCCCAAAAATGTGAGCGGTGTAAGTCAAGGTGTGTCATTATCCTGAATCTCTCGAAAGCCCAGAACAATGGCTTTGAGATGTGCTCTGTTCTATACATCGCCAGGATTATCTCATAACATGCATACATTGCAAAGTTAAAGTGCAATTGTGGCATGACAGCAACCATACAACAGCAGCAGTGAAGACACAGTACCCAAAAACATAGCTAAAGTGTATCATGTCACTTGGGGGGTAGTAAAATGCTGGAACAGGTTACCCAAAGAGGTTGTGGACTCTCCATCCCTGGAGGTTTTTAAGACCTGGCTAGACAAAGCCTTGGTTGGGATGATCTAGTTAGGAACGGCCCTACTTTGAGCAGAGGGCTGGACTAGACGTGACCTCCTGGGGTCCCTTCCCACCCTCATTATCTATGGTTCTGTAATTTCTATGTACTGTCCTTGAGAGACTGGTCTACATAGAAGATAGTAGACTTACTATTGCTACCTGTAAATGAAGATACTCATTTATATGAGGAGGAAGAGGTTTGTACATTTGGTGCTAAAGGCTTTGACATGCCTTGAGGACCCCGATAGAAGCAGCTGCATAAAGATAAAAGGTTATAAACCACTTTGTTAACTGGTTGACTGCTGATTATGTCACCAAAATAAGCAAGCTTGTATACAGTCCTCCCATCCCACATCACCTCTCATGCTTGAACAGGAAAAAAAAGTCACTATTGTCTTCTGCCAACCTATCAAAACCTCCAGCTTTCCCAGTGCCAACATTGCAGTGTCCATACAAGTTTGCAGCACATGGGAAATGAAACAATAAGCACCTCAAAAATAGATTAAATTTAAATGACAAAATAAATGTCTGCTATTATCTAAGACTACCATATAATTGGGCCACAGCACAAGATATTTTCCATCTGACAGGGCATGGGATACATAAGGCCTTGCCTTCCTGTCTTATAATAAAGGACACGGCATTGGCTTTTGCTTCATAATGATGTCTCTATTTGCCCTCCGAACAGCAGCAAATGAGTCCCATAAGCAGTCTGACAGCTCCAGTTCACTAATACAACTGAGTTCAGGTCCTGGTGTTAGCCAAGGAAGGATTTTGTTCCAGTTGTTTACATTTTGTGCATTTGTTTAATAGCCAGCTGAAAAACAATAGTTAAAAAAAATCCTAATTGCTTTCATTTTTTGTTTACTGTTTTGGAAATGTTAGTGGGTTTTTTTTTTTTGTTTTCTGGGTTAGTTTTTTTTAAAAACAGAGATGCTTACACAAACAAGATGGCAGAGTTTTAACTCAATTTCTGGTGGCATTGAAATGTCAGTCTGTTTTTATCTGCTTATTTTAAAGGTCCTGAAATAAAGCAGCAGTTGGCCAAATCAGGAAGCAATCATGCTTTTATAGAGGATGTACTTCGGCTTTGCAATCCGGCTGGTACATTTTGCCAAAATCTAGCAGAGTGGTACCTTACCTCTAAAGGTGTCCCACTGAAACGAATGGACCTGGATGTGGAATAAAGTGTTACCGAGTGAGATTAAGGATGAAATGAGCTGTAGCACCTCATTCACCGCCTAAAGACATTGTGTCAAGGGGTGTCTGACATACAGATATACACTGCTATGGACTAGGATTTAGGACATATGAGTTCTATTCCTGGTTCTTCCACTATCCTGGAAAATGTATATATGGGTCTCCTTTGAAATGTGCTTTGAGATCTCCTGATGAAACTCAGTCTGACCTAATTACAGCACTGTTACAGTGAGTTGAGGTTGGGACTCAAGGGACTGTCTGCGCTTTTTCTGCTCAATAGAGCAAACTGGAACTTCATAGGATTGAGCGCAAAAATATGCTGCTACCATAGCCTAGAGAATGGTCAAGAAAGTAGAGGTTGGTTCAGCTGGAGGGCCATCTATTATCAATGTTAACAGATTGACCAGTGAAGATCCATTTATGTCCTAATTTGATTGGAATGGGGTGATTATGAAGGACAAGGATTTCTCCCTTCTTTCCAAGTCTCGTACAGAGCGGCTGGAAAAACCTAAGAATGGATGGCACAGGAAGAGCTGGTTAACACTCGCATTGGTGAAATGGAGCTAATTGTTGCCCCGCCCTTGCTGACGAGTTGGTTGGGATCGTAGACCACTCAGTGGGAGCAATAAGTGAAGCAGTTCCTACTTTCTCATTAGTGCTGGGACTTGAAGTCTATCTGGTGTGAGGCCCACTTCTAGACTTCCCTGAAATTTAGAGGAAAGCTTCTGTTCTCCCAGTTTTGAACTAGCTAGTTTAAATGCCAAGTGAAAGACAACAAAAGAAATCACCTGTGCAAGATGCATTGAATAAATAAATATTTCTTCCTCCCTATGGCAGGGAAAAGAAATAAGACTATTTGGTTAAATTGTTCTAAACGGGCTCAGCACTTAAATACTTCAGGAATGGATACCACTGGAAAGCTCAAAATAGAGATCAAGGCAGACAGGAGAAAAAGGAGACAGCAGGGGAGTGGGAGTCCCCCTAGACTTTGTTTTATGCCTGGCACAACCCCAGAATAATTGTTTTGTTTAAAACACTTTGGGCAGGATTTTATTACTATTGGTTTTTAATCTTGTCTATGCTATTGCGAGTGAAAAGTTATGCACACAATTGCATACTTGCTTTGCTTACATGATTACGTGATACCCAGGAGTACTGAGTATTTTTGCCTGCAAGTATTGTGCTGGACAGAAAATGTATATGATGTATTGGCAAATTCTGACTAGTGAAGCTGGAAGTCCATTGAAATCAGTGGAAAGACTCATATTTATTTCAGTCAGTTCTGGAGCAGGCCCTGTATTTGTAACTTATACATTACAGAAATATATTTATTTACCAGGACTGTAAACATTAATGGGGTTTTTTTCCCATAACAATTTGCTTCATGATCATTCTGGTCAATGGTGTGAACCATTTTATCACTGTTTTGCGTGCACCGATGTTCTTCTGGAACTGAAATAGTTACTAAGCTATTTAAAATATTGTGCATGGGGGAGGGGAATGGATCAAACCAGCATTTTTGTTCATCAATTCAGATTAAAAATTTAATTTCATGGTACAATGAACCCATACAGAGTTATATCTATTAAGGTCACCCACTTCTAGGACTTCAGCTTACCCTAGGTATTGATGACTGCAAAACTCTTTCGGAGATAAGAATCACAGTTTCAGACTTCTCAGCTCTCACAGTTTTAATGTGAGGCACAATTTTCCTGACTCTCAAATACCTGAGACTTGATTTTTGCGAGAGAGAGAGAGAAAAAAAAACCCCTCTTTCTCTTTCTCAACTGCTGTATGGAATTTTTAAATATCTGAGATCAGCCTTTAATTGAGGCTTTTATTGTTTGCAAAGGAGACACGAGCATTTCTAACATCAAACCTTTTTCTAGTTTCTCGCTCTACCCAGTTCCGAGAGATGATTTCCAAATTGTCTCTCATAAAGGAAGAGACACTTGCTACCTATCCGGCAAAACAGAAAAAACTTTGAGGCCAGGTCTTCTGATTGTTTATCATCCATAGCTAAAGGTTTTCCTGGCTAACTTTGGGCCAGGTCCTTATTTGATTATTACTTAGATAAAACTCCTATTCATGTCAACAAAAGACGGCCCTTCGTTGGCTCAGAAACGTAGCACGTTTGTAGTTAATACAGCCAGAAACTGTTAAGATTTAACTGACAATATAATAACGAAAAAAAGAATCTTTGCCATGGGAACAAAGATTTGTGGCCATTTGGAAATAATTAAGAATAAACTGATTGTTTTGGTCATCTTGGGTTTTTTTGTGTTTTTCTTTAATCTCTGGCTCTTGAGAGTTTATCCCTGGGTACTGTCAGATGTGCCACCTTAGAGGAGCCCAGCTACTTTAACAAGCCATGAACCAAGAGATGGCCATGGATGTAGCTGTCCCGAACAAACCGAGAGCCTCAAAGATTTGGCGTCTTGAAATGTGCTGGTTGTAAAGTGGGATCCCTTATGAATGTGAGCATGAAGCTCTGGAAGTGTACGACAAAGATCCCTCTCGGCACCTGAAGTCTGGCTCTGAAGTCCATTTCTTCAGTCCTGCATATCTTTAATGACTGAGATTTTCTAATGATCAGCAGAGAGGCGGGGGGATTTTTTGTTTTGGTTAACAAGCAATTTTTGAAAGGAAAAAAATTTTTTTTTTTGGTGGGGAAAAGATGTTGACGGGTTGTAATACTTTTCTGACAAGACAAAGGTGATCAAAGGCATTCCCCACTATTGTTCCTACTGATGTATCCAAGATTAGCCATGAGTTCAATAGGATTCCTAGGCTCCACCAACGTGGGGTTTGTAAAGAAGGAGTGATGACAGAATCGTAGCAAATCTTCCAGGTTCTAGTCAAAGCCTTGCTGGACACGCCAGACTTCTTTATTTCTCCTAAATGGGGTGTGAAATATTGTGAATCCAATTACTCCCAGTTCTGGATCGGTCTTTCTTGTAGCCTGTTGAAATGTGTCCTACCTGGAACTTAAAAGTGCAAGGGTGGTATAAAATAGGCAGATGATAATATTGGGCCAAACTTCCTATGCTTTGTGTCAGGTTTGTCATTTAGAGTGGAGAGTACCCTTTTAACCTATCTGATTTTCACACACACAAATGACAGGGGTTTTGAGGGGGGGGTTTGCAATGATTCCCGTTTTTCATGAGCCCCATATCCATGGAGGTCAATGGAACGATGCCTGTCGACTTCAGTGGATTTCAGACCAGGCCCCCTTAAAAGAAATAAGCACTTTTACCTGCAAAATACTCCCACTGAAATCTGGAAAACCTCAGAATAGAGTTGGGAACCAGCCAAGAGTCACAATTAACTTTTCAGCAATTACAAAAAAGATTGGGGATCTTTAATGTCTATATGGATTCACAGTTTTGGCTGTAAATTAAAACCTATTGGGTTGAATCTCGAAAAACTGAGGGATATGAAATCACAAGGTATTTGGGAAAAAAACTGAGTTGTGACTCCAGTTGTTAACTTCAAATGAACAGGGCTAGTTGCGAGATAGATACCGCTCTGTGTAAGTAGGACTAAGTAGATCCCACATTATGAAAGAAGATGCACCCAAACACTAAGTGTGGAAACTAATCTGGACTTCTTCAGAATTTGGCCACGTTGAAATTCATGGTTTAGATTTAGCATCCCCCCCAAAAAAGCCAGTTGTGAAGTTGCAATATGGATCTAAGCTTTCTTAAAGTCAGGGCATATTCAGATCGGTGGTTCCCCGTGGTCCCGTTTCCATAGAGGGGTCTCTATTTAAAATATGTACCTACTTGTCTGCAATACTGGGGTATACGAAATGTAAAGTGGACTTACCTTGAGCATATATGAATTGGAGTGTGCAAAGTACCTAAAAGGTTTCAAAAGCAACTGGAGTGGAGAGCAAGTTAGTGACTGACAGATCAGTGGATAGTCCGAGCTGGGGTTATTTTAAGCAACGCTAGCTGAGCTCTGAAACTGAAACCTTTATCTCTGGGGCAGTCAGTTTTCCTTGAACATAATTCATCTGGTCTCAGCAGCACAAATACACCCAGTGAGTACTTGCCTGTTGAAGTCACTGGAAATATTTCTATTGACTTCAGTGGCTTTTAGAGCAATCCCCTAGCCTAAAAATGAATGATAATAATTGATGGCATGAAAAAAGCTCAGATCATTGCAGACCATTGCAAAAGGGAAAAAAAACCCAAAACAACAGATAAGTGTATATAAGCCAGAGAAATTACTTGACTCTCTCTGCTTGGAAGACAAACAAAAGATAGGGATTTACAAGGGCTTAGATGCAATTTTAAAGCACATTATCAGTTGCAAGTGTTTTGCTGGGGGGGTGTGTGTGTGTGTGTGTGTAATTTTTTATCACTTAGCTATGGTACGAAAGAAAATATGAAGCAGACCTCACTGAGGTTTTGGAGTCGCTGGGCCTGACTTTTCTCTCACAAATCAAAAGTAACTCTGCTAAAATTATGTGCTCATATGTACCGATATTATTCTCTGTTTCTAATGGCCATCATTGCACCCTGACAATTGCTGAGTGCTCTGAAGACAACTACCGTTCCCAACTCTGGGGAACTACACGTTCCCCTTACTGTACATTGCCCTGGAGATGGTCCCATGATTCGGCTTGCAGAGCAGACTCTACGGCATGTTTAGTACAGAAACATAGGCTCATTTCATATCTAATCTGTGACAGTCTGTGGGTCTTTTATCTGCTGGCTCTATGGACTGGAGCACGTTAGTGCTATGAGCACCACAGTTAGGTATTTTGTTGAAGAACGTTACTGAAAGAGCTCACTTGTCTACCAACCGGTGAGACATTTTAACTGCTGAAATGGAGTAATCATCCTCCTCCTCTTTCAGACCAAGGGCGAAGCTATCGAGGGGGTATTTTAAGCAGCTAGGATGGCTTCTGGGGAGTGGGGAGATGAAGCCATATTGTCTCAGCACAGGAAGCTATTGTTGGTCCCCCCTGTAGTCGAGGGTGTATTCACTAACAGGATTACTCACTTCACAGTCCAAGTTCATCACGTGAATGGATAACCCTAGGATGAGTTCATGAATGGGGGTCAGCTGTAACAAACTCAAAACAAAATGGCAATGGTAGTGTAGCAGTTGGGGATCTGCAAGGGGGAATCGATTCCTCTGCCTGTGCATGACGTGCTAAATTTCTTGTACGCTCCCCTCTCCCCACCCAAAACAGCTTCTCATCCAAGCAAACGCGACAGAGGTAGGTGGGGAAAGAGATGGTGCCCAAGGTCACATAACAGGGTAGTGTCAGACCAGGAATAAAACTCATGAGCCCTGACTCCCGCTCCAGCGCTGCATCAACTGGACCATGTGTTCCCCTTTGAGCCAGGCTATCAGACATAGAAAGATAGCAAATGAATACAAAGACTATTTGTGAAAAGCCTTAGAGGAAAAAGGGAAACTCCAGCAACCTAAAACACTGCTCCTCAAGCCTGAAGAGGATACAGGGCTATGGGCAGTGATTTCCCTATGCCCAGGCAGAGGATGTGTTTCAGGTCAGGGGAGGGAGGGAGGTGGCAGGGCTGGAGCCTGAAGATCTCTTGAATTTTCTGGTTCCTGGGGTGGAGAATCCCAGCCAACACATAAGAAGTCTTGGGGCTGATCTCAGTTGTGCTGTAGCTGGCTTGACCTGAGGTTTTGACTACAGAGGAGAGTCAAAAGCAGCCTTAATGCTCCTGTGTCTCCTCTTGCTTCGTCGTTGAAAGGAAAAGTGAAAGAGCATCTATGCTAAAGAAAAGTGAGCTACCTGACTGAGGCTGCTCAGACCTGTGTGAGGTGGGGGGAATGCCTAAGACATGCTGAAGCAAGTCTGCCATATGGACAAAATACTGAGAGGGTCTGTAGGTCAACCTGAGGGCTTCATCTAAGCAAAAAAATATACCCAGTGGCTTCAACGAGCTCTGGTGAGGCCCAGACTCTGCGACAAGAGAGGGCTCCCCATCAAGTTAGTATTGAGCCAGAACGGAGGCACCAAATTCTCCCCACATGCTGTGCAGGGGCCCTGGGCACCACACGCTGGGGGCCAGACGCCTATCGCTTAGGCTTTGTAGTGCCAAACGTGGTATTGTAGGCACCTCCGCCCTTCATTGGGTCTGGCCCCCTATCCAAACATATCCAGTTTCAAGCCAGTCTTAATACAAATTAGCCAAATAAAAGATTGCAAAATGGTTCCAGCCAAGATTACTCAGCTAGAAACATTAGATCCTGAAAATATATCCAATGTCAGAGACATCCATTTAGATGCAATTATTGAGCATGCAATAATTCCTAGAGTAAGAAGCAGGGAGGAGGGGAGCTTCATAAAACGTGTAAGAGCCTTTCATCCCAATAAATGAGAAATATCCTGTCCGTGGCTGATTGATAGCCGGCTGGCTGGGTTCCTCTTGGGCATGCAACGGGTTAAACCCCCCCGCCCCGACTGATAGCTACTGTGGAAAATACCCAGGATTTGGTTATTCTGTCACAAACTGTCCAGACCTAAAACAAAATATCTTAAGGTGCCAATCAAAGGAGAGTTCATTTTTTCGAGCGCGCACGGCTAGTGAAATGCCTACAACCTGCTTTAAAAACATAGCTGCAGAGGGTAGCTGATTAGGACGAGAACTCTGCAGCCCGAGGGCACAATTAACAAAGGCCCTTCCACCTGCTCTCCTGAG
Source organism: Crocodylus porosus (assembly GCF_001723895.1). Taxonomy (NCBI): domain Eukaryota; kingdom Metazoa; phylum Chordata; order Crocodylia; family Crocodylidae; genus Crocodylus; species Crocodylus porosus. The sequence goes on along the minus strand of NW_017728936.1, from coordinate 8,832,809 downwards.
CCTGCAGTTGGGGATAATTAGTAAACCAGTACCTGAGCATCGCAAGGTTCAAGCTGGCACAGAGGTAGACAAAGGATCAAACCAGATACGCAGGGCTGAGACCTGAGAGGACCCCGCATGCTCTGAATAAAGAGGCAGAGCCACACAAAAAAAGGTGAGGGAGGTGTCTCATTTGGGACCTCTTTGGTTGTCTAATAGGACAGCAGTTAAAAAATGCACCATGAAAAAGTGGGAGAGCCAGTTGCCATCCCCTTTATGGCCTCGGGCAACTCCAGCAGACAGGTACCACCACCTCCCTGGAGATTGCCTGACCCCCAGGTTACAGGTTATACTGGAAAGGAAGGGCAACCACCTCCTTCCTTCTTTTTCCCCTGTTGAATTGTGCTATTGTGCAGAAAAGAGTTCACAATCTGGTGGCCGGAGGAAGGACAAGTGGGGACTATGGGGCTCCAGCCTTGGAGTGAGAGTTGGGCTTGAGTTTTACATTTTAGCCAGCGATCACTGAATGTAAAGCAGTCCCTGCTGTTGGTCTTCTGAGCATCCTTAAGCAAGGTACTTTCCTTCTCTGTTTTTCCATTTGTAATATGGGGAAAAACACACCTGCCTCTTTTGAGAAGTGCTTTGAGTTGTACTGATGAAAACAGCTTGGCAATCACAAGTTCCTCTTCCCACTTACATCTGAGGTTCCTGCACTTTCCCTCCAGATTTGAGTTGGGACTCACAGGAAATTGGGGAGGGGAAGGAAGAGGAGAGTAACACAGGAGAATATTTGGATCCAGGGATTTCTATCCCCCTCCTTGCGCAGTCTCCTCAAATTTGGAAAGGATTTTTAGGTACAAGTTTCTGGATAAACCTTGTCTTCTGTCCAGACCAGGTCTAAGTCTGACCTTGCAGCAGTCTTACAAACGAGCTGTGCACAGCACATCCTGAAAGACTAACTCATAAAGCAAACTGGAGCAATCAATAGGGGGAAATGATGAAGGCCTGAACAAGCCAAATTATGCTGGCAGGCCTAAGAGAGACAGAGACACTATTTCTAAGGTAATAAAAAGAAACTCTTTTAGTACTCTGATTTAAAGGACTCGGAGGTGACTTCCAGCAGCAGAAAAGGAACAGAGGCACCCATTGTCCAGGGAGCCCCATAATGAGTCAGCACACACCTGCCTGAGCTGCCTTATCTGGGTATTTGGACTCTGCAGATCTGTATGGCAGAGCTCACTGAAATGCAGCCGTTTCCGTTCACTGGACTGTCACCAGGTCTGAATCCAACCCACTGGGGCTACTCCCACGTGTAAAGATGAGTGAAACGCTCCCGCTCCGTGTGGCCCACTTTCCCCCTTGATACTGCATTACTGAGGTCAGGGTTCTTATTAACCCACTCTGAACCTGCTTTAAAGCGGTTAATGAAAGATCCCTAGAGCATGACCTTGACCTCAGCCTATGTTGCATGTTCTTTAATTGGATGTAATTATTTCCTACCCTTTGGGTTGCACTGAATCTTGTGAGGGGACCTCTGAGAAAGGGAAGGGAGGTAATTCCCTGAGTGATTAATGTAGATAACCCAAATGATTTGTGATATCATAGATTTTGTGTTTCCATTTTATTTGGATCGGATTCTTCAGTTACTCTTCTCCATTGCCATTAGGCATGTAAATTTGAGTTAGCACATTTATCTGAAATCCTCTGATGAGCTCAGGTGTCTTAACTATTCACTATGGTAATAATGTAACTTAGTGTTTCCTTGAAGCTAGGCCCTTTGCACCGCTCTAAAGAAGAGGTGCTAGACTACATCAAGGGATATTTTTTGGTCAAAAGTACGAGCAGTCTCTTCATGAAAAAATTTCAAAATGAAAAAATGTCAGTTTCCAATTTGATTTTTTTTTTTGACAATATAGAAAGCAAAATGAAACTACCTTTTATCTTTTTTTTTTTCCCCACTAGAAAATGAAAGCACTCAAACGCGAGAAAAATTGAGCCATATTTCATGGTCACTTTTTTAAACATCGTTCCACTGGAATTCAACATTTAAACTATGTCACATTTTTTATGTGGTGGAAAAAAGGAGAAGAGTGATAAACAAGAAGAAAATAAGGCTGTTGTAACAACTTGGAAATACAAAATTTCAAAGCACTGTAAAATTCCGAGATTTTTCACAAAATATTTCATTTGAAATTAAAAAAAAATAAATGTTGGTTATAAGCAAAAGCATTTCACAAAAGATTTCCTTTGCCATAAGCCACATTTAGTGGCAGAATATCTTTTTGTTGAAAAAATTATCCATACAAGCAGTATTATTTTAAGAGTTGAAACTGAGAAGCCAGTAAAGCTGACAGGCTTCTTGTGCCTACATCCTTGGGAGAGAAAGGGGCATGTAGGCTGCACTGAAGAATGCGTCAGTATGAGAGAGGTTTGCCCAGCATTATTTAGTATTTGTATGTGCAGAAATAAGACAATGGATGCCTATATACGTGGTTAAATTAAGTCATTCAGCATTATGGGATTGAATCAGACTCCATAAGTCCCTAGTAAAACTTAACCTCTGTCTTGGATTTACAGTCTGAAGTGCCTCTAATTAATTCACAAACCAGAACATGGGACAGATATTCGATCTCTTAGCTTCATACCTCTAACACACCTTCCTCACATGACAACCCCATCACAGGCATGGGGGACTCCCTGCAAGGTCCCTGCTCCTGTGTTTAAGCCATTGAGTTCTTAAACGGGCCTCCAAGGTGGAGTTGCAGACACAACTGTGGGCGCGTCTACATGTGCACTTTAATGCGCAGTAGCCTATTTTACTGCGCATTAAAGCATTGTGTAAAAAACTGTGCTAGTATGCTACCGCACAGTAAAAAGAGGCAACTGTGCATTAAGTGTCACTAAAAAAGCATGGACTTTTGCTACTGTACAGTAGGGCAGCCAAATTAGCATTTATTTCGTACCTCACCTTAGAGGGGACACCTTACCAGATAAAAAATGCCTTCCCAGAAGAGCATCCCATCTACTTACTCTGTGAAATATGAAACACCAAAACCAGATGGAAATATAAATACGTCGTGCTTACCAACAAACAACTGTGAGGTAAACCGATTATTCCAACTTTTCTCTGAGCCCAATCTGCATATAAAAAGAACTGTGCCAAACAGGAGATTTTACCACACCTCCAACTCTCCTCTGAAATATGAACGTTCATTTCTACCCAGGAGAACTTTTACAATCTTTTCTCCAATGCCTGATGACGGGTGTTTGTGCCCGAAAGCTTGCAATTTTCTTTTGCAAAAATCTAGTTGGTCTAATAAAAGATATCATCTCTACTACAAGTCCCAATTGCCTTTTCCTCTAGATCAATACAGCTACAGCCTGGATACCTGTCACATTAGAGGGCACTTCTACATGTGCTCAGGAGGTTCACTTTGGGGGGGGCGGCACTTTAATTAGAGCGGCTCTAAGAGCTGCTCTAACTAAAGCACTACATTGTCTTGTGTAACAGCATTCCTGTGCTTCAAAATGGTGGCAGGGCGCTTGAAATAAAGCTCCAGCAGACTCAGTTAACTGAGTAATTACAGTGCATCAGAGCAGCCTCTGTGCTTGTGTACAGGCACCCAGAGGTACTAAATTTAATACGTATTAGGAAAAGTGCATTAATGAATGTGTAGCTGTGCCCTGTGACAGATAACCAAGTCTCTTGGTGGTTGAGGTGGAGTAAATAGAAATAAACATTAGTGGCCAGTTTTTCCTTATGGGAAGATGTCTGTCCAGCCTGTGATTGGCTAAAGCCCTCAGCTACCCAAGTACAGATGCAGCATCATTCAAATATAAACAGTGGGGTGGGTGGGAGAAACCTGAGTGCTGAATGCTGGCTGGAATGAGACCACTGCTGCATGGGGAGTGGACTGAATGGCCAAGCAGAGGTCCCTCCATGAGCCACTCCCAAGCCATAAAAAGATGGGTGGTTCACCAAAAGGAAAGCCTCTCAACCCCACCCAGCACATGAGCACGTGAGGATACAACACAACTGCAAAACATTGCTCCAACCCAGCCTTCGAGCCCAAAGGAGTCTTATTCCCACCAGCCCAGCTGCATAAGTAACAAGAAGGGAAGGCATTTTGCATAAAGTATATAAAGAACCATGACAAAAACAAGAACCCTACTATTCTGTAACACTTTATTCTCTTTTCTAAATAAGTACTTGGTTTTCTAGGCGGGGAGGGGGCAGGGAGGAAGATGGGAGGAAGAATAAAAGTTTAATGGAAGCTCAGGAAATATACACATGGTGCTTACACTTTTTATGCATTTTGCCTATCAATATATCCATCTGTTCTATATACTAGATTATTCTGACCTTTATGGTATTCTGTATGCTGATTATCAAGCAATTCCATTCTTCCAATGATTATAGTCTCCCCAACCTGTAGAAGAGGGTTGGGATAGCTATTCAATCAAGATGCAGAATAATGAAAAGGTCAGAGCAGTATAGCATACGACCATATTTCACAGGCTACATCAGGCATTAAATTCTGGTATCTTATCTTCAAAAGAGATATTGTAATGAGATCAGAAATTGGCACAATGGTTGCCAGTCAGGGGACAGGACTGTAAGAAGACTGGAGAATCAGAGTATTGTTGGGATCCTGAAATTTGGACTTTTGATCTTGGGTGTGAGGAGAGAAAGGCATTTCATTATTATCCCTGATTTGGTCTGAAGATGCAGTTCCTGGGTAATGAAATGAGAAGAGAGACAGAGTGAACTCCAAATAATTGTCATTAGGAAAGATTAGTTAAATCTAATTGTGGCTTTTCCTCACTCAGTGAAATAAAAAAGGCAAAGGCAGATTAAGCAAAATGCTGTAGGAACTAACTCTTGACCTATTTTGGAAAATATATTCTTCCCACCAGAAAGTTTCAGAATATATTTTCGTGTCATACTTACTAACAAAACAGTCGAGTCATACAAATAAAATTCTTTCTATAGTTATGTAAAATAACCTTGCTCCATTCTAAAACTTGATTCTGGAATTCATAAATGATGGTTATTCCTTGTAGTCATTTTAATTTTTATCCTGGACCATGCCCCCATCATGCTAGGCCAATGGTCCCCAACCCTCTAATACTGGGAAAGTGTTACAGCATAGCAACAGGAAAATGGAGTTAAAATTGAAGGTGTCGGAAGAACAAGAGAGTAGCATTCGCTATAGGCCAGCAAAGCTCGGGAACTGCTGTGCTAGATGCTGCACAGAAGTCTCTGCCCTGAAAATCTGCAGTTGAATAAATTAAATCTTGTGGCGAACACCAAGAGATAAGGACCATTTGGTAACCAATGGTTAGAAAGCAGAAGTGTAGCAGGGCAGCCGTAATGTATAGGTCAGTGCAGGGTGCCAATCTCATTGGCATGATTAGTTGCTCAGGTGGTAGCTTTTTTTTTTGCGCTCCCTCCCTCCTACACCCCTAAGACAGAGACAGCGGCTGCCACCCTGATATACCCTCCTCAGTTGTGCTGCTGTGAGAAAGTGTATTTTTGAGGCATCCTCAGAAAGGTCGAAAGAGCTGGGAAGTGAGCTTGGTAGAAGAAATAACTTGACATCAGGAATACGCATGAATCCTCTTGGGCTCTAACATGACTCACACGTGATATTGCTCTGAAAGACATCGTTTAGAAAGCAGGTGGGTTTTTCAAAAGTCAAATTGAATCCCTCCGTGTGCCCCTTCATGCTCTTTCCTGCAGCCCTGCCACCACTGCATCCCTCTTCTCCAGGTCCTCTCATTTTCCTCTGTATCCTGTTGAGCAAAACCTCTTTCAATACAACCCTACCCCAAATATTAAAAACAAAGAAAAATGGTGGCGTCAAACTGATGCTTGCAAATCATCACTCTGCTTCCTCCAGTTTCATGGTTACTCTCTTTCCTTCATCTTTTATCTGCCTTGTCCATATGTAAGCTCATTGGGACTGAAACCATTCATAACCCTTCAGTTATACTGCGTGCATTGACACATGCACTTTACTGAGGAGTAGACTAATTAGATGCGCAGTAAAGCTTCACTGTCTATACGTGTGGTGGTATTTGGCTACAGTAAACTAATTAACTCCAGTACTGTCAGGGATAGTTCTGTCTTAAGGTGGAGTAATTAAATGTGATTAAACACGTGTAGATGCTCACCGCGGGCGCAAATTGTCCCTGGTCAGTGAGGCACGCGGCTCTGCAGGTTCAGCCCCCTTATGCCCCAGCGGCCCCTCTGCTGCCTTCCGCCACCACCCAGAGCAGGAGCAGCAGCCCTGGCATAAACTGCTTCACCCCGGTTCAAATTGCTGCTGTCCCAGGCATGTGTAGATACTGTGCCCAGGAGTACTTAACTCTGGTTCAAACTGTGCTGGAGTCTATTGCTTCACATTATTTGCATGTGTAGGTGCACCCACAGTGCCTCAGTGCATTAGGACCCCGTGCCTGGTCTGTCCTAGGCACTACCACAGGAAGCATAATACGTAACAGTGACATGCACCAGGTCTTTCCCAGGTCCAAAATAAATAAACAAGCAAGAAAGAGAAGCTAAAAGTATAAGGGGGATTTAATGGGATTTGGGTACCTACCTCCCCTAGGCTCCTTTGAAAATCCCAGCCTAAAGCAAGAGATTTGTATTTGTGCATTTCTTCCTCCTCTGTCGGGGATAATGACTGCCAAATTAGTTTAAATATCTCTCTTATTGCTCTTGGTTTTGTTTGTTTGTTTTCCTGCAATGGTTTGGGTTTTTTTTTTCCCTGAAAAATTAATAAAGGAAGATTCTTTTAAAAAGAGAAAGGGAAGAAAGAAGCAAAAGATAAAATCAGAGGGAGAAAAATACAATAAACGTTCATCCTATTTAAATCCACAGCTGCTGAGTGAAAAAGGAAAGCTGTTTTAAATGAAGGGCCTGCCTGGAAAATCAGTTTTCTGTGTCCTTGGCTGTGTCATGAGCACTCCGGGGGCAAGTTTTAGGGTGGTGCTATGTGAAAGCACTTGAACACATATGCTTAATTTAAGCACAGGCTTCAATTTCATCAACTCCAGTGGAATACAAAAATGCGCTGAAACTTAAGCACGTGCTTGTTTGAGCCATGTGAAGAACAGAGCTGAGTTCATGTATGTGCTAAATGAGAAGTATCTGCTAAAGTGGGAAGAGGATGGATTTGATCATGCGTCTGAAGTTTAGCAGGAGCTCTGCTTAACCGGTGCCTCGGCAGAGCTTCATGAAAAAGCCCAGTAGTCACAGTAATGTATGCTGGGCACTCTCAAATGGGCTTTGAAATAAGGAGCTTGCCCACACAAGTTACTGAGGCCTCAAAAAAAGTTATTCCTAGGGCTGCCAGAAAACTAATCTAAGACCAATCCATTGAAAACAGAGCTGTATTCAAAAGAGACACAAATCACCCAAACCTTGTGGATGCTCTAGTTCAGGTTTAGACTGAGGCATCACACACAAGTGTCCATCTGTCCAATTCTGGTTTGTCCATAATAACATTTTTGACTCCCAACCTCCCTGGGAAATGCCATTCGTAGGGTAGTTCAGGCTCGGAGCCGACACAGGACGGCCAGAAATCTAGTACAGAGTTTTGTCCCTGTGGCATCAATTTAGCAGGCTTGAGAAGTTAGGGTAAGTCAAATGAGAGCGGAAATGCCTTCTAGAAGTTAAAAGCACAGTATTAGGATTGACTTAGGATTTGACCCTTTCTCTGTGAAAGACTTGTTTTCTGTGACCTTAGGCACATCCACATATTGCCAGAATTTTTACATGTGGAGGCCCAATGTACTTATATCCACATTCACGGAAGCGGTCTGATTTTCAACCGGGCTGGGTCAGTGTCTGCCAGTCCCATTCTGGTCTGTGGGAGCAGCTGGCACTCAGTTATCTGAAGCTTTCGAAGAAGATGCAAGCCCTTCACATCAGGCAGTCGTGCGAACGCTCAGAAATGCAGACAGCGGTCCGAATAACATAAAAGCGGAGCGTGTTATTAATGCTGTCAATTTAGCCAAGAATGTTATGGCATGTGTGTCACAAAGAGAGACAGAAACTATTATTGAAATGAGATTAGAATCGTTTTGAAACATCAACAGCAGCATTTTAGTTGGTAACATTTCCATCTAAAATAGATGACAATGATGCTATACAATCAACAATGCCCCTGGGAATAGGATATAGAACAGAAGACTAGATTGTTTTACTCTGTATTGATTTTCCCTTAGTAGTTTTTGATTAACTGTCAAATCAATTAGCTTCCCCCACCCAAACACAAGATCAGATTGCTATATTTTTGGTCTCCTTATATCCTCTCTGCTCAATAACAAACAAACAAGAAAAACCCAGACCCAACTGCTTAAAATATGTTCGGAAAGGAGGTATTACAGACAGAGATAAGCCCAGTATCGATAGCCTGCTTCTCTTCATAGAGCTGGAGTCCAGCCATGTTTTTATTGAATCAGGTTCTGAAGCTGTCTGAGGCACTAAGAGATCTGATTATAGCCTTGCCATAATGTCCTTTTAAAAGAAAATACATGGCATTTCAGGGTGACATAATGTTCTTTTGACTCAGGAGAGACAGAGTGTCTAGGAGTTTTCAAACACCCTGACCTTCCTGTATTGCTTATTCATCGATGTGGGGCCTCTATACGGTCCCCATATATCTGAGCACTTGACAGTCTACAGCACATTTATCCCTTTCAACACCTTGTAGAATAGGGGATTTCGCAGATGGGGAGCTGAGGCTCAGAGTGAGAGACGAGGCAAGTCACAAAGTCCAGCGCATCCCAACAGCCAGGTCAGCTCGCCTCAAGTACACTTGTCTGGTGGAAAGAGCGGAGTAGCCTGGAAGGGTGGGCTTAGGCTGAGAACAGGCAGAATTAAAAATTAGATTCCAGGGTCTGACTACAGCTTGACCAGCTGGCCTCGGGCATGTCATTTGACCACTTCAATCACAAAAGAGTGTCAAGATCCCTAATTTCAGGCCCAGCCCTGCACATGGTTGGATGCGCAGAAGTCCTACTGGTGTTAGAAGAAGCTCTGCCCATGGGTGGATATAGGATCAGGCCCTTACATTGGGAAAATTACTTCCAGATCACCGGATAAATGGCAACATGTAGACATGCCAGGAATTTATGCCACTAGAAAGTTTTGCCAGTGCTAGTAGCGGTTAGAGGTGGGATTTGTGGTGACATTTCTAACTCCAAGGTATAGATGTGGTTAGATCAACCGACAATTTTAGCCAGCATAAGTTATTTAGTTCAAGAAACCAGTATAAACTATACCAGCAGCAAAAGTACATTTTTTGCCAATATGAGCTTTGTCTACAGAGGAAGGTTTGCCATCTTTTCCTAGAGTTGAGATGCCTTCAGACCTTGCAAGAGAGAGACTTAAGCTGGGAAGTTCAATTCAAGACTGAATTCAGCTGGGAACTTTTCAAGAGCTCAGAAATTTCTGCACCTGATCTGTTGTTCAGCTCATTTTCCCCTATATCTTCCCCCCACCTCTGCCCGTTTTTTTCCTAAAGATGATTATGTTAAATTTTAATAATTAAAAAGACTCATAAGGACCCTGATGTATCCAACATTAACATCTGAAAACCATAAGGACAAACAAAGAGGATAACATACATTATTATTTGCAGGAGGAGTACCTACAGGTCCCAACACAGATGAGGGACCCTAGCATTAGGCTGCACATGCACATAGCAAGACACCGCCCCAGCTGTGATGTCCGTTTTATTTGGATGTGGCAGAAGGAGAAAAGGAAGTGATGTGACTTGCTCAAAGTCATGCAGCAGATAAGGGCTGGGATGGATCCAAGCTGCATACATACGACAAACAGCAACTAGCAGCAAATGCATATCGTGCCCCATCAAAATAACGTGAAAGCATTTCAGTTTTGCCCACTCCCCAGTGTTTCCTGGTCTCCTCCTGGGGGGAAGGCATCTTCATCTGTTCAAGTCAAAGCTGCCCCAGTGCTAGGTGGAGGGAGCCGTAGCAAACCAGCTGCTGCTACCACGCAGGCAGCCAAGATTCGCATTTGTTTTGGCTAGCGCTGAGGAATCGGCTCAGGCATCTTTGAGAACAAAATGGTGCATGGGAACAAGTCCAAGCTGTAACAGATAAGAAGCAATAAGAGTCGCAACAGATTATTTGTCTGGTAAAACAGAAGGAGAATTCTAGTGAAAAACCTGGAGGATTCTGGTCCAGTCCTGCAAACATAAGTTCTGCTTGTGCAATGCCAGCTGATAGCCTCTTGGGCTGCACAACAGGTGTTCAGCTGCAGCTATTTCTGGAGAATAATGAATTGCTGTTGCAGACAAAAAAAAAAAAAGATTTGTGAAAGCGAGTGGGTTTTGCACAACTTTAAAAAGGAGAAAGCCTCCATTCTGCATTGCAGCTATTGGGACTGACACAGGGACATAGCTGTTCAGAGAGCAGAGAAATCAGTAACTAATCATTATGATCCATTTGCTCTCACATAATGCAGAAAAGGAGGTTGGGGTACATGGCCTAGCCACAGACTTCCTGGCTCACCCAGAGCAAAACAATTGACATCTCAATATTTTCAAACCCAAACCAAACTGGGCAGAATCTTACAACCTACTTCGAAACCTGGTTAGACCAGGAATTCATTTGCCTTATTCTCTTAGTCTTCTATTAGTGTGGGCCAAGTGGGACATATCCTCCACTGATGTAAATCAGTCTTGTTCCAGGGACCTCAATGGAGCAATGAGGATTTATAATAGCTGAGGGACTTGCTTCTTCCCCCCCCCCCCCCCCGGCCCGCATGTACATATTAAACAGAGCTATGGAAACATTTTTTAAAAAAGCCTCAAACTACCAAAAAGCTCAATGATTTGGCACAATTTTTACTCCAAATCCAGCAAAACTAGAGAAATTTCACTTTGAGGGCTAGGTTCATACAAACTCAAACCTGAAACAGGAAATGAAACACAAAGGGTAAATCATCTCAGAGAGAAACAACGACAATTAACTTCCAGTCTGAAACAACCGAACCTTATACATCCTTGATGCTTCTAAATGTGTAGGCTGTATTTGACCTTATAGTATAGAAAACATAAAAACTCAGGATGTAGCCTTGTAAGTGCTACAAATGCCTCTCTCTCAAATGGGTTTGCTTCTAAAACGCAGGTGAAACGAGCAGAGCACAGGCCAGACCCGCTCGTGCTTGGTGAAAGCTCCATACATAAAACATACCCAGAACTGGGCCCATCATAAAATGTTTCCAAAAAATGGTGCCATCCAATTTTTTTCTCCTGTGTGATTAAATATCCTTTGGCTGCACCGATGTGTCTATCTGCAATACTCTGACAAAATGCTGACGTGGTATTAAGTCTCCCTTGATTTACAGGCGTTTCGTTGCAATTGAGTCAAACATATTTTACTAGCGTAACGCAGACTGGAGCAGGGGCTAATTGCAGTAGTGAAAGTCAGTAATCGTTGGGTGCAGTTGGAAAGCAGTCTGACACTTCCTAACAGGATAAGTCAAATGGATTTTGTCATAATATCAGGCAAATTGATATATTAGCTCTCCACACACGCAGGGCCACATCCTCAGTTGGTGTTGTTAACTGAAGGAGCCCCACTGAAGTCAATAGAAGTCAAATGCTTTACACCGCTGAATGATGGACCTCAAAGTTGGGGGCTGATAATGCAAAGTCCTGACCGTCTTCAGTGCCCACTGAACTGGGGGGAGGCAGAGGGTGCCCTGTCAGACTGAGCCTTGAAGGCCAAATCCACTGGTTTCCCCCCCTTGTTACTTTGGGGATGTTCAAGTTGCCAATGGGATACACTGTCTGGGCTTTTTAAAATTCATGTTCCGTCTTACATGAAATTAAAGCCCGTTTAGCCACAACCAGATCGGACTTGCTCTAATTCCATCAGGCTGCTTTGCATTTTTTTAACTTACAGTCATGGCTTAAAACTAATTGAAAACACACGGCAAAGTTCAACTGAACCTATTCCTCCCTCCCCCAGCTCCCTTTTCTTTTTGAGGTGAGATGTGAATATGGGTGCTGGATTTCCAGGCTGACACACATTCACAGACATCGTAGGCTAATTCCTATTAAAATAGGAACCGATTAGATCACCAGACAGTTTTAAAAATGCCAGGACATAATTAAATGGATCCTTTGCAGCTGATGACGTCAACATTTGTTTTCTCTGAGATCAGGTACTTTCTGGGCCTACTAAGCGAAGCACAAGCTTTGACCGGTGTCACAATAGCGTTTTTCTGAAACGCAAAGGGAAAAAAATACTCTAAGAAACTCATCTTTCCCATGTTAAATTGGAACTTTTAAATGGAAATCTGGGGCTTTTTCTTGCTTTCCTTTACCCCATTTTTACGTAGGTATATTGTTTATGGATGTCAGGGGCACTTTTCCTCATCTTAACACCAAAGCAAATGGCTGCTTATTCTCATTGCAGATTTGCACAGTGAGAGATCCAAAGATGAAATCAAGTGCAAACCCATGCTGGGATCTTCTCTACATCAAGATTCAAGAAGTCAAAGGAAGAACAATTATTGAAGTATCAATGTTGTGGGGATATAAAAGCATTAAATACTGTAACCACCGTGATTCTTGGTCACAGCAGAGGGATGAATGTGTCGTGCTAACTGGTGTCAGAAGAAACTTTTGAACAGGCTAGGGCGCCCCAGATTATCTTCAGCTGGATCCATTCCTCTCACTCAGTTTCCCTGCAGTTGCTCAGGCACAGACTGATCTCAGCCCATCCTGTCTTCTGTCACTGTATTTCATCAAATTAATGTTGAGTTTGATTTTTCCTATCATTTATACCAAGAAAAGCATTTGGGCCCATGGTATCACTCACTGTAATAGGGAAAGAAGTGAAAAGAAAATTATACCTGTTATTTGTGATGGTATTTTTCATTGTTTTGTCACCAGCAAGCAGGCTATAGCTCTCTGAGAGTTATAGCAAAAACTGGGGATTGGTTTTTAACCCCACTTGGGATTTCTACAGAGGGCTTTCCCCTGATTTTCCAGTTTCTTTGGCTTTGCTCAAGTTACAATGGCCAGTATCATTCCACGTGACAGACAATATACGTGCCACACGATGGGAGTCCAATCAACTTTAATCAACTTCAGTGCAAATTCCACTATGACTTATTTTTAAGGAAGGGAGCGCAAGCTTCAGAGCCTGAGATTTTGCCTTCAGGCAGTGCCATGAGCAAGAGGTGGAGCATATATTATGCTCCTCCAGGAGGTACTGTGTCTCAGAAACACCCCTCTGAGAAACAGCTCCGCTCCAGCACTGTTTTTCTGCTGGAGGGAAGGATGCCATGCTTCCTCTTTGCCATCCAGCTGGTGTATAGGGGTAGAGCTATGGTTTTACAAACCCACAGCCCTTCCTGTTGCCCCCTCACTTGCTCCTGGGAGAAACATGGCACAAATGGAAGGGAAAGACTCACTCTTCCTCATGGTTATAATCTTGCCTTTAATTAGCAACATAACGGAGATAATTTAATTAGCAACATAATGCACTACCCACTAGTGCAGGTGTGCAGTCCAAGACATGGCTCCTAGAGTGCTAGAGGGTGAAAGCCTCATCTTCACCAAATGGCAGAAGTTACAGTAATTTTGGAGCCCGAGTTTAATTTTCAGAAGTGACTTAAACCCCAAACTTAAACCATGTTACCCAAGCTCACATGTGGGAAAGTAGCACCAAGGGCATCTGAAGCAGATCTTTCAGGACTTGGTATTTCATATGCACTGGTAATACAGGTTTAATAATTTCATATGCACCGGTAATACAGGTTTAATACAAGGCTGTGTGGTGCTTGCAGGATGCTGACATTTTTGAGAAAGGGAACAATATCCTTTATTTGTCATACTTGGTTTGGTGGCTGGCAAAATTCTGCCAGGCCTGAATTAAAGACCACCGGCATTTCTGTTAGATGAAATCCCATAGTTTATAGCAGGGGTTCCCAAACTATGGTATGTGTACCCCTGGGGGTACACAAGACATCTCTGGGGGGTATGTAGGAGACATTGTGTCATGGCGGATTAAATTTTCATTATAATTGGCATTTACGAGGTTAAAATATAAAACGTATGCTGGGAGGGGTATGAAGGCAGCTGGTAAATCTGGAAGGGGGTACGCGCAATAAGAAACAGCTTGGGAAACCTGGTTTAGAGGGTTAAGAGCTCAGGCATTTCACACTGTATCAAGCTGAACTGTGATTCAGATCAGAAAACCCCGTTCTTGTTTAGCTACAGAATGGCAAAAGTGGGGGCAGAGGGGTAGGCACTAAATGCAGGGAACGCATTCTGGTTGGCTTTGATAATCTTTTGAACTAGAGCCTAAAATGCAAAAAACTGAAGGTTTACAATTTCTTTTCTTTCAGGCTCTTTCTAGCATTAACCCTCACAGAAGCAGCATGTAATGAGCGGGATTTCCAAAATCATTCAGGTGGACAGGCTATGGAAATCATCTTCCTTGGAAGCGATGGTAGGCCAATAACAAACGGTGAAAGCCCATCCCAAATGTTACACTTTAAGGACCAGATCCTGCCAGGCACAGAATGCCTCTTGCTGACAGCCACAGTTCCCATTTATTTCAGGTACTTAGGGGGAAATTCATCTGATCATCTACCTTTTTCAGATACTGAGAGAGAAACTGAAATGAGCTGAGCTGGAGTTAGCATGCGTTTAGACCATGCACCCCTCTGGAGCGGTGCGGGAATGCGGTAGCGTTAGCTCGGGAAACACGTGCCTCTTTAAGAACCAGATTCTCCAACATGCCTGTTGCTCTCAGATGTCCCAGATGCTATCTCTACCACGGTGTCTTTGCAGTCCATAGGGGAATTCAGCCCTTTGTATTCCTATCTGTACAGCACCGTCCTTATTAGGGCTGGTAAAGAAGAGCAGGTTTCATAGAGTTCATAGGCATCAGGGCTGGAAGGGAATTTGGAAGAGTATCAAGTCCAGGCCCCTGCCCCAAGGGGCAGGAAGTCAGCTGGGGTCACAGGATCCCAGCAAGGTAGGTGTCCAAATGTTTCTTCAAAGAGTCCAGAGCAGGTGCTTGCACCACTTCTGGGGGGGAGTCCGTTCCAGGCCTCGGACCTGTAGGTTTATTCAGCATGGTGCGGGCGATCACAAGGAAGAGAAGGTGGTCTCCCTTGACAAAAACAAGGCAATGGGTAGAGAAAAAGAAACCCATTCTGGTTTCCACTGGGGCTGGGAACAGGTATCACTTTCCCGGGGAGATGAAATGGGCTCTAAAATAATAAACAATAGCCGGTGCGTGACTCCTGCCTACTTACAGCTTCCACTTCACATGCAGTAGCCACATACCACACATTTCATAATTAGGGGGAGAGAGAGAGAGAGAGAGAGAGAGAGACAGCGAGCGAGCGAGTGAGCGAGCAAGAGATAAGGCCATTGTGTAATGCACACCAAAGGAATGTGTAGGGCGTGTGGGGATAGTGCTGAAAGGGAGAAGAGTCTCCTAGGGTTTGAAAAATGCTAAAGGAGGAACAGAGGGATGGAAAAAAAGGGCTGAGAACAAATGAAGGGTATGCTTGCTTAAGATATGCCATATTCCTTTACAGCGTCCCACTAATCTTTTCTAGGATCAGAAGAGCAGAAGGGCCTAACTCATGCAGACAAACCGAGAACTCAGGGAGTTTACCATTCAGGCTAAAAATGCTTTGGAAGATGTTGTGTCCCTCAACCATATTAAGAAATCAAGAATTTGGTCTTCCATGACCTTTCATGGCCGGATGGATTTAGTTTTGTTGATTCTCACAAAAAATGCCAGAATTCTTTCTGATTGGACGTGGTTATCGGGGTTGGGGGTTGAGGGGGGGAGGGAATGTAAAATCTACTTGTATGAAAGAGCAACTAAACCTTCACATGGTGATGTTTATTGTTGGCTCCGCTACTGATGTACTGTATAACCTCTGGCGAGTCACTTTACAGTGGCTCCAGTGTTTTCCCTCCTGCCTTTTGTAGTCCCCACTTTGACGGCAAGCCCTTCGTCGCAAAGTTTATCATGTATTTCTGCAGGGCTGAAAACAAAGCAACCCAATATTAGATGGGGTCCCTTCTGGTACAACTAAAATACAAACATTTCCCAATAATTATTATTAATCCCTCGGGGAAATAATTTTTCCTGCTTAATACTGGAGCTCAGTGTATATGCGAATATTCATTGTTAACAGTGTATTTTATATTACAATTATTTTCTGACCCTAAATCCTTATTCTGACCCACTATATCTTTTTCTCGCACCTTTACATGATATGGAAGTAAAGAAAAGAATAATGAAAGAAGATCACGCTTAGCTGCATGAGAGCCTCGGACCAAATCACGAGCTGGAGTCACACCCTGATCCCACCAGCTGAGAACATAGGTTTTTGTTTGTAAGGGCCTCACACTGATTTCCTCTCTGATCACCTAGAATACAAAAACTCTTAAAATGAGCTAACAGAGTTTAGCCTCCCGTTAGCCAATATATTGCTAGATATCCCTTTCTATATAATGTTTAACCCTATATTTTCACCTGGCAACCTATCTTCTGAGTGCCTTCATTTTTGGAGTGCATAATAGTGGAGGAAGCACTTAGCCATAAGGCAGACTACACAGATGTATTTCAAAACCCCGCATCTTACTGACAAAAAACAGCACGTGAACCCCCATATAAAGGGTGTGAAACATTTTCTTAAAAATCAATCAGCCTCTATTATTCAGTTTAAGCCCAATCTCATTGTCTACTTCTTCCTCTGGAGGCCGATTTCTGCCAGGTAGAAAATTAAGTTTCCTTTACTTTTCTTCCCTACACAATCTTTCAGCATCTCAACGCTGTTGTTCGGTGTGGGAAACCGACTTCCTGTCTCAATAAACCAGTGCACACAAGGCTTTTCTGGACACATAATGGGGTCTTTTTTTATTTTATACAAAAATCATTCCACACTTAACACATCAATGAAGCCACTTAAGCTCTACTGCATCTGAATTAAAGGCGGAATTGTGTGATCAAAGAGTGTGAAAGAACCACACATGGAGTTGTTCAGACACTTTACTTTTGTTACATTTGATACATAACAAACCCAATAAATATGCTTATCCCAGTAGCTAGTTTCATTATCTCATATGCTTATGTTTAAGAGCATTTCCTTAACTCATCTTTCCCTCCTGTGTTTTACAGCATCATAATTTTATATAGCTTATTTAAGGTTAAGAAAACAAAACAAAAAACAAAAAAAGGAAAAATGTATGGGCATTCACAAGAGGAAAAGAAACACCCTCAACTCCCTGGGTTTTTCATTCAATATTTCAACAGAGCTATGGTTTTATATGGTACGATACGTGTAACAGCCTTCAAAAAGTACAGGAAGTGTTTGGAACAGGGATGGGGAAAGTTTGAGATGTTTACCACAAATACATTGCAATAATTAGAGGCAATTTTTTAGCATGGGTTACCATGTGAATGATGAAAAAGGGCAGATAAAAAAAAGTTTTCATGCCGCCTTCCCCCAGGTTGTCGTCTTGGTGATTTGTAATCAATGGCGGTATACTCCAGTCTGACATCATAATAATTAGGATCAGCATCTGGCTCCTTTCTGAGTGCTGCATGTTAGAGTCTGATTCCTCCAACCATCATAGAAGCTGCAAGGCCTGATTTTCACGTGCTCATCATTTGCGTCAAACTTTGGCTTTAATTCACAAATCAGATCCCTTGACTGCTCTGATGCTCACAATGGGTTCTTACTCAGCCCTTGGACAAAGGTCCCATTAACTTTATTGGATACTGAACCTGCACAAGGAGCGGGTGCCTGGTCCTCTGGCTCATGACAGCAGTTTCTATTTACGCTACTAACTCCAATGGGTTTTCTACTGAAATTGTAGGTGCTCAGAACTTCTTGGTATACGACTTACCATGAATGATAAGTCGAAAACTTCTGCAAACCCTTCAGGATAAGTTACACGGTGCTTTTCAAAGGATTTTTAATGAAGAGATATTTTCAAAAATGCAATACAAAGCATCCACTTTTCTTTTCCTTTTGTAGGACTCTAAAAGTCTGGGCTGATATTTCAGTAGAGGAAGTTGTTTAGTGCAGTGGTGCACTGCTCAACCTCTGGCTCATGGGCCGAATCTGGGACATGAGGTTCCTGTCACCCAGCCCGTGGGGCTCCTTCTGCGGCCAAACGTCTGGCGGCTGGGGAGCAGTGGCAGCATTAATTGACATGATAATTAACACTGCCACCTCTCTCCTACTGCCAAGTTTATGGCCCTGTGGGGAGCTCTGTGGACTGGATGACACAGCCCCGTGGCTAGATTGTGTTGGCATGCTGGGTTGGGCCCATGACTTAATCCAGCACGAGACAGATTGCATCCAGGGACCGACCCCTCATGCCTACCCCACACCGGATCCAACCCAGGGGCTCTGGCGTGTGGCCTGGCCC
>NW_017728936.1:8780349-8813248 GCF_001723895.1 Crocodylus porosus | reverse complement strand
CCTGTAGGTACGGTGCCGGTTGTTCCTCCCGAGGTGCAGCACCTTGTACTTGTCTGTGTTGAAACCCATCCTATTCTTGCCTGCCCACCCTTGTAACCTGTCTAGGTCTGATTGTAGCCTGCTGCATCCTTCCAGTGTGCCCACGTCCCCCCACATCTTAGTGTCATCAGCAGATTTGAACAAGGAGCTTTTTACCCCATCGTCCAAATCACTGATGAAGATGTTGAACAGCGCGGGCCCGAGGACCAAGCCCTGCGGGACCCCGCTGCCCATGTCCCTCCAGGTTGAGAAGGACCCATCCACCACCACCCTCTGGATGCGGCCCTCTGGCCAGTTGGCGACCCATTTGACTGTGTGGGTGTCTACACCACAGGTTAGTGAAGATCAAGTGGGCACAGGAGTGCCATCTCTTTAAATGAATATAGTGCTTTTATTATTTTCTATTCAAGGATGCTCCAAAGCTTACAAAATAATTAATCTCTGTACAGCTGATGATACAACTGCTTTTTTCAGCATCAACCAGGAACATTCAATACCCTGGACTTTTAGATTGGCCTCAACTTGGCCTCAGATGCTGCACTAGAACTGTTGCAACCACAAATAGCTGTGGAGTCAGTTCTTTGGAAGTAATTTTGTAGATGCATTTTATAGATGTCTAACTGTCTGATAACAGTATTGCCAATTGGCATGTTTTACCACAAGACTAAGAATATTTAGCATTTTTCTTGAAACCCCATGCCTGCATCGTGTCATTCTTTGAGGAGATCAACTTTTATTTAGTTACTTAGGGGGGCAGAGGGAGGTTCCAACTTTCATATTTGTAGAGAAAGACTTGAAAATATGTTTAAACTTCCCAAACTTGAGATATAATAAATCTAAGAAGCTCATGTTGTTGTTCAGAACCTGGGTCAGAACTGCTTCAAGTGGGCAAAAAAGCAAATACTACCAAGCATACTATGAATATTTGTGGGAAGAAATAGGAAGGAGCAAAATCAGCATCCCAATATATCCTCTGTGTTTGCATTGTACAGAAAATGATTTTTCAATGTTAGATCTAGTTGGGAAAAATATCCCAGAACAGTATCCCCTGCCCTCTTCCCCCTCAGACTTTCATTCAGTTCCAAAATTTTGTTAAATCAAACTTTAAAAAATATTTAGAGCAGCCAAAGGCTGGGGTTTTTAAATAAGCCTAAAGTGATCAGGCCCTCAAATCCCTTTGGCACCTGCTTCCTGTAAACTGGCTCGTCTGAAAATCCCATTGCAGTCAAAAGCACGTTACCATAATGCAGATGAACGTAATAAAGTCAAGCTGAAATAAAGAGAAAGAGTAGAGAGAATGCTGAAAGCATTTCCCTTCTCGCACATTTTCACTCTAGAGAGCTTCTGAGATTGGTTTCTTTTGTCATATTTGAAGTCGAAACTTTTTAAGGGCAAGTTTGTTGGGTGTGGAATCCAGTGATTCTAACCACCTGCTTCTTCTGATAAGACATCTTTTCCTTGGGAGCTAATGGAGTCTTTCTAGGAGAAATCAGATATAGACCTTTAACAGAGCAATAAAGTGATAGCAGGAATTTAAGGAAAAGGTGAAAAGACTGAAATCCAGCTGGAATCTTGGCCATAATGGTTTAACGGTGATAAAACAAAAAGACGCTTACTTTCTACAGGCTAGATTGGCACCTGTTAAAAAAAAAAAGAGGGAGGGGGATGGGGACAGTACAGGTGGGCGGAGGAGAGAATCATAAAGATGCAGGAACCATTATTAAAACTTTACAAATATTTTATCGAAAAATATTTTGACATCTAATAATCGACTAGGTTGCCAAGGCACAAGGTTTAGATTCGAATCCAACTGGGGATCTACATTTTTTTCCCCAAAATTGTGAGGGGGTCTCTTGGGGACTTGGTTCAACTTTGTACTAAAGGAGTTAGTTGCAAATGCTTATAAACATTAATGAATTGGCAGTTTCCAACAGTTCTTTGAACATAAAGCAAATTTTATTTCCTAGCAAACTGAGGTGTATTTCCAGTGAAGGTCAAATACTTCTTATTGACCAGTAGCTATGTACACATTCATTTTTAAGTATCAACATTTACTACATATTTTTCTCTTATAACATTGGCCCATGGACTTTACTACAAGATTACAAATCAAGTCAGTGGCAGAGATGGAAATTCTCATTCCATTATATTTCATTCCATAGATGATATTTTCAGTGCCTTGATGAAGCAACACATAACATATCTACTTAAATATACATATTTTATTGAAATCATTCATTTATTTTAAAGTTAATTTGCTTTAATTTATGAAAGGACCCAGAGGGCGTGCCTACAAGTGCATTTACGGCAGCTTAAAATTATTGCACAAGTAGGCGGGAATAGGCTGGCGTATACATGTGCAGGCGTTAAAGCACATTAATGCTGCATGTGGATTGACTTGGGACTAACTTTAGTGTTACTGTGCAGTACGGTGTTTACACATGTGTTACCGTGCAGTAACTAATTGGGCGTAAATTTGATACCTGCATGATGCGGGTATTAAATTTACGCTCAAGTCAGCATAAGCCACCACCTTTACTGCACAGTACAGGTGGGAATGTGTAGATGCGTGCCTGTGCTGCACAGTAATTTAGGTTACAGTGCAGTAAAAATGCACACATGTAGGCACGCCCAGCGTGTAGCTTCTGATGCAGAGTCATTTTGAAAAATAGCTTGCATAGTACAAAAATAAGGCAAAAAGTAGGGAGAATTGATAAGCACTGCATTCCTGCCAGGCTGTTTTGGGAAAGAGCTCCAAATTTCAAGGATCTCACTGTGGTTTTCTTCCAGCTGAATCTACAGAACTCCAGTTCGAGGGCTTATGCTGATGGCAGCTAGCTAACATTACAAGAGGCTATGGGGTGGCCCCTCAAGAAGGCAGGTCCACCGTTCTTTAATGCTTTATAGAGCAAAACCACCTTACATTGTTATGCAGATTAGGCTGTTCATATTATGCATATAAATGCTTAATCTTTTTTTTTTTTTTTCCTCAGATGTTACTAATCTTTTGGCCTCAAAGCTGGATTGTGGCAATGAGTTCCACAGACGCTTTATTTATGTAATAAAGAAGTATTTTCTGGACGTTCATTGCATTGCCCTTTGCCAAAAAGGAGGCTTCACCTACTGGTAAACCACATACTAATCCTCAAGGCTGTCAATTCAGCAGAAATCAGAGGGAAAATCAGAGGGAGCTTGGTGTGAGCTGCCAGCGAGTGGTACCTTACTTTGAAAGTCACCTTGTAAATGACTCGAGGCTGATGAAATTACTTATTGCAAGTAAGGACCACAATCTGGACCGTGACATTTTAATTTCAGACATGTTCAAAGATGACACAATCACCCCATCCCAACTGAACTTTAGATAAGCGCACACATCATGCTGTGGTTTTATATATAGCGTCTTAAGTTTACTAGCAGCTGTCTTCTCAGGCTTGAATTCCAATAAAGTTGGGCTCCGATGAAGGAGGATGGGAAGTGATTTCCAGAGCGGAAGGACCTCCATCGATATAGATCTGGCTCCAGGTCCTGAATACTCTGACTCAGGAACCGCGAATAAAAGTGTCTCTGTGAACCTCAGCCACCGTGGCGGTGACGTTCCCTCCAGCCACCAAGAAGCAACCATGTAGGGTCCCTATGATTACTGCCCCCAGCAAGCAAATGGGCAGCCACATTCTGCATAGTGGTAACTTCTGAACAGACTATGAAGTTAAACCCATGGAGTTAACCCCATTTCTGATACCCAATCTGGGGGACACAGATGCATATGCACAACAGCAAGGTGCCTATCAGGGAAGAAGGATCTGTTACCTTACCAAGAACAGATACCAGCAGGCCCTTCTGACCATTGATGCAACCCTAAAATCCAGGAGCAACTTGGAGTTCAAACTCAACCCTTTTGGTCAAAGATGTCGATAGGCTAATTTCACAGTCATGCGGGAAACACCTTTTTTGAAAAGCGTCTTGCCTCAGATACTCCCCCCTGCCCTGTAGTTTCATCTCTGCTTTTTCTCCACCCAGCTTATGCTAATTAAAAAAAGATTGGTTTGTATTTCAATTTGTAAAGTGCTTCAGGATCCCCTGGGGTTGAACGTGATACTTAAATATGCAATATTATTGTAGGGCCAGAACCTGATGCCCTTTCTCCTGCAGAACTCCCCAGTGAAGATAATGTGAGCTTGCCTAAGTCAGAACTGGATCAGTACCAAGATCCTGCTTTGAAAACCCTAAAATAAACTGAGTCATACTGTACTCTGATCCAAATTCAAATGCGTCTACTTGTATTATGTCAAGATCAAGGCACCTCTGGAAATGCAGAGAAGCAGAAAAAAAAATTAGATCCCAAAAGAACATGAATGTTAAAAACCTACTTGCCTATAGAGCTTAGTTCTTCCAGGATTGAACGGCCACGAAACAGGGCTTGGGAGGATTGCAATTTTTGACGTAGGTTCCTAAGGCTAGGAACAGAGATTGCATTTGTCCCTGGATAAGTTGTGCCTATGTTTTTCCTGGAACAAACATATCCCAGGATTGGCATGTACACGTGTTGCCCTTCAAATCAGGGATTAGTGAACGGCTGAATGCCATGCTGCTTTCTTGCCATTGATTCAGTGATGCAATCCTGGGATAACTCGGCATAGTTGACAGTATTCTGGGATAAAAACTATTACTACCTCTTATCTGGGAAACTTTCTTTTTTAATTTATCCTGGGACAGTGAATATGGACATCTGTACAATTGCGCTTTGTCCCATGCCAATCCCAGGATAAATGCAACATCTGTTTGCAGTCTAAATTCCACCCAAATCCCACTTGGGATGCCTAACCCTGTTTTGTGAAGCTGAGATTAAGTTTCTTTTTTCAGGTGGACCTTACTATCACCAGAGTCAATGGGACTACGTGCGGCAAGGGTCCTGTATACGGAACGTGAGCAAGGAGATCAGCATGGTGTGAGCTGCCTGTGAGCGGTACTTTACTTTGAAAGTCACCTTCTTCATTTCAGCAGGATGACTTGAGGCAAAGGAAGTTACTCATTGTGAGTAAGGACCATAATCTGGGCCGTGACATTTTAATTTCAGATTCAGACATGTTCAAAGAAAACACAATCACCCCATCCCAACTGAAATTTAGATAGGCACACATCGCGCTGTGGCAATATATATAGTGTCTTAAGTTGACTAGCAGCTGTCTTCAAATTTTCACTACAGCAGGGGGAGAAGGAAAGAAAGAAATCTAAACCATTAGGCAGAGAGAAAACCAACCAAAAAAAGTTTTCGATTTACAAGAGGTGTTTTATTGTGTCGATACTCAAGGCTGGATTCAATAAAAACTCCATCTGGCTCTCGCGCAATGCAACCTCATCTAAGGCTTTGCAGCAGCCCTCCTCACCTCAAAAGTCAATTTTTGGAGGCTTGTAAGGGCTTGCATGGGACTTTTGCACTGCCAAAGCAGGACTGAGCTTTTTTTTATTGAATCGGACCCATATAAAGCATATCTCCAACTTGAACTGTTTTCACAGATTAAGGGTGACTTCAAATCTGGAGGATGTGCCAAATGTGTTTAAAAGCTTGGCTTCAGAGAATCAGCTATCCCTCATATGCCAAAGTGCAAAGAAAGCTAAAATGGTTGCCGCAACATTGGATGCAGAGTTTTTCTGGGTGAGGCTCCTTGGCCTCAGTTATATAGGAGGGCAGATGAAAAGATCACAGTGGTTCATTCTGGCTTTACAATTGGAGAATCCACATGAACCTGTGAGCCTTTTTTTCTGTAGCTCTATCAAAATACAGGGTTAAAAATACCCAGCAGCACTGAAGGCTGCTGTTCTTAATTTCTGGAATATCACATGCTCTGGTACCATAGGGGGTAAGCATAGAATAAAAGCCCAGAAATATAGATAGATAGATGATAGGCACATCAATAGACAGGACTGATTAATTGGAGAGGTTTGATAGATGTTTATTCTTCTCGCCAGCAAAAAAAAAAAAAAAAGCATGGACTTCAAGGGAAATTTTCCTTAGTGCTGTAGAATCTGTACAATAGATGTACTAATACTTGAGTGAAATACATTTCATAAGGCAGTAACTGATAAAGGTTAATTTTTGAGTGAGTTAATTATTTCTTTGTTAATGCCCAGTAGTCCCTCTGTCTCCGAAAAGTGCATTTATAGCTGGCAACTTGGCTGTCATTCTGTTTAATAGTGGAGACACACAGACAGACAATAACCAAAAAAAAAAAATCTCTCTCTTTCTCAACAGATAACGCTCGCGTCTTGTTGCAGAATTTTCAGGCTGTAAATCAAGTTGAAAAGTTAATTTAAGCACATTCACTCACACTATTCGGGGCTGTATAAACATTCCAAATTCCAATTTTTCATAAAGACATATGTGAGCATTTAAAATGGGTTTAAGGAGCCATTTTGCAATTAAAAAGATGTAGGTATGGGCTTTTTTTTTTTTCCTTCGCTGAGATTATCATGTAATATTAATATACAGAGAAAATATTTTCAGTGCCTGTATGTATTTATGAGGTCCTAAGGGATAACAGAATTCCTCTAGCCGAAAGGAAGGCTGGAAGAAACTGTAAGGATAAGACTGAGTACTAAACATCAAATACATGACAGAATTCGTTCATACACTGCAATTTCTGTGAAAGTGCTGCGGTGTTGGTTTTCACTGTATCTGCTGGTTTAATTGTTTCTGCCTGTTCATTTCTTTGTCCTCTGAAACCACTAGCCTAAGGGAGATTTAAAAATCAAAAGGTAGGACTGAAGTTGAACAGGAAATGAACACTGGTGTTGCGGCAATATTAAAGTAAAAGTTCAGGAGAGGCTCTAGGAACTAACATATTACTAAACGTTTAAGTGCATCTTTTTCTCTTCCCCCCCACCCCCGCTCTTTTGCTTGTTGTTGCCGCAAATAAATTTAAAACCCATGTTGAGAAATGTCCTAGGTTTGTACATTTGAAATGGCGAGAACGTGTCCTCTGGAGACTTTCCCAGCTAGCCTGCGCTGAGCACCTCTCTAATGAAAAGATCTGCATTTGATTTTGTGCAGTCACCACTGTGTATTTTTCCCTCTGTATCCCTTACTGATGGGGGAGATGGTGTAGAGGGAAAGCTGGAAGGTGGAAGGAGAGCAGCCCATTGATTTCTATTTGCAGTGGGGAGCAGAAATTGAACTTCAAAAGTTCATAGCACCTTAACCCCGAAAGCTGATTATAACACGAACGACACACCTAATGAAAATAAACAGAGCTCACATTAGAGTCCATGCAAGGATTTTTTTTAAAGTGCACTCTGTCCTCCTCCCTTGCTATCTCTCTTCCTCTTCTCTGATCTTTGGGACAAAAGATTCAACAATCAGAGATTCAAAACCCAAGCAAAGAGGATATGTACTTAAAATACCACATGGCCCATAAAACCTATTTTACAACATATCCCACCTCTAACAAGCAAACTGACCAAGGTAAGGGAACCCTCTAGTTCAAAATCCCTTCTTTTTTAAATACGAAAACCAATTACAGATCTTTAACCAAGCATACAATTACCAGGAAAATAAGCAGACTTAAAAATAACAATACTAGGACTTTCCATGTATAAATGCATTTGGTAACAAAAAAAGTATTAGGCCCCATATTTCAGAAATTAATTTGGGTTAATTCAAATGGCAGGGATGAGGTAGGCAAAATAGCAAGTAATTACCTTTTCCTGCCTTTGAAGAACAATGAATTTGGGACCGGTCCAACTTTAGAAAGAATGACTGCAGATTTTAGCCACAGAGAAATCTCTACCTTTTTATACATACATACATGCACACACATATACATATTCATATACACACACACACATCTATGCATCTATCTATATGCGTACATGCAGATGCACACCTTTTTTTTTTCCTTAAAGCTCCTGTATTCCACAGGCATCACACACTTGAAGAATTAAATTAATGAAAGATAAAATTCAATTATTTATTACATGTCCTGCTCATTTTTTGAAGCTCTGCGAAGAATGCAGGGAAGCTAACCAACACAAGGCATAATTAAGCAGAAAGACGGCCTTTGTGTGGTCACTTGGTGAATTCAACATGCAAAACGTTTATCGTTTAGCCATTTCCTTTATATTATGCACGAGGGTGAAGGGGGATTTGAAAGACTAGAGCAAGACTATAATATTTCCTTAAATATCTTTTAAAGGGGGAAATATCTATTTCAGTGAGTATCAACAATCACCTTGGCGGATAAGAAGTAACGTTAAATAAAACATGTAACTAAATAGGCATTAAAGCCCTTTTACATACTTGGAAGAAAAGAAAACAGTTTTTTTTCCTCTTTTTCTCTCTCTCTCTCTCTCTCTCTTTTTTTTTATGCTGCAGACTGCAGGCATTTTGGTCTATCTCTGTCAAGTGCAATTCTTTCTTGATGAATGACAAGGTACGGTAATAGGCTGCCGTTTCCATGGCAACCAGACAGCAGAGCTGTGTGCCTTGAATTTTGTCATCTGAAAATGAAACCAGAAGCAAAAGAAAAGCTGAGAATGTAGCCGACAGATTAACTCGTATGGGGGGGGGGGCAGGCGGAGGAAAGGGAAAGAAAGGGGAGAAAAGGGGGGTAGATTACAAGCAATTAAAATGACTATAATATGTAATACATATATATAATGTGCATGTGTGTGTGTGTGTGTGCATGCATGTCAATGAATGTGTGTGTGTGTGTGTGTGTGTGTGTCTTGTAATTTCAGATACCATTTACCAATAGGGTTTATCTTTATTGTCATTGCAGTCTCTTTGTTTCAGAAATATATGCAAATAGTTTTTTGGTTGTTTTTTTTTTTTTTTTAAGTCCATTTAAATGTATAGAGCTCCAAAATGCACTGGGCTTTAAAATGGGTGGTGGGATTTGACTCCAAACCCCACCTCCCGAGGCTGTTGCGCACACCAGCGGTAGCAAACTGCTGCAGGCGGGGAGTCTGGATACATTGCTATGGTCCCAGCAAAGGGAGCCAGACCTCGTGTCCGGTGCGGAGCCTGGCACAGGTTTGGCATAGGGCAAACTAGAAAGGAGGAGTTGGTTCACTTAAAAGGCAACAGATGCATCAACCATTGCACCTCGTGGAGACAGAGCAGCCCTGCAATCAAGGCTGGGGGTTGGGGCAGCACTTGTGGAGGGGGCAGACAGCACAGTGGCAAGGAGGGAGGGTGCAAGGTTTGGAGCAATAGTGCAGTGGTGGATGCTGCTGCCAAATTCAGTGCTGTGATGTCCTGGTGGCCTCTTCCATAGGCGATGGCCACCGGGGTTTGCACCCGAGGCACAAATCTTACTAGTTATGCTTCTGGGGCTATGGTTCACATAGGACTCTCCCAATACATTGTCTTGCTCTTGGAAATCCTCTCTCTCAATGCCTGTCTAAGCTTCCTGTGTCCCGCCTGCCTCCTGCGGACTGGCGTCAAGAGAATGGCTTGGGCTCCACTAAATCTGAGTTCAAGTTGAGGTGTGCTATGTAGTTTAAACATCCAGAATTAAAGATTCTTCAAAGAGAGAGAGAGACAGAGAGAGAAAGAAAGAGTTTGGTTTTGACCATTGGAAAAAAAAAAAAGACAATTGCAAGTTTCGGATCTGGGTTCAGCTTTCAAACATTCAAATATCAGCTTTCAAATAGCATGGGGATGTTGGAACCTGGGTTTGGTTGTGCTGGAGATATGCCAAATCTGGAGTGATTTATCTATTCTTCCACTACTTAGATTTTGAAATGCTGGCTAAAATGAGGTCTAGAGTCCCCAAACAGGCCTAAGTTTGCCAAGTTAAGTTCTGACGTAGAAGGTTTTGCAAAATTCACTTGTGTAAGCACTAGTACCATGGCAATTGGGCTTAACACCTGATGTACACTCATGAATCTACCCTCACTTCAAAAAAAACAAAAGGCTTCCAAAATACCCAATTTTAGAAATATTAGAGGTGAAGAACATTTCCGCAGAGTACAGTGGCAAGTATGCATCACCTTTCCCTATTTGCACAACCAGAAACCTCACATTGCTCTGTTTCACCTTTTCTTTTCTTCCTTAATTCTCTCCAGAGATTGTCCCCACTTCTTAGCTAGCTAACTTCTCATGACCTAGCTCATACTTGATAAAATGTCATCCCTCACATCTCCAGTGCCACTCTGGTGAAAATCTCAATGTTCTTTGGATACTGTATGTGAATCATTTGGCCTTGTGCCCTAAAAAGCAGGAATTGTTAGGGGGAAACTAAACACAAAGGAAAGGCAAAAGAAAAAAAAAAGAGTTGTGATTCAATGACTGCTGAAGTGAAAGGGAGTCTTTCTAATTACTCTAGGGGGGTTTAGAGCAGGCATTAAATGGGTTAATCCAGGTCACAGAGGGGCTCCATTGCAACGGTGGAAGGACTACAACCTGGTTTGCCCGACTCACAGCCTTACGCCTTAACAAAACCAACTTTTTGCCTGGTAAGCTTCCTTTTAACACAAGTAATAATTTAAAAGCTTAGTTAATTGAATTAAACAGGTGGAGTAAATGTTGCTTGACCAAATTACTCCACCTTGGCATGTACTCTAAGTGTGTCACTGGCACAGATGACCACTGGAGATAAGTGCTCCTAGCCAATTTACGTCCTTTGAATGGGGAAATCAAAAGGTACTAAAGAGGGTTTGGGTGTCATGAGGAACGGTATATCCAAATATATTGAATTATTGGAGAAGGATCCCTTTTGTTTTGATTCTCCAGCATTTCCACTGCAAAATAAAGGTGCTATGCTCCGCTGGTTCAGCTGTGTGACCCTGCTTTATATTTTCCACCATGATAAAGCCATGACATTCTCCATTTTTTGTTCTCTCTTGACATGGCAAACACCCTGTGTTAG
The DNA here is from genome assembly GCF_001723895.1 of Crocodylus porosus. Classification (NCBI taxonomy): domain Eukaryota; kingdom Metazoa; phylum Chordata; order Crocodylia; family Crocodylidae; genus Crocodylus; species Crocodylus porosus. Next base: position 8,802,341 of record NW_017728936.1, on the reverse strand, counting down.
TCGCTATGAACATTAGGAACGCACCGATTGCTATGGTGGATCAAACCATGGGGCAGCACAGTGCAGTTTGTAACCTCTTTCTGGTTTAGTTGCAGAGGCTGTTGACTTCAAAATGGACAATTTTGGAATAACGTATGTCTAGGGTAAGTTCCTTCCTGATCCCTTAGGTTAGAAGCTGGTTTAAATCCTCAAGCACTAGTGTACTACTTTTTATTAACCTTTCCTTATGTAACGCTGGGAGTAATCTCAGTAATACCGATGTCATTTTCCATTCACCGTGCTAAACTTGTGAAGTTTTTAGCCTCTATCATCAGATCTTTAACCAAAGCACTCCAAAGACTGGTTTTGGGGTCTGTGAAAAGTATTTATTTTTTTTAATTTGCTTCCTTTGAATATTATTCAGTGCCCCCTTGTCCTTCACTTATGAGAAGGGGCAAGTAGATGTTCTGAGCCTACCTTCTCTAAATCATTCAGAGTTGTGAATCAACTGAAGTAAGGTCAGTTTGAAATATCCTTTATAAAAGCTTTCTAATGACCTTCAATACTTGCTTATTCACAGAAGAGTGACTATTTTTATAAGCTGTCTGGTCATGATCTATCAACATGGATAAGCTCCCTTTGAAACTGGAGACCAAACAGGCAATACATTGTACAAGCATGTAGTTAAAAATGGTCCTTCCCCAAAGAGCTTATAATTCAGGAAGGCCAGACGGGTAAAAGATGAGAGTAAGGAACATTTGTAAGGAATTGAGAGATATGGGCCTAGATGCTTAGAATTATATAGGCATCTCACTCCTATAGGAGTCAATGGGTGTGTCTACACATGTATTTACGCATGCCTCAACTTAAAGCGCCTTTGCACGTGTCTACATGTCTGCATTAATGCACATCAGGACGCATCAGGTATCCAGGTTGTAGCTGTATTGGTCACATTAAGACACATTAAATTTAGGCACAGATAGCTAAGTTGCATTAATGCACATGCAGATGCACTAAATGCACATTACCGTGCTGTCTTTCCATTGACACACACCGAGTTAATGTGCATTAGCGCATCTACATGTTGGCTAACGTGATTTAGCTATTTGCGCATAAATTTCATACCTGCTTTATGCAGGTATCAAATTTAGGCTTGAAGAGCCTAAAATCACCATTTTTAAGGTGCATGAAGGGTGTGCACATGTAGACGCACGTCTTTAATGTGCCTTCAATTGGCCCAACGTGCATTCAGTGAGCACGTGCAGACACACCCAATGCGGCCGACTGAGGCCACACTGAGATCTGTGATAGAGCTTAGTGGTGCACAAAAAGACCGTCACTAAGTTGTACTCAGATGGCCGAGTGGTTCAGACGCTGGTCTGGCACTCGGCGGGGCCTGGGTCAAAAATAATCTGAGTGACCTCTGCCAAGAACCCAAGCAAGTTCTTGCTCTCATTATCAATGAAAAGTCCACGAAGCCATGTAAAAGCAGGTTGGATCTTAGTCATGCATCGATCAACAACACTGTCAGCTAAAAGTCTATTGTGAAATTCGTGTTAATAGGCCCAGAGAAGAGGCTTGCATTTTTGGATCCCACGCTGAGTTTGAAGGCAAGGAGGCCAAATCACCTTTAGATTTGTAAACTCAGCAGATTGTTTCTGGAAGTTGTTGAGGGAAAATAAATTTGGAAAAAAACCACAATGTCATTTCTAGGAGGCACTCTTCAGAGGCTGACCACACGTTAAGTATCTGTTAAATGATGTCCTCTCTCCAGCCCTGCCGCTGTGCCAAGCCAACCTTCTATCAATCTTTTGACAAAGACGACAGGCTTGACAGTGGGATCCCAGACACCAAAAAAAATGCCACCTTCAGTCTCCATGAGCTGCAAAACGCAGGCATTTTTCTGTTGGTAGTACTTAATAAATATAAGGTACTCAAGAAAGCAATTCTGCCAGCTTTTTATTATTTATTTTTAACAGAACTTGGATCTGGAACATTAAGAAAGTAAAAATGATCATGACTGATACTGTGTTCAGATAACAGGCTTGATGGATAGAAAGAGACATGGAAAGGGGTAGTTTTTTGGGTAAAGGAAGTGGATTCAAACCCAAACAGCAGCTCAAAACCCCTGTGACACATGGTTTGATCTTTCTCTTGGTAAAGGGATCATGGCAGAATGCTATAAGCCAAATTCTCTGCCTGAGTATAATGCCTTTAGCTCTAATTAGCTTCAGTGAGGTTTTTTAACTACTCGAACCGGCAAAAACGGGACCCCTTGAAGCTGGGGGAGAGCAGATCTAAAAACAAGGAGCTTTGCTTCTTTGTCCTGGCTCTGTTAAACATGGGAACTCTGACACCACGTAAAGTAGAAAGTTAGAACGAGGATGAACCACACTGAAAAATTACAGCTCATCCGTACAACAGCAAAGTTGTGGGCTTTTTATGTACAAAGTTCAAAGAAGAGCCCAGTGCCTCTGGGGATAATGGCATGCGCTGTATAACATCTATAACAATAACGCTTGACATAGGTAAAGTGACTCCTATGCAAGGCTCTGTAGGAGTTTTCTGTGTATTAAGGGTAAGTTTCTGGATCTCCCTTTTGCCAGAACAACAGCATACAGGTGTGGTATGCACTTCTTCCACCTGGCATAGATGACCTGCATTCACAGATGGGACTGGTGAGTTTTTTCCACCCCATCCCACAGAGCTGGTAGGAGTATGCTGGTGCAATGGTAGCAGTACTCTGCATCCTACACACTTGTGGAGAACGCTTCTGCCCTGGAGCAAAGGGAGAACACCAGAGCCCAAATATGACAGATTTTGTTGCCTGATCTGTTCCCTGAGCCATCCCAGATGCATGTTATGCCTCATTCGTGGCTAGTGGTAAATAATTAAGCCCTACAAATGCCGCTATGGACTAGGTTCAAATGTCTGTATCCCCATTTCAAAGCGGAAAACCAGAGCATGAGTAAAGAAAGGCAGGATATTAAAAACGATGCCTAATTTGGGTTTCTTCCATTTTTAGGTGTCCAGCAGTGGAATCTCTGGACCCAATAGTCAAAAATTAATTAAATGGAAGATGTGTACAATCGGCATCTGTGAAACACAACACCCAGCTTTTCCAGGGGGAGCACCCAACAGTTAAGCCTGCATTGAAAATCTAAGAGAGAGGGCTCCTAAATCCTGGATACATGTAACCATCAGGTCCAATGTTTCCTATTCATTGAATGCATCTACCTAACAATACTGTGCAGTAGCGCGTCACGGCAGAAACAGTGCTAATACGCTACTACACACTATTAATAAGCAACTGTGCATTTGTGTCATTAAAAAGGCGTGTACCGGTGCTACTGAGCAGTAACTCCAGTTACTGCACACTGATTTGGTACTTGATTATGCAACTACTAAATGTCCGGTAACTATGCCACATTAATGAATGTGTATACATGCCCATTTTTTACTAAAAATCTAGCTTCACATCCTGTTGTTCAATCAGCTTGGAAGTCTTATTCTAATACAAGAGTAAAATACTGTACTTCACTCCAGTTATTCTTAGGAAAATGTCCAAAGAAAAGGAGTTTAAAAAAAGGACACTGGTGGAATAGATGGCTTTCTGCAGGTTGAATGAACACAGATTTGTTTCAGGTTCTGAATGTAATTTGCTAGGATTTTGTGATTTGCTGGTACGAGAAATTTATGTTTGTCAAGAACGCCCAAGTAACCCTAAGAGAAGAGCATTTTTTGCAGTTAAGACTGACCCTCTTCTTTGAGCAAGGTAAGTTAAATGAATGAAAAGGTATTCACACCGGAACAAGTATATAGCTAGATCCAGACCAGTTTAAATTCACACTGGAGGGCATAGTGAACAAGGTAAGATCTAACAAGATTGGTTTAAGCAAGATCTAGGACATGACAGCTGGTGGATCCCAGGGTGAAACACTCTGAGGCTGCAGAACGAAGCACCCTCAGTATCTGGCCCGTAGCTGAGGAGTTCACTCCTTCACACATCAGATCAGCTCTAACTCTTCCTCGTTATTTTTGGATAGCAAGCTTAGGCACCATGTCTCTTTTGTACAAGCTGGCTGTAGGCTTTGCAGCCATGTCCGTGGTGGAGGCAAACAAATAAGAACTATCCCAGGGATGGAAGCTGCATCCAAAAAAGAAAGGGTGGGGAGTGTGGTTCTTTTGGGCAGAACTGCTGCTCCTGTTATGTATACGGCATCTGGAACCTATGATTATGGGCACATTAAAAATGCATAGACAGATACAATGGAGTTGATTGCTGTATTAAATGAGAGTCTTTCTAGTGCTTCCTAGTCAGTCACAGCACAGTTGTCCAATAAATTATTTTGGAAATGGCTTTAGACTTTTGCAATAATCGCTTTTTGGCAACTGATAGGACTCTTAAAAGAACCACTTTATCATTATGAGGAGATCATAAAGGAGAGTTAACTCCCAGAAATAGTCGTTTGCTAACCATCAGAGGTAATGACAACATATGAGCCAGTTTTAAATGGGCTGCCACTGATGCAGCTAGGGAGAAACTCCACCAATCCACAATGGAGCCACAATTTCAGGAAAATTTATTACCCTGTACAGTCCGCCAGGCCCTTCTTTCTGCCCAACTCCATTGGCACAGTTTGTTAATTTTTTTGCATTAAGATGCTTGGTAGGAAGAAAGAACACGCCTGTTGTTAAAGCATTCGGTTGGGAGGCAGAAACTACTGAATCTCTTTTTGGCTTTGCCACCGACCTGCTTTGTGACTGTGGGCGAGACGTGTAACTCCTGTGGGTATCAGCTGGCTTGTGTGCAAAGCAGGGAGACTATTCATTTAGTACGTTGCTGCACCGATGAGACATCATGATTCAGAGCAGTATACAGTTTTGAGAGTCTCAACTGACAAAAGCTCAAGAAGTGCAAAGTACTATTGTTATTATTTTGTCCGGCGCCTACTTCTATGAGATGGCAGGGTAATCACCAGCACAATGATACAGAATAGCATGATATCAGTGCAGCTTAGAGCAATATGTCCAGAAAGAGATCCCTGTTTCTAATAGTCCCAGTGCTAGCATGGTCCTCACAATCAGACAATCACCGTACACTGCAGTGCAGCAAAAGTATTTGGCCTAAATATAACGTCCCATCAGGAAATGGCTTCAACAACCCAGCTCTGAACACCCTGAACTGGGGGAATTTTTCATGTTCATTTCTGCACCAAACCAAGAAATACGGTTTATAAAGACAACGTTGCTACCCGGGTGCTCAGATCAATGTGGGCTACGGGTTATTTTCTGTGGAAAGAGGCTGGGGCTGGAAAGCATCTTCTGAAGAACTTAGTGGAGTACATTGACTTTTTCATAATTTAACGAAGTTGAAAAATGTCTAGAAAGTTTCAGGAGAAACTGAACAAACCATTCAAAGAGAGCAGATAGCTGATACTGCCAGTTACTGGAGGTCAATGAAAATTGATCCCTGGTTTCAGTCCAAACCAGATCAGGAGAGTTTGAGCTACTGTCCTTTGCCTTGGTCTCGACTTTGTCAACATTGTGTTTTCCTAATATTCACTGCTTTCCAACACCTCTTACATCGGCAAGTTGGAAGGATGGCGTCACAAACAAACTACGTATTCCTAACGTTAGGAACGTCGCAGTTGCTGTTCCCATCCTCCCTAGTAAAATGGCCTCCCAGGAAAGAAAGAGATGGGCAGAGATGGAGTTTCCCTTTGTGGAAACATGGCAAACTAAAATGAAACATGCACTTGCTTGAGAGGCACTCAGCTGCTATGGAGACAGGTGCTTTATTGTTAGAGAACTAGGGGACTCCATTAACCTGTACTGACTCAGGAGACCAAACTCTTTGGAAAAGACTAAGAGGAACAGCCTTTGGGATTAGTCATCGGTGTTCATACCAGTAGGGGAATCTTCTGCACCTAAATTGGTGCATATTCTTTAGGATAGGCCTCACACTTTGTTAAATAAATAGGCCACTCAGTGATGCCGAGATGAGTACAAATGGGGCTTTAAACAGGTCAAAGCTGTTGGAAAAAAAATACCTTGCAGTTTGAAAACCAAAGCTTATAACAGGAGTTGGATCACAGGATCATATGAGTGTAGGGCTGGAAGGGACCTCACGAGGAGCAGGACGATCCCTGGCTAAACCACCCCAGCCAAGTGTCTGCCTAATCTGTGCCTGAAAATTTCCAGGGATAAAGAAGGGACTTTAACGAATTGTTAATCTCAAAACCAGAGTTTTCCAGCTCAATGCTATTTGTGGGGAGGACTTTGTGCCAGGTGGACACAATCCTCAGTGGAAACAAAATGGAAGAAGAGGACCGCTGCCTTCTAGTGATCAATAGCAGAACCAATTTATCAGGCTGGCAAACTGAGATAATAAACTAAGACAAGAGACAGCGTTAATATTGGTTCTTGGCATCTTAGCCCTGTCTATGCTGAAAGCATGAGATTAACGATTCCCGAAGAATTCGCACTTTTGTGAAGATGTTTAAATAGCTCCTCATCAGAAAGGTATTTTGAGCAAGACAATTGCTGATACAATTTTCCTGGCTTCAGCCTCCAAGAATTTTCCTGCTGTTTGGATTATTGCAGCGACCCAGGATTTTACGTCATTTGGACATTCAGGGAAATGCATCTTCATGAACGTAGGGGTGTCGATGCACTTAGGGAAGGCTGGACACAGTGTTGCTGGTCGGCGATTCCTTACGGTCTACTGGTTTGTGTATAAAGACGGGAGGTTGGAGATCTGAAATAAAATCCGGGCCCCACTGAAGTCAGAGTTTAGCCATTGGCCTTCGTGGAGCCCCTTGGGCTCTTCCTGGCTCTCAGTGACTTTCTGTGCAACCTTGTGGAAGTCACGTAATTTGTCTGTGCTTCTGTTTCTTCCTCTGTAAAATGAGGTTCATAATAAGAATGAACCTTTTGGGGTCGTGGGATCCTCTGAAATAGAGGCTGGGATTTCTAAGGGAGCTTACAGAAGTTAGCTAACAAATTCTGATTTAAATTCAACGAGGGGTGGGCATCTCCCTCCCTTTAGACTGCTTTGAACCCTTCTCTCAACCCTTCTAATGCATTTTAAGAGAGGTAAAGCATTATTTTTAATTTAAACATCCCCTTTTATTACTTGTGCACTTTGCACACATCCTACCTGCAATGGGTAAAGAGCCAAATTCTGCCATAGATGGCACATGAGGAAAGATACTCTTCTTTTACCCTCTCAGGTGACACTTAGCAGGGCTCTCTATGAGCATCCCATCATTCATACAAGTTGTGCTGAGTGAGGTTGTACACAATAGGCTAATATTGACAAACCTCTTCTCTTTCATTGTCAATTGCCATTTTTATAATAGAAGAGGCTTTCCTTCCTGCCTGATTCATCTTCTCCTTTGGCCTTTTCTTGCTGAATTTTTCTAATCTAAAAATGCCTCCTTGGGAAGCACCGTGCAATGTGTGAGTGAAGCAGATCTCATCTTTCCCCTCCTTCGAGGCTCTAGACCCTTAAAATGTATCATCCTTCAAACTCCTTCCCCTACAGGCGCGTGGGTCTGACTTCCGTTCTATCACTGTAACTCGTAACACTGCCGCTGGTGTCTACACAGCTATGCCAGCGTATCCAGGCCCTTCCTCCCAGCAACCAGGAGGTGCGAGTGCAGCCATGTCAGCATGGCTGAGCTCGTTTTAACCTAGCTGTGTTGGGCAACGATGTAGTGATGGGCAGAAGGATGGATTTTTTAGGGTGGGCCGCCAGGATCCAGGGATTCGAACAGCTATCCCATGGTAACGTCTGTGCCACTCTTTCTTCACTGCATTGCTACCCGAGCTAGCTGGAATAAAGCCAGCATGGATATTGCTACCCATGCTTTAATCAGACCTCCCATCTGCATTGTATGGCTACCCTGAAACTAAATTCTGTCCCACTGCATGTGCCGGGCCAAATCTTCAGCTGGCAAAATGGCATCATTGCATTGCCTGTACTGTATTCTGGCCCCGTCAGATGCTCTCTTCCCCCTTAACCAGGACTGCAAGTAGATTTGAATACTGCTACAATGGTTTACATTAGCTGAGGATCTGGCTGGATTATGTTTAGCTTTACTGTCCCATTTAAGAAACAACAATGTTGGAAATAATCCTTTTATGTTCTTTCATTGTGGAGAAATATCTGAAGTTAGTACAATACCATGAATGGAGAGGAGGTTTTTTAAGGTGGTCCAAGGGGATATAATAATGAGCAATAAGGAGTACCTAAGAGACACAGGATAATTTCATTCCATTACTCTTTGTTAAAAAAAGGAAATTTTTAGATAAATATCAGGATAATTTTCCCAATGGGAAGAGCTATTATGACTGTGGAAGAATCTCCCTAAAAATGGTAGGGGCTTCATTGCATGAGTCCAGCTGCCCGAGAAATCTTCCCCATGCTTCTAGTCCAAAGTCTCGCAAAATCAAGTGCAGTTTTCATAGTTTCATACCACTTAGTGTCAGAAGGGACCTAAACAGATCATCAGGTCCGACCCCCTGCCACGGTCATATTACCCCAGGCAAATCATACCACCCCAGCCAAATATCTGTCCAGCATCCTCTTGAAGACCCCCAAGGTAGGAAGGAGAGAGCCCCTCAACGTCAACAGGCTTTGAAACAGGCTCAATCATCAAAGCATAAAAGAGGAGAAACAAGAAGCCAGAACATGACGCGAGTGATGATTTTAATAAAGACACACTCATTTTTTTTTTTCTAAAGGGCCTTTTTTTCAACTTTTAGACAAAACAGTTCATGCATTGAGTTTTCAATTCAATTACATCATGTCACACTGATTGCATCTGGTTACCGCATGTTATTGGTGGCAATGTAACTTGATGCAACTCAATACAGCATGTGGCATACTGTGATTTATTACAATTTAAATGATAAAGCAACCAAGAATGTTCAGGCAATTGGATTACTCCATTGACTGAATGTGCAGACATCTATTTTTAGAGCAGCGATGTCGGCTTGTGCAGTGCAATATTTGATGGACTGATCCATTGTTTCTGGAGGGGGAATTTCCCCCGTCACATAATGCTGCTTAATATTACCTCCCGGCTTTATACTCTTGGGTGTTGTGTGCCGAGCTGGACGTGGTAGAAAACCCCCTCTTCCACTGAAACCCAGAAAAATTCTGCATCTCAAGTATCAGCCCAAATCAGTCTACGCTGTTTCTTCCCTAGTGGCTCGGGGCTAAGATTGCGTCCAGATATATTGTGTATAAGATATGCAGGAGCTTTGAATGACTCACTGCCCACCCACCCTGTCATGTTTTAAAAAGCAATCAAGAGGCAGGTTTGTCAGGGCAAAAGCTAGTTTCGAAAGACCGCACGAGCACCCCACTCAGAGTTAGCTCAGGATTTTGGAAACTGCCCTGGGAATGCTAAGCATTTTAAACATCCTTTTTAGAAATGGAGGCTCCTGTATAATATCATATCTTTTCGCTGCATAGTTACTTCCTGACTCATGGTCTAATATCTATCCTGAAATGCCCTAGGTAGCCCATTGCCATTAAATTACTGTTTAAGACCCCTTCTGTATATATTGTGTGGGGCAGAGCATTATCTTGCAGGTGGCAAATACGCCACAAATCTTTTATTTTAGATACAAATTATCTTTCTATTATTCACCCAGCACAGGCTACCCGGTACATGCAGACTCCTACTACTCTTTCCCTCAATGACACTTGGACACAATTGGCATAAAGGCTGGAAAGCGCATTTATTTCCCCACTGGGCAACCGATGGACGAGAAGTTAGGAAAGGAATGTTGTCGTCTTCAAATCGTTCTACTTCTCTTCATATCTGTACTGAAAAGTCAGGAAGTCTGGAGATCAATGTCCGGGTTACATGGAATATGCACGGTAAATGGCAGCATAAAAATTGGTCTCGCATCTGGCCAGATGGGGAATCTCTGTCTGTGGGAGATATCGACCTGCAGGACCAATCTCAAAATTTCATAACTTAATCCAAGATGTCAGTAAAGTTTAATTTTCCCCGAAGTTTAAAGGGAGTTGGAGCCTGTGTTCTGGTTTGGCCGGAGCTTTTAAGGAAGGGCCAGTAATGAGAAGTGCAGACTTAGGCTGGGATTGAAAGCAAAACCTGCCCACTACAACAACAAAGAATCTGGCTTTCACCTTATGACTTAATCCATTTTATAATCTCATGCCCATAAACTAAAATGTAGATCCGCGACATTAGAAGGAGTTTGGATCCAGTGTTCTTGAAAAACAGACAGGCAGGCAGGGAGAAAAAAAGCAACCCCATTCTTCCTTTTTCTTCTCCTTTCTTTTCCTTTCTATTATTATTTAAAAACAAGCCGCAAAACTGAAGAAAAACTAACCAAGGAACACTGGAACAATTCTTGAATAACACGGGACAACAATAACGCTTTGGACATTATAACAGTGGGTTCTTTAACTCGGCCGATGCCAGGGGGAGAAGTTCTGAGATCAACATAAAAGGATCCCAATAGACCATTAGCAGACGAAAGGCTGATTCCAATCTTTTTCGGTTTATGCAGATGGATCTTTGTATAAACAATAAATGGAGGGAAGGCTTGAATTGCAGTGATTGCATTCCTCTGCATGGGGCAGGAATGGCGCATGTGGGCAAAGTCGATTTGTATCACCTTTGGATTTCCCTTATTCTGCAGTGGTGCAGGGGGGTGCTTGCCCACCGGCAGAAATGATAACACCTGTCTGTACTCCATCCCTTTTTACTCTACATGGACTCTGGGAAACTTAGGCAAGCCATAGTACAATGCCCTCTGACTATAGCCCCAATCTACCCCTACTCTGAAGGCTGAGAGCAACACCTACACCAGTTCTGCAACAGCCAGGGGGCTTCCCTGAAAGCGGGCTACTTTCAGCTAGAAAGCTGGTTTATAGACTTACTAGGGTCTATGGCAAAACTGTGCTGGTCCATTTTTTACCTTTCCTCTCCTACCCTATGCCAAGCATCATGTAGCATCCCTCCAATGTCACCTTCAGTGACAGGGTGCCTATGAAATACTGCCTGAGCAGATAAGCAAGCTGGTACCTGGACTGTTTGCTTACCACGTTGGATATACGATATTGCCTTGTGCAAGCCTTGCCTTTTTCATACAGCTCCCTATCCAGCAAGACAGGGAGGGTTTAGTGCCAGCGTCACCAGCCTCTTTTGCTCTCACGTGAGCATTGTTTATTTCCAGTTTCAGCTTCACTTTGTGATCGGTCCGGGTCTTGTCCAAACTACATGCCTCTCTTAAAGCAAGAAAGAGAAAGAGGCAGCTGAAGGCATGAAGATATGCAACGTCCATGGATGTTTTACCGGTGTGCATATCATTTAGGGATAGATACAGGTGCTGGCATAGACATTAGAGTCAGTTAGCCTTGGAGTTTTTAAAAATGTATTCAATAATTCTTAAACAGAATTATTTGCAGGTAAAAAACATTACCCCACCCCCTCCAACTTTCAGGAGCTAAAAATTGGGGAGGAGTGACAAAAATGCTGTTTCTTCGTTTTCTGTCCCAAATAAATTGCATTCCTCATTCTAACTGGATATTCCAAATCTATCTAATCTAGCTCTGGTTCCTAGCTCCCTGAGTTGAGTAAAGATCATTTGCATTCAGGCAGTTCAGGTTTGAAGTCACATTTTGCTCCTGGGAAATCGGAATCAAAGGGTGGTGTAAAAAAAAAAGGGGGGGGTGGAACTCTTTTTAAGGACCAAAACTTCAACCACAATCTACCTTATGTCAGGAGAGCTAGATATTTCTGTGGAAAATTACCAGCAGTGAAATAGTTAGTAGATAATGTTGATGTTTAAATTGTCACCATTAGGTTTTGGGGTTATTCCATGAAATGAACTTGGGACATTCATGTCTGTCTTTGATCTGCTGCTTCTGTCTAGCTCCAGGAAGTATTGTATCAGTTCCAAATTTGGAAAAATTACATGCGTCACCCTAAGGGCTGGGCACTTCAGCACATACATACAAGCTTGCAGGTTGCAAGCACTGAGAAGCCAAGAAAAGGAATCCATGATGCCCCCACGGATTGGCTCCATGTGGTCATTGCTGGGCAACCCAAAGACTGTTCAGAGAGGAGAACCTAGTTAAATGCATTAGCTGCCACGGACATCTGTTATTCCACTTTCAAAGTTGTTAAAGCAAGGATCAGTAACGTACAGTAGGTACAGAAATAACCTTTTCATTTGACACTTAGCAGCTACAAGAATTACTTTCAAATTGTTTGACACTGTAATCATGCAGATATGCACAGGACTTAATCCAGAGTCCCAGCGATCCATGTAAGCAGTGCAGCCACAAACTTTGAAGTGCCCAGTCTCAACAGATTCAGGGAAGGTCTCAGCTGGTGCGAATCCACAAACCTCTGCTGAGAGCAAAGAGGTATGAGGGGCCGGCCCTGGGACTTCGAATGAAGCTTCTGGGTGGAAGCATGTCAGTGGTTTGGGAATCCAGCTGGCTACTGCATTGGCTTTTAAATCAGTGTTTGAACTAATGGGAATGGCGACCTGTAGGAAATCATTGTTTTGGCCCGAAAACCTTCACTGAGTCTCCTGCTGCGTTTCAAGGCACATGATGTATGCGGCACAACGGAGCAGGTGCTAGCGGATCGTGAGTCCTAAATCTGAGTCTGATAATGAAATTCTTGTCCACGTCACTTGGCTTTTTCAATTCTTATTTCTACAACGTCTCCACATGTGCATGGACCTTTCGGGACAAGGACAACCAGCCAAGGTCCGTCCCTGCCTCAGTGAACTTCCCTGCTAATAGACAGAGAGTGAAAAATGCTTCTGGAACGTATTGGCGGTGTGACTGGAAAGGTCAGGAGATAAAATCCACTCTCCTCCCACACCCCTGCGCAAAGGGCCAGCATAAAGGGTTTGCAGCATATATCTAAGGTATGAAGGAGCCTTATTTGAAGGTCGAGCCCATCTTAGGGGTGATTTTTCAATCATGCATCTTAGAAAATAATTGAGGAAAGACTTCGATGTCAGAGAAAAACAATAGCAACAAAAATAAGATCCCATCATACGTTGCATTAATCTCTTAGATGTGCCAATCAGAGAAAGACTTTTTGAAGTCCCCCCACAATGCTCATGTCTTGACCAGCAAACTGCTACCATGGCACTAGCAATCTTTGCAAAGTGGATTAAATCTAGATCCCAAGTTGTTTTTGGTATGGAAAGACAAATGCCTACTGGAATAGAGTTAGCTAATGTCAGCAGGAGCAAGCTTCTAATGGATCTCTTCTAGTTTTAGTGTCAAAACATCTGTTTTTATGATCTCTGAGTCAAAATAATTCTCTTGACTGCAATAAGGTTAAATCAAGGATGATTTTGTCTCTTACATGTGTAACTTCTATTGCAATCATTCCTCATTTACTAGAGAAAAGATACGGGGCTTTAAATGTGGGGCTATCTAATCAGATGCAAGGAATATAACCAAACCCTCAAGAAATAAGGAGTGCACGGGGAAGGCAAGCTCACTGAGCATATTTAAGTGCTCAGACTATTATCCATATGTTCTGCTATTATTTACCATTGCAAATGTATTTAGTCCAGTAGACGAAGCATAACTGCACAAAGAATAAATGGTCTGATGATAATTGGGGGATTTTTTTATTTGTTTGTTCCTTCATTTTTTCCACCAAGTCTAGCACTGTTTTTTCCTTCTGTTTTAGGGGGTGATGGCTATAGTGGGAGACTATGCATGAAAAGAACAAGAAACACAAAAAATGGAGGAAATAAAAACAATAACCTCCTAAGCCAAGCCCATAAATGTCACTGTCATAAAAAAAAAATAGGGTCAGGATATAATCTGGGTCATGTCAGCATAAATCTGGATTAAATCCCCTGAGTGTAGTGCAGTAGAACCAGATTTAATATGGTTCATGTCCGGCATGTGATCCAAGTTCAGAGAAGAAAGCTCTACCTTACTTTTTTCCAACTGTTAAGATTTTTTTCCCTCCACTGATTTCAAGATGGTTTTCCCAGCTCCCTTTACCTCACTACAGAAACAAAACAACGGGGAAACAAGGTCTGGGTACATTTAAAAGAGAATAACATTTGTAACGATATCTCAGACCTTGAGAAGTCAATGAAAGTTTGGCTGTGGCCTTCAATAGAGCCAAGGTTTCTCCCTGCACATTTATATACGAAAGGTCTCAAAAACTTTACAAGTCTGGAAGTTAGGCCTTCATTTTGAAGAGACCAATATCTGTCTCGAATGGGTTCACATCTATTGTCCCCTGGAGTTTAATATGGCAATAAGTGCTAAACACAAGGGAAAAAAGTGTGGCATGTTTGGGACCTTGGATGCCACTTAAGGACTAATTGGCACTGCTACTATATTTGAATCAGGCTCCTTTGCTGATAGCTCCCTAGCTTGTTGCATTCCTTATGGAGACAGGAGCGTAAGGCCCATTAATGCTCTCCACTGTAGCTGCCCCAGCTTCGAGTATCAGATGCTACTTAACTGATCTCAGGGACACTAGGAGCAGAAGGTTGTAGTTCCTGGTCTCCACAAATGTGATTTAAATAAATTAGGGACTGCTGGGGGGCCGCCTTTTTTCTCAACTGCTGTATTTGCTGTATCGCAGGACATTCTTGAAAGCAGTGTATGAGAATAGCTGTAAAGCAATATTTAAAAAAAACAAAGAAGTATTCAGCTAGAGGTTGTACCTGTTACTGCACTGAGGAGCAAAAGTGGGATTTATGGTGAGAGCAAAGGACTAGATGGCAGGAGAGTGAGGTTTTGTTTCCCGCTCTGTCACAGACTTTGGACAAGTCGATTGGCCAAGCATTTCAATGGTGCCAGTGGATTAAAGCTGGATATACTTGTTCACAGGGGCCGAGTACCTAGCTTCTATTGACCTTGAGTGCTCACTCCTCAGCCCTTCTGAAAGCAAACCCACAGCACTAGGAGGCAGGCATCTGAAAAACAAGAGCGTCCAAGAATGGAGGATATTCGGACCTAAATTCTGTCATCCTTACTCATCGGTTCTTTGAGCTCTAGAGGAGAAGTGCTGTTGCCCTAACCCATGTTAGCAAGGGCCTTAGCACAGTGAGTGTGGGCCTTCATCCTCCATACCTGACTTCCCCATTTGTACATAGGAGGTAGCCTGTACCTACCTCTCACATGGGGTTTGTGAAGCTTAACTCAGTACTGGCCATAACGTGCCTTGACATCCTCAGACGGAAGCTGCTGTGGAAGGTTTAAATATCATTATTAAAATTACATTGTGTGATCCATGCTTTTATAGGAATAAATACCCATGTAAAGTGTCCCTTATTGGTGATAATATTATGCCACATGGTATTCCCCAGTGCATGTGCAAAGCCAAATTCTACCCTGGGAAGCCGGGTGCAGGTGAAGATGGAATAGACCTCATTACATTTTGTCCTTACAGTTGAAGGGATGTGTTAGTTCCAAAAATATATATTTTTTTCATTTTGAATATTAAAACAACAAAACGATACACAAAATGTACCAAGGAAAACTAACTGTTTCCTTGGACATCTGTCCCTGAGCAACACAAGGGTCCTTGGGTTTAATATCTCAGCTGAAACATAAATACAGTGAGCTCACCTCCCCCACTGGCTCGTACTGTGGTTTTTTACTAGTGACGTGGCCAAGTCCATTGAAATACATGGGCAGTGCTCACTTCAGCCCAGATCCTCATGATATTGCCTTTGGCCCACCGAATACATGTCCATGGCATTCACTCCATCATTTCCACAGGGCTCCATGCAAGCACAAGGATCTACTCATGTGGACACAACTGTTTTTCAACCGGAATTTGGGCAAAAGTTATCTTGGGAAATGGTACCATCAATTTTATTCACCTCAACAAGTGCAGACTACATCCCATGGCTTTACAAACATCAGAGATTTGACCTCTTTTCAGGGAGAGCACAAACATATTGAACAAGTTTGGAATAGCCATGACTGTACTGCATTTTATATCAATCAATCAATCCATCCATCTCTGTTTTAACTGATTTTTCATTTTGTTTGAGTGGGGACTGAATGCTTTGACAACTCATGGTCAAAAAAGGAGCCAAAGTTTCAAAGGTGTCTTTCAACATGGTCTCAATTTGTGTTTCAAACCTGTCCCCATGCCAAAAATGCAATCACAGGTGCTATTCCACATGAGCAAACGGAGCACGCAGTCTAAAAATCAATCCCCAAAGGTAATGTAATTTCTGGAATAATCTATGGCATGCACTGCAGATTAAAGCTAATACATTTAGATAGCTTTTAATATAGACCTTGTATACCAGATTACGTTGATGGGTTCAAGGCTGGCCCAAAATATGAACAAACTGGGCAACTGTCCAGGAAGGTAAAATCAGACCAGTGGCATTTCTAGAGCTGATTCTTTCACAGCAGTTTCTGGTGATGGTACCATTAAGCATGTGAATGTGGGAGGGAAGAAGTTGGTGAAATTTATTTTGCCCTGGGCTGCGCAATGGCTAGGACAGACAGGTAGAATGGAAGGACAAGTTTGCCCATTCTAGTTTTTTTTCCTAGTGTGTGCATATGTGAAACACCCCAAATATTAGCCCATATTGTCCGCCCCATTTTGGTTTTAGCCTTGCCTTTCCCCAGGAAGCTGAAGGAGCCCAACGCTACAACAATCCACCCTTTTGTTGTGGGAAACTACACGCTCTGAAGGCAAGATGGGGCCCTCAGGGGTGATCAAATGAAACAAGCACAAATAGGCAATTGGTTTGCAGAGTCACCATTTACTGGATTCCTTGGGAATAGCTAATTATATTCTTTGCATGTTCAGACATGATACAAGCATGTGTGCACAGGAAAACCAAGTCCACCCGTATTTTTAGCAAGCTCTTGTCCCTCCTGGTGTAGCTAGAGTTCAGGCAAGCCTCAAGCTTTACAGAGGCAGAGTTCTCCTAGCAGGGCCAGCTCCAGACATTCAGGTGATCCACGGCACTTCTTGATTATTTGTTAGGGTACCGTTGCAGAAGAAGCAGGTTTTCCTCTCATACAAGAAATATCCCGCACCCTGTGATCAACAAAACGTTGGGGAGCAGAGGCCATCAGCGCAGCTTCTTGTGATGGCCAGAGGGAGTTGTTGGGGACTGTCTATCCCGTTTGACTTTGCTTATCCTCCTCTTTGGCACACACAACTCCAAATGACGCCCCTTGTCCCATCTTCTACAGCTTTGCAGAATCAACCAGCTGCAGCCAACACAGCAGCATCAACTTGGGTTGGTCAACTGGCCGTTGCTTTGAGTTTACATTAGCAGTCATGGTTGGAGAGGTGGCATCTGCTGAGGTCAACTGACCACTGGTTTCTTAGGAGTCCAAGCAATCCATGATCAGTAGTTACTACCCATGACAGCAGGGCAGCACACCAAGTGCAGACTGTACAGCAAGACCCATGCTCATCCTTTATACACTGACCTTCTGTTTTTAAGCACATACAGCTTAAATCGCCCGTTACCATTGGTTCACACCATCAAGACACCACCGGACGTCATCAAACTCAGGGCTCTGTGAGCAGAATACACTGCAGCATAGGCGGAAGATCCAGCAAAACAAAATGTCATAGACAAAATGTTTGTCAAACTTGTCGCGCTAGAGTAAATTACAAATACATCTGTTAGGGTTGGAACAGCTCTGTTAAAGGACAGCAGTTGTAGGGTCTCTGACTTCCAGAAACAACTCAATGTTCTGTTGCATTTAAGCGAGGGAGACTATGCTTTCTCCTTGAAAATTAGATATATAACAATGTTTTTAC
This sequence comes from Crocodylus porosus, assembly GCF_001723895.1. NCBI lineage: Eukaryota > Metazoa > Chordata > Crocodylia > Crocodylidae > Crocodylus > Crocodylus porosus. The sequence goes on along the minus strand of NW_017728936.1, from coordinate 8,784,558 downwards.
ATTAGCCATATGCTCATCTCACACCTGCTGCAATTGCCGGAGCATGGGGTTAGAATTAAAAAAACCCCAAAAACTGGCTCAGGAACGTCTAGAAAAGGAACGTGACTTGCTCACCTAAATAACTGGTGTTTGTTCCCAACGGTAGCTAAGCTTGCATTCAAAATGCTCCTTGGTATGTTGAATTCATGTCCTTTCTTATAATGACCCTGCTCCTAAGATGAATAAATGCATGCATCGATACACAATAGGAGAGGTGGCATGGCCCGTTGGAAAGGGTACTGGTCTCCAAGCCAAGAAACCTTGGTTTTATACCTTGCTCTACCAGTGACCTGCTCTCTGCGCCTTTTGACAAGTCATTCCCATCTCCATTCCTCATTTTCCCCACTCGTCCTTTGTTGTCTAGTGTAGTTTGTCATATCTACATGGCAGAGATGGTCTTACTATATGTTTGAACAGTAGTTGGCTCAATGGGGCCAACCCACTTTGTGTCATTCAGTACTACCTTGATATATATAAATAAAATAGATATTCAAGATACCCTATAACACTTACTTGTCTGAGTAGTCTGGCAGTCAGTGGGAGACAAAACTGTTCATGCGAGTAAAGCTTTGTTGTTTTGGGCCAGTAGGAAAAGCAGTAAAAATACGGCATCTAAACCATAAGCTATATGCCCTTTCCATTATTTAAATAGTGAGTAGGATATTGCCATTTACTTACAGCAACGTATGCTTAATTTTCTGTCAGATGGTATTGACTTCCATTTGTTTAGTGTAGGCATGAGTAATATGGAAGGAGTAATACGGACAAATCCAAGTTAACCAATGTATCCCGCAAAAGAGTGCATAGATGTTGGTACTGGAAGCTAATAGGTATTAGATGCATCATATATTATTAGCTGAAAGGAGGTAACCATAGAGATTTCCAATAGCAGCACCAATACCCTGCAGGTGCTTGTCTAGTCTGCTCTGCTGTACACTAGTCGCAGACAGTCTCTCTTTCTGTGATAGCCATGTCCCTTATGTGTAGCCCCTGGTTTCTGCATGAAGCCCCATACACCTGGAGGAAAAAGTGTTTCCCCAAGACCACGGGGTCACATTCTGGCCTCCTTTACCCTACGGTAAAGCTAAGGCAATTCCACTATGATAAATGCAGTTACTTCAGAGTTATACTTGGTGCAAATAAGTTCAGAATCTGGCCCTTTAATTGGATTCCAAATTAAAATGAAGAGATCTCCAACGTCTTCTGGAAGTTGGTAGACATGTTTCTAAATGTTAGGAAAGCAGAAAATGGGCAATCTAAGATCCCAGTGAGCCATGTCAGAAGATCTCAAACTCCAGTGTACGTGTGCAAATTATAAATCAAAAGGAGCCAGCGCCATAATGTTCAACACAATAATGAACCTCATCTTGATAATGATTCCTTTAAAGAGATCAATTTTTAAAAGTACTCATTCTCTCAATCTGTGATTTTTATTATTGACTAACATTGGATATGCCTGCCGTCTTCACTCACTGCCTACAAATGTCTGAGCCCTTCATGTACAAAAGGAGCATATTGAAAGCCAGCCTGATTCAGCCTGCACATATCTGTAACCTTCATATTCTGGTATCTGTTTGTACAATAGCAGCAACATTGGAAAATATGTGATCTTTGAGAAATGCCGCATATTATAAGATTTGATGAGATCCATTTTCTTGATGGCTTCTGAAAGATGTGTGTTAATTAGCCAAGAATACCACTGAATTATTTAATTATCGCTATTTTTGTGCAATAAAATATGTTGTCATATCATACACTTTATCTTGCTGTTGCTGTTCATACTTAATGATGCTTTATAGTTAGTGATTTCCTTTGTTCTCCTCAGTAAGTGGGTTTTGGTGGTGATGGGAAGGGGGGCAGAAAAAGAAGGGAAGGGGGAAAATCTTAGTTTTAAAATAGAATATGTCTATAGATTTTCCCACCTGCAAAATTATATCTCCAATTCCTGTCCAATGAGCAAAGTGTGTTTCCATGTTGCAACAGATATTAGACACACACATACTTATGTCTAATGCAATGGGAAAGGTTTTTCAAAGGAAGAAGCAATAGTCAAACTATTGCCTCAAAAAAAAAAAAAATTAAATCAGCAGGGAATGTATTTAACAAGGAAGAGGTAAATTATGATAATTACTCTGACTGGTAGGGTCCTTGAGCATTACTAATTAGCATTTATTGCCTGGATTATTGAAACAATGTGTGTGTTCTCAAGAGTGAAGAAGAGCTGAGATGCTCTTTCACTTTGAGGGCTGGGAAAAAGGCTGGGCTGCAGGAATGCAGGACAGCACAGAGACTTCTCAACAGGATGAGCATCAGCTGTACAAGACAGCATTTAAAAAACTTCTACCTTTTTTGGGTTTGATCAACCTCGTGTGATTTTTTTAACCCCACATTTACATACCAGCTTACTTGCAACATAGCCAATGGAGGCAAAAAGGGGCAGCAAAAAAAAAAAAGAAGAAAAAAAGCCATAAATCCGTTTAAATTGTTTGAGAACACAATTATTTCAATCGAGTCTAAAAATAGAGAAGACAAAGAGTTATTTTCTTATTCTCTCTACGGTGCAGTAGTTTCCAGTGGTAGTGAGTTTTAGTGTACCTACATCTGTATATGAATAGCTTACCACTTAGAAGAACTGAACTATGGCCAAAGATGCTTTTGTTATATAGGAACTAAAGAGTTAATTTTTAAAAAAATAAACTACACACAGGCTATATTTTCTCTCATTTTCAGCTGCAGTTGGCTTACTAGGACTAAATCAGAAATCAATTAAGACTTTATCAATCATCTAATCAGCACCCACCATTTAATTGTGGGTGAGTTGCATAATTTGGTAACTGGCCCAATAATATCCTGAAGTTCCCTGGAAGGAATTAGGTAGTTCAATTATTCTCCATGTCTGCACCATGGCACTGTGCAACCTTTTGTACTGCTACAGCCCTTTAGAGAAAAGAGCAACAAAGCAAAATTTTGGAATGGTCCAAGCTCTTCCACCTTTTGGCCCCACCAGAAACCGCTTCTTGCAGCTTAGCAGAGCATGTTCTGATGGACCTCTAACCAGTCTGAAGTCACAGGGCCGCATCCTGCGGTCCTTACTCAGTCCAAATTCCTAGTTGATCTGGCCAAAGGTACCGTGCTAAATTAGCATCTTTTGGGAGTGCACTATTCCAGTCAAGATGTTGGCAGGCGCGCAGTGCTGGGTTCCTCCCCACCCCTCCTTTTAATTTCCATGCTAGGTATTACACAGATTACCTTGGAATGTGTTATGTTACATCTCATTATATGTGTTTTTAGTCAAATAATTTAGCATTTTCTTTTTCTCAGGACTGAACATTGTCTTCAACACTCACGAAAATCAGGCTTGGCTCTTTATTGCTTCTAATTTTTAATCCACCCAATAAATGCTAAGCTATTTTCTCGGTAATTTGGCCCGTAACATAAGCCTTCTTTTCATCGTTTACTTTATAGGGACTTCTGGCGGGGTCCAGAAAGTCTGCGGGATGACTTTTGTTTTATAATTTTATCAAAGAGGAGACAATCAGAGCCTGGCAGTATATATCTATACACCTCCTTTATTTTGTTTGCAGCGAGGAAAAAACGCTGTTGGATAAATTTGGGGTCAATTCCTGTTGGTTTACAGGGAAATAGCACTGTCCTGATATTTATAATGTAATTAAGTTTCAATAACACTGACATCTCAAAGATCACACGTGCACAAATCCAGCTCTGAAACCTCACTGAACCCGCGTCCCTTGTGTTCTGAATTAGGGAGTACGTGCTGGTAGGTTCTGGTGATGGGGCGGGAATGCAATCTGTTTCGGTGCTTATTCCCTCCTTTTCTCTCAGGTTTCTTGCCTTCTATGTTCCAAAAATGCTCAAATTTTATTCACCCCCTCCTGTTTTTTTCTTTTTCAAATTTCAGCCAAGCTGGAGAGATCTGTATCAATAAGGCCTTACTTGTTTCGGCTGCACTATCCCTTTAAAAAGACAGCCCCCTCTAATTGATGTGTCTGGGCTAGTCTAGACTGGTAGTGATTGAACCAACTACCAATTATGTTATTCATTTCACTGAACTTCAGTGATGTGCTCGAGAGGGAGGGGTGAGGAACCTGCCTCTGCAGCAAAAGGAGCCTTTCCGATTTTATATATATATATATAAAATGCAGAAGCTTT
>NW_017728936.1:8777656-8780230 GCF_001723895.1 Crocodylus porosus | reverse complement strand
AAATGCAAAAAATATATAAATAAAAATAAAAAAATAAAAGCTTCTGCATTGTTTTGCGCATCTGCCCTTCCCCACATTCTCCGACTGCACCTACAAATCTAGCATCATCCCAAGGGTGAGAGAGAAGGCATGGTCCTTTCTGTAGCCTGTAGCAGATGTATAAAACGTGCACTAGCAGATATTGTTTCTTGCTACGGAGCTCAGAGCCTGATCCAAATCCTTCAAAATCAATGGCAGGAGTTCCCTTTTGTTCAATGGGCTTGGGATCAGGCCCTGCTGTCTCGCACTGAAACACAGATACACATTCGACACAATCGGATTTGTGGTATAGGTGCAAAGAAAATAACTATCTTAGCCAGAGCGCAACGTGAATAACTCTCTTTTTGTTTTTTTTCAAATTCGTCCTCCAAAGACTGTATGGCATTGTTTAAAATGACATGGCTTCGGAAGAGATTTCAGCGCAAATACATTAAATTAGTTGGAGTACAACCATTTCGACTCTCGCAAACAAAATGGTCTTTTCTCTCCCCCTGCCATTTGGAGAATAAGGATTGCAAATTAATTAGTAACATATTTCAAAGGGAAAGTGACATTTTTCCACGTATCTCAGGTGTGAAATCAATAGCCGGATAGCACAAAGGTTTAGTAGCCCTTAGCATATTCCGTTTGGATTTAAACACCAAAAAGGTACTGGAAATTAAATATAATCTAGGACAAATTTATAGCTTGATAATGAAATTATAGCACATTTGGAAGGCTTTACAATTCAGTGGTAAAATTCTGTCTGCATTTTCTGCAATGGAGCTCAGAGTCCTTGAAAATGTAATATCAGAGAAAAAGAAATAAAGCTTTTCCAGTTCAGACATATCATAAACTGATAAGTAACTGAAATATTACACCATCAATTAATATTTTTGTTGCATTGTGTTTTAAAATAAAGCATTTGCATTCAAATATAAAACAATCATTCGGTGCCATAAAAAGGTACAGTAACTTCATTATAAATTGCCTGGCAGAACAGAGATAAGAAATACAGTTGCAACCATAATTAATTTTACAGCATTATAAAAATCTAATAAAGAGAAAAAACAACAGTGGGAACATTTTAACATTACTGATTTCTGCTTCATCATTTACACACAATTTTGAGGTTAAAGCCTGGAAAGTTGGAGTTGTATGGACTAAAACAAACTTCAGCATTCGCTGGGAAGAATAGCAATTTGGAACCGTTTGTACACATATGCATTTTATTGTTTGGTTTATTTTCAAGCTAACAATTAAAAGGATCCAACCCGTCCTGACTTTTTTTTTTTTCTCCATAAAGCACATTTCTAAGATTAATCGTTCAGTTTTAAACTTGGAAGCATGAGGCATGCTGGGATTTCAGCTGAGCTGGTCTGAGGTCAAGCACCAAGGTACCGAGCTGTTACTGTTACGCTCTCAGGGTACTGTGTGTTGCTCTCAAGAAAGGAAAAAAAAAAAAGGTAGAGGCTATATTCACTGGCCTGCAGCAATGCAAACCTCTCTCTCAGGCAGATTTATATACATGAAATCACACACACATGTAAATATACACACGTACCCAGGTCTTTTCATCTACCTTTATACATATTCATACATATACATCTGTATCGTCTACATCTGTATCGTCTACACACATCATTATCTATATATGCGCATGCATGCACGTATTGTGTGCAGCTATAGATGCATACACACATACCCTATCTATAAATGCATCTCACGCACGTATGGTTCTTTCTCTCTCATACATGCACACGTTAATTGGAGATCATATTTTCAAGGTAAACGGCCATAATAAATATTACCCCTACCCTACAGTTAGCTGATCAGAGCCAACGAAGAAAGGTCCCCGTTTTACTTAAAGTTTTCTTTCTACTAAATGCAAAAAAACCCAAAACAAAACAAAATAAAGGAAAGTAAAGTAAAATAAAGATGCCAAAGCACAACTCACAGCTCCCAAGAGCCTAACCCGTGGATTTAAAAGCTAAACATCACAAGTTAGGGTCTCAGGGATTGAGAGGGGCGCACAAACTATTTCTTGCAACAACAGGGATCAAAAAAGAAATGGAAAAAGAATGGCAGGCAAATTCACGTCAGGGTTCAAGATTATAAAACAGGACACACAGGTGGAAGGAAAGAGCTTCTATAGGAACCCACTCTGTTGAGAGAATACATTCCATTTAAATACTTTTGATTAAAATCACAAGCAAGGCACAGCAGGTTCCTTACTGTTTTGAACAAGGTCACTTACTAAAATGAACTAAAACACATCTATTGAAATGATTACGGGGGGAGGGGGGGAGAGGGGGGAAGAGTTTGGGGTGGCGATGAATTATTTCATTGTTTCGGCTAAAAAACAAATAAAAAAAGAATGCAGAAATAATAACAGACCGGATATCTTTTTCCAGAGTCTGGCACAAAGCATGCAATAGCACATAGGCTAAGCGGTTTTTTTTTTTTTTCTCCCCCCTTTAGTAGTCCAGTTGGGGAGGGGTGCAGGAATATTACAGCGTTAATAAGAAAATTATTTCAAAACTCACCATTTGGAAG
>NW_017728936.1:8764111-8777556 GCF_001723895.1 Crocodylus porosus | reverse complement strand
GGGCGAGAATATGTAGATTTGAATGATCCCAGGCTGAGCGAGTGATTTCAGAGTATATGGGGAAGGGAATATTATACAGAACAAAGCTACCATACCTCTGCATTTTTTGACACAAGAAAGCAGAGTGTGTGTGCGCGCGCGAGGGTGGGTGTGGGGGGAGGTGGGTGTGTGTATATGGGGATCTGCTTGCATTTTTAAAACATCTTTCTTAAAAAATTCCTCCGCAGCTGCCCTTTGTGGTGCTAGGATTTTCCAGCCTGCCTCTTTTCCTCTCTTTATGGGTTTGCATTTGTTTTTTCTTTTTTTTTTTCTTTAAATCAACTGCGGCCCTCTCTTGCTAACTAATACATCAGCTGGGAAGGATGAAGCCAAGGCCAGTTTAATAAGAGAAAGCTCCAGTCTGTCATTGGGAAAGGTTGGGGGGGGGGGGAGAGACAGAGAGCTGATGCAGCCCCTCCACCCATCCCCTTCTAACTCTAGTGCCAGTATTTCAAGGGAAAACCTGGCAAATAAATCACCTTACATGCCTGTTGCCAGCTCCAGTGTTGCACACAAGAATTCCCCACCCCACCGTGTGCACACTTGATATTTCCACAATAGCTCCTAGCTGCAAAGAGGCTTCAGAAACACAGCGGAGTCAATTCTGAGCTGGCTTTTACACCTTGCACAGCCCCAAAGTCAGTGGAGTCGCTCAGGGTTTGTGAGGAGGTCAGAATTGGATCCAGAGCTCGCTACGTCCCCCAGATAAATAATATCGGTCCAATTCTTCCACCGCCGCCTCCCTCTATTCAGTTTAGGCCCTGGCAGTGCAGCGGAGAGAATCAGAAATGTACAGGGGCCCTGAGTTTAAAACACGAAATATTAGCCATTCATTTCCTTACGCAGCTGAAAATATTTTGAAGCCTCGGGCATTTGCTTGATTCGTCGTCTTCCTCTCCTCTCTGTTCCCCCCACCCCTTTCCCTTTTAGTAGAAACAGACAGGCTCGGGATGCCAAGATCATGCAGGCTGCCGTTAAATCTTTCCCTTCAACAACCGTTCCAAATAGAAATATCAATATGCCAAAGAAACACGGGGTGGGGGGACAACAAAGAATAAGAATGATATTGCACTTGGTTCTTTTCTCACCTCTGGAGTCTCAGACCATTCACCAAAGTCCTTCCTCGTCCAGGATCTCAAATCTTTTCTCCTTTTTTTTTCCTTCTGGATCAGCCAGTCCCGGCATCATTAAACTATAGTCCTCCTCCTCCTCCTCCTCCTCCTCCTCCTCCTCCTCCTCCTCTCTCCCTGTCTCTCTCTCTCTCTTTTTTTTTTTATTAAAAAAAAAAAAGTGGGGGGGCGGCTGGTGGTGGTAGGGGGAAGTAGACATAGCTGCATGAAGTGGCTGCCTTTTAGAAAGCACATTTAATCTTTACTGGCTCCCCTAGGCTTCAGTGAAGTAGAAGGGAAAGGAGAGGAGAGGGGGAAAGAAAAAAAAATACAGGCAAGGGAGGCTGTTGAGGGACAACAAGCATCAGGCTCAAATCAACGACCAGATGAGATGCACTAAACCACACTGCCCCCTTTCTTTCTCTTGCTCTGTCTCGCTCTGTCTCTCTCTCGCACACACACTCACACACACACACAGTCTCACTCCTGGAAAGCTTCAGTGTCTGGTTACAGACTCTTTTGGATTCTTACCCCCCTCCCCACCCTCATCCCTTGCCAACTATCCTACAGATTCCTTGCATGCCTACTTAAATCTTTAGCAGAATAACGAATCGATACTTCCCCCCTGCCACCGCCACCCACCCAACCCCAGTAACCCCTCCCGAAATATCTTTTAAGCTCTGCTGGGACCCTCCCCTGTCTCACCCCAAATCACTATCACATCTCCAAAGCTGGGGCCATTCTCATCATTTCTCACTTCCCCTTCCACATCTTGGAGACAAGAGCTGGACTGAAACCTCCCCTCCTGCTAACACTCTTCCCTTCTCCCTCCGTGTTGCAGTGCATCAGGCTTGACTACCAGCGCCAGATACTCTCAAGCATCTCCCTGACTACTAATGAGACCAAAAATATACCTCTGGGTCAGGGCTCAGGCCAGACATGGCATTATACAAATAATCATAATAAACCTCCCTCCCAGACAGCGAGGCACATGGATCAGGTATCCCATCCTCTTTTTGTCAAAGGAAAAATGGGTGTGTTATGGGGGCGGGCGGGGAGGGCGGCAGGAGGATGGTCGTGGTGGGTCTACAGTTCTTTTGCTTAGCATCTCACTGGATCTGAATTTTAAAAGAATACAATTAACCACTACTATCTCGGTTTGCTTTCACCTCCCTCCCCCAAGCCCCCACCCCTCTCCACGACACTGCAGCCAGCAGCATCTCGTGGAAATAGCAACGCTTTAAGTCTGCATTAAGGAAGGCAGACTCTCTGTCTCATGCTTGCGATGACTTCAAAGCTGACAGTCTCTCCCCGCCATCCCTCCACACCCACCCCTCTCCGCTCAATGGCAGTCTTGCTCTCTCTCACACCAGACTATATTTGCAATATGTGCTAATTTACCAGCTATATGCCCTTGGATTTTAAAATGAACTCATCAGTCAATGTTTCGAGCACTGATGCTAACACACAAGCGCGCGCGCACGCACACACCCTCTGCTGCAGACATGTTACTCATTCTCCATGCATTTCCTCTTCAAATGTCCGTCAGATGCATATACACTTCATTGATCAAACTAAATCCCTTGATAACGGTAAATAATAACACAGACTGTTAACAACAAGGAAAAAAAGAGACAGAGATGATGACTAAATCTGTATTGTTCTCGAAGAGGCTGATCACTGCTTTTTTTTCCAGAGCTGTGCTGGTACAAAGCAGACTACAGGTACTTCCCAATATAGGAGACCCACACCTAGGTGTATCAGTGACTAGTAACGCCTTTCCCAAACCACTTCATTTACCTGGACTGTGGGGGGTAGTTAGCAAGTGATCCTGCCTCATTCTACACGGATCACAAAAGGGGCTGGTTGAAAACCAAGACGCTGTTCATTCGAAGAGCATCGAATCCTAAATAAATAAGACGGGCTCTTTGTTTTACTACATGCACTGTGCAGACACTGAGGGACAGGCTTTCAAAGGTATTTAGGTGCGCAAAGATGCAGATAGTTGTCTAGTCTGACTAGTTCTCACAGAAATAGGTGCCGTTGTTCATGGGAGAAGGACGACACCAATGCCAGACACCAGGTTAGAAACCAGGTCAAGCACACCTCTGTTATAAGTAGCCAATATTTCAAGGGCTTTAGGGTTTTTTCTTTTAGTTCTTACTCGTTTCAGGGATTTTAAGTTTGCTGCAGCTAGGATGAGAAGGAGGGAGCTGTCTCTTGAGACTCTGGCTAGCTGGATGGCTTGTGTGGGTCTGGCAGAGGAAAAGTGACTATGGAATAAGTGTTTGGGAGGCTGGTGAGGGTGGGGCTGTCCAGAAAGCTTTGACTCACTGGGGTACCTCCCTTGGAGACAGGAATTACTCAAAGATCATTACCACCAACAGTCTTTGAACATAAGCGCCTTCTATATGCATCCAAAGCTCACAACAGTTAAATGGGCATATAGAAAAGTAGCTCTACTGCTATACAGTACATGGGTAAGTTGTGAGAAACCTCTAGGTGACGGCTGAGGTTATGGAGCAGGTCAAACTGGATGATTATCAAGTCAAAGGTCCTGCTGAGACACATGGCCTATTGGGCCAGCATGGAGAACGCGCACTAATTCATGGCACGCAAGGAAGGGGTGTGAACAGCACCGCATCCAAGCACCTGAATGACCATACCTCAGTAAAAATGCTAAGAAGTCTAGAGAGACACACATGGAAAGTATGCAAAACAATTTGGAAAACAAGGAAGAACTGGGACTATTTAATCTAGGGCAGAGAAGCCTCAACAAGTGATTTGATAACAGTCTTCAGACACAAAGAGGGTTGTTATAAAAATGACAGCAATCAAGTTTTTCTCTGCATCCACAAGAAGGACAAGCAGCAATGCGCTTACATTGCAAAAAAGGGAGATTTCAGTTAGATGAGAGTGCTTACGCACTGCAAGAGATTCCTTAGAGAGGGCGTGAAATCTCCATCACTGGAAGTTTAAAAAAATGCTGGTTAGACCAGCATTTGTCTTAGTCTAGGCAGAGCTGATCCTGCCATCACTTGGTGGAGATGACCACCTGAAAGTCTTTTCCAGCCCTGTTTTTCTGTGATTTACAGCTGCAACAGACTGGGGGACATCTTTTAGCACGACTCAGGTTGTGGTCCAGCTCATGCCTCTGATGCTGTAGCAAGATGCTTTCACTTCTCTGCCACCACACCCAGGCACTGGAGAAACGGAGCAGCCTCAACATCGACAGGCCTGACTCTTCCCAGTTACACCAGTGTCAGCATTACCTGAGCATGCGCTGGACAAGAATGAGCCCTTATCTCTCAGTTAATGGGGATGAGCATGCCTGTGCCTGCTGCTCACCCTTTGACCCCCATTGGGCGATCTGCAGCACTGTGCAGGAATTTAGCATCACAAAGAAAATTAGCATATTGTTCTTTACCCACATTCCCCCGCCCCAAAATATGAGAGACATTTTTAAGTTTTGCTGCAAACACATCATTTCTTTATACAATTTAGTCAAGCCTTTGGAGGATACTTATTTCAAGCAGTTAACACCTGACCCCAATTTCTGTGGGTAATTAGTGAGCTAGATAACCACACAAAGTGGGTAATTATTTAGTACCCAAGGGTACTGTACAAGTGGGTAGTGGCTGGCGATCTTAACAAAAGCACATCTCTAATTATTGTATCTATACTGGCAATGTTTAAAAAATACAGTTACTCTCTCTAATGATCCATGATAAATCAGTAAACTATTTTGCTTCCCTTACTCATATATATACACACACACATATATGGTGCGTGCACACGCGCACACACACACACACACATATATATATGGTAGGTTCTGATGATAAAGTGAATTAATACACTCACCTTTGGAGACCCAGCTTTGAAATATCTGGAGGTCCCAAGACAAATGGAGACATCTGGTTTTATAAGTTGGCAGGACTAGAAATCTTTGCTCTAGGATGGACTTGAATAGTAGTGCTCGTTATTGAGCAGGTTGGCTGAGAAAAATCATAAAAGCTGTGCAGAAAGAAGCTTACATACCTCTTTGTATAATGTGCCTTAGGACCTATTTCTCACTTGAGCAATTGGATAATGTTGGGGATAGTTTTATAGTGAAAAATATCCCCCAGTCATGTTTGAACATGGCTCTCTCTCATTTGGTATAGATGACTCAAAATTCTTTGAAATCCGTGTTCATGAAACATGTTCTATCTGTGTCCGGGCCAGAACATTTTTTGGTAACATGGTTAAAAATATGGTGAACTCAAACCTTGTGATCCTATTATCCAGGCCAAGTTTCAGACTTGTGCCCCACTGTTCAGTAAGTCAGAAGTGTCAGGCAAGATTTGCACAGTTTCATTTGGGGGGGTTGGGGAGGGGGGGTTATCTTCAGGCAGACATCAAACAAACATGGAAAAAACAGCCACAAAGTTGAACAGTTGGGAACATTATGAGCATGTGCAAACAAGAAATATACTGGAAATGGTTCCAGAACCTTAAACATAGTGGTCCCTGCCCCAGTGACCACTATTTACTACATTACACATACTGAAGGATGCCTTTTAACCAAGACATTACACTCATGGCAAAGCACTTTCCTTTTTTAATTGCTTTTATGAATCATCACTAGCATCCGGACACATTATTTACTAGACCTGCAAAAAGCTTGTTTTTCAAAGACTCAGACTCAGGAGACTAAGGGCCCACAGCCTGGCATGAAAATTGTATCCTTAGCCCTCTTCTGGCACGTAGCATTTGTACATAGAGTGTCTTGCCCCTTTGGTGGTTGCTCATACTAAGCCCAAGACAAGGAAAAGCAGCTGATAATCTGCCTCTGACCAGTGTCCTGAAAGAATCTGTGAGAAAGAATAGGTTGTGATAGAGCAAGCATTCTCCACCCCAAACATGCCTCCAACCTAAAACAAAAGGGATGAAAGATCACTAGACCTCTCCAAGACCCATTTAAACCTTGGTTTCTCTCTTGAGGTTAGTTAATAGTAGTCATGATGCAGACTCCTGTCCGCTAGAAACCTCATAGAGACCTAGAGACAACTAATCTCACTGCACCTGGTTCAGGCCATCCAACATGCCAGTGGCTGATAGCATTATTTGGTCATTCTTGACATAAGCTGGAGTCAAATGGGGAGATGATTGGGCCTTTAGCAATCCCCTCCATGGTCCAGGTTTCAGGACAGAGTCTTGTGATCTGAGCTGCACAACGGGGTAACAGAAGTCTTGTAGAAGGAAAGGATGGAAATATAGAAAACAGAAGGGAAAAATGCATTTTATTTTTTATCTAGGACAATTGTTCAGGAACTGTGGATAAAAGGGAAAGACCAAGCAATGTTCACTCCTCCTAAGTCACAGTGGGGACTTACATAGGAATCAGTAGCTCAGCAAGGAAAAAGATGGGGGAAGGACTGATCTGCCTGAGAAGATAGCTTAGTGGTTTAATCATCACATCTAGACCACAAGCTTTCCTGTGACCATAGGTTACTAAGCTCTCTAAAGCTTGAACAAGGCCCTCTACCCTCTACCTTCCTACAGAAGATGAACAAAAAAGGCCTCCGTACAAGTTAGCGTGTAGAGGTCATTCACATGACACCTCAGTGACTTTGCATTTGTCTGCTCTGTATGAACAGTTTACTTCCTATACAGGTAGGGTTTATGGTTTTGGGTCCTTGTGCAAAATGGTGTACTCTTTCCATGCTGTGAAGTGGTTAGTTACCGATGTCAAGCCCCAGACACAGTTGCATTTCAGTGCAATGTATACTTGGTAAATCACTCTGAAATCCATCTGGACGAAAGGTGCTAAAATCAACACAAAACATTAGCGTTATGTTTTAACACACCACAACTAACTATGACAATCAGGACTGCACTCTGAACCTGAGCTACAGGACAAATATATAGAGATAGATATCTATATAGATATATATATATCTATATATCTATCTATCTATATTGATAGATATATCTATATATATATATCTATATAGATAGATAGATAGATAGATAGATATAGATACACACACACACACACACATATATGTCTATTAAATACATATACACACACATACACACACTAGGCCAAGCTGAAGTCACTGGAGTTGTGCCAATTTAAGAGAAGATCTGGCCTATCGGTTTGTATTTCCATTCCTTTTATTAGGTAACGGAGCTAACCAGGAAACGGGAAAAAGAAGCATAAGAGAAAAATGGCCATTTGTCTTTCCATTTCCATTTCCAATTTCATGTTCCAGCAACTTGGCCCAATCCAAGGAGGTCCTGATCTTCACCACTGACGTCAATGGGAGTTAAAAGGTTCTTAGCACTTTTCATAATCCATCCCAGCGGGCAATTTGGAAGACTTGGGTTTAATTGTAAGATAAGGCTTTGCCAAGTTCATCCATGAATATGACTGACATGGGGAAGGATACAAATTATGAAGTTTAAAGATGCTTGTGGAGGGTGATTCTTGTGAAAGGCAGTTTTCAGAACCCACTAGTATCAACATCCTCTCTCAGCATCAGCAAACAGTTTGATGATTTAAAGCTTCTGATTCACTATTCAATTACATTGAGAGTTTTGTGGTTCATTGTCCCATTGTGAGTCAGTGGTAAAGTCGCGTCACCTCTTCCTACCTCCATTTCCCCATATGTAAAAGGGGCACAATAATGCTTACCCAAAATCCCGGTGCCTTTTAAGATCCTTAAATGGGAGGTGTAATGTCCAAATTATTCTCACTGTCTTTGCCTGATATCTCATTTGGCCAACAGCAAAGGTGGAGTTTGGCTGATGTGACCGCAAGCTCCTCTTCAGCACCAACAATTCAATTTAGTCTCTTCCTTAAAAGAGTAGCTGTTCTTTTTCTGACTCACCTGTATGCTCTCAGCTCCAAACACAAGGCATATTAATGGAAGCAAATCACTTTAATTGAGCTTTACTTGACAGCTCATGAGCTTAAGAGTGTTTTTTCGTTCACAAACATGTTTGTCCAAGGTCTCTTCACTCTAACTATATCTTTTTGTGGATAATGGTGGTTGTAGTGAGTAATCCAGTCACAGAGCAATGGAGCTGCACTAGTCTAGTAATGGAAGACAACCAAGAAGCAAGATGATGCCATTTGCTTTGTACCACAATGGCAGAACATCAGAGAATTTGGCCCTCGATTTGGTGCAGACATGGGTTTGGTCTGCAAAGGATTAACCTGTCTTGAGTTCGGCAAGGTGATTTTCTCCCCTGACCAACCCTTGTGTATCTACAAGTTGTCCGTGATTATATGTGGATAAATAAGAGGATTTTTAAAAAATTTTCCTGTTTTTCAACTCCATTCTGGACAAGTGAGTTGGCTTTTAGACCATGTCATGCATCAGTAAAATCCCGCATTCTAAGCAGCAAAATCTTAATTAGCCGTGAAAGATGGAAGAGGCAGACAGAAAGGTTGACGTCCTAGATTGTGTTGGCAGGGTTTGCAAACAGAGAGTGCCATCTTTACCCTGCTGGAATTGGCTACGGTTACTACAGAAGCCATCGACTATCAACTCCATGTGTTGTAACAGTTCTAAAATCATGGACGAGAGGAGAATTTCAGATAAATCATGAGCTTGCTGTCCATGGGAACTGCTTCTTGTTGCTTGTCTGTCTAGTGCTTAGCATAATGGGGCCCTGCCCTGTGATCATGGTCTTTAGGTGTTACCGGAATCACCTTGAAATGTAGATAGGACCATGTTTTGACCTTGCAGTTAATGTAGTCAGAAAATGGAACCGTTTTGCTTAATGAGGGGAAGTCATTGCAGCGAATGCGGTACAATGAGACTGTGTAAGTGTACATGGCTTCTCAGCTGGCGTAAATCATGGCAGCTCTGCTGATATCAACAGAATTACGCTGGATTTTACAGGCTAAAAAACTGGCACCCACTGTTCAGGGCTTGCTGGAGAGGACCGGGCTGCTGAAGATGACCACAAAGGTCCCATTTCAACCCCTATCTTCTCTGGATGCTATGATTATGACAAGAAACTATTCATTTCCAGGTCTTTAATTGCAAACAAACGCGTACAAGTTAATTTCGGTGAATTGCGTGATTAGCCTTTTGCTGCCTTTGAAAAAAGTAAAACGCAGAACAGAAAAGATTTTTCATTACTGCTTGTCTGTAAAATGAGACGTCCCTGTGATTAATAACAGTGCTGGGTGACCTACATTTCAATAGACAAGAAGCACTAGGATCGCTTTGAAAAGGGGGAATGTAATCTAGTGATTACAGTCAAGAGCCAGGTGTCTGGATCCTGGGTTCTATTCCCAGCTCGGCCATTAATTCACTCTGGACCCTTAAGCAAGTTACTCAGCCTGTCTGAGCCTCAGTTTTCCCCCACGTAAAAAGGAGCACGGCTGGCACATCTATCTCGTGTGAAGAGAGGGGTCTGACTCTGAGGCTTAATTAATGTTTGTAAAGAGCTCTGAGACTATAGGCTGGGAGAGGCCCACAGCATTATCGTCCTCCTGCGTGTTTCAGACGCCCGACGCTTTTAACAAGTGCACAGTTAAACTTTAAAGGAAAATAAAAAACGAGTTATTTAAAGGATAAGATGCAAAGCTTGTTTTACAGGTTCTTTCAGCCTGCCGATTACTGCCTTCAGCTTCAGTAAGGAAAAACACAGGGACAATCGTTTTCCCAACACAGAAGGGTCTTAAATATTGCTCAGGAGCGAAATGTAAATCAGGAAACAGCTGAGTGTAGAAGACTAAAGCCTTTCGAATGCTCTCAGAGCCATCCTGGTAGGGGAAAAGCCTAGTACAGACCTGACCGGTGCAGCCTGACCCCATGATTAGGGCACTGAATTAAAATTAAGAAGAATCCTATTGACCTGCCATGCTTCCAGCCTCATCTTTGACTGTCTAGACTGTAAACTCTTTGGGGCAGAGGGTCTTCTCACAGGGGGACCGTACAGTGCCAAGATATATAATGACAGGGGTTGGGGCTTACAGATGGGCCTGGGTGAGATCTTCCACATAGAAATATCCGTTTATTGTGAGGAGGGTTCAGCTCCGGGTCTGAACTTTGTGGCAAGGCTCCACTAACCACCAGTCACCCCTACCTCCCAGGAGACGAGGCTTAAAGTCTTACTATATGAAGGCTCAGGGATTTGTTTTCAGTTACTTCATTGGCATCCAGAGTCTATTAAAACACTGGCAGCCAAACGCATCAAAAAGCACATGACAAAGTGCACCAAGGTTAGCGTGTAAAGGAAGACGCTACTCTCGCCACGGACTTAAATTTGGCCCTCTAGACACTTCTCTAGGAGCCTCTGCATACCAGAAATAGCAGCAGGACGGGAATACTGCAGCCAGTCTCTCCATTCCTGGTGCCAGTCTATAGTTCTGCATTACTGTAATATTGTAGCACTGACTATATTACACCCAAAGCTTAATTTAAATTGTTTTCAAATACAAAGCAACAACATAGCATTTCTATGGGGCTGAAGAAGGAAAGCAAATAGAGCAAACCTGACCGCATGTCTTCTTGAGTTAACTGGGACAGACAGTCCAATTATTTTTTTTTTAAAATGATTTAAGTGCCATGATATCCTTTGGAATTGGGTTTTCTTTGGTAGAACTGTATCTTTCAATAGCAAAATTGCTCCATTTGAGTTTAACCAGCTAGTGAATGCTTATGTGTGTGTGTATATATGGTAATACACACACACGCGTGCCCTTCTCATGTGTCCTATAGCATCTGAACACCTCAGGTATAGAGATACACGAGTCCTCACAACGACCTACATAGGGAATTATTGTCCCTTGCTTTATAGCTGGGGCGTGGCAGCAGAGGAGAAATAAGTGACTTGTCCAAGGCTGAACAGGGAGACTGGGAAAGGACCTCAGATCTCACGTCAGAGTCCAGTCACTCAATCCTAAATCCTTTTTCTCCCATGACTGCAGAATCAGAAAGTGCGAAAAGCACCTCAAACAGAGGCACAGTGGATGGTAAAACAAGACTGAACCCGATGAGCTAGCTTTATGACATGACCAAAGGATCCTGGACGACAGAGATTAGTCTGAGATCGCACAAGAAGTGTCACCCGCGGCCTGGAAACATAAGGACAGTAATCCACCTTACCCTTGGCAGAGGCCCCTTGACAAAGCATCCTGTTGCTGATAACCAAGACCCAAGCAACGTGAATAGGTCTGCATGGACTCTTACATCACATGGGTGGGCTGAAGATGAAAGGTCCATTCCCCCTGCAGGATTCAGGGCCTAAATCATGCAACTGCTTTGCTGCTTAACTGCAGCTTTAAATTATTCGCTCTCTACGCACGGCAAGAACAACAAAGTCAATCTAGCCAGGAAATCTGTTCTCCAAGCATTTTCTGCCTTTTTCACAGACTTGAACTATTGCTATACAAGCCATTCCTGATTAACACAGTGCCCCCTTGGGAAAGCCACAGTATTACTATTGATTACTATTCCCTACCTTCTCTCAGCTCAGACGACAATTCAAACCGCCTCAAGACCAAAAAGGGAAATGGATCCTTTTTAAGACAGCAGTGTTTTTCTTTCCTATTTTATAATAATAAAAAAAGCCAATTAACATTGCATTTTCTCCTCTATGCAGCGGGACCTCTAAAATAAAGATGTATGCTATATATGTAGGGACTTGGAACTGGAGCTGCCACAGCCCATTAGTTATCCACATTTGCTTCAGACTTGGCCAGCCACCTAGAAAACCTGCCAAGACCTCTCTGGCAGCCTTTCCCCAACTGTTCCAGGAAAACATGGACTATTCAAAGAATTTTAGGGCCTCACAACTCAGTTTGTCACACTCTCCCCATTTACTTAAAACTAAATCACTGACAAATTGCTCTAATACCCTATTAAAGATTTAAAAATATATTTCCAATGTTCTTCTTCACACTGGGTTTTCTGAGGACAAATGCACATTAATACATTAGTTCAATATCTGCGTTGCTATATAATGCAGCCTCAAACAGTATGAGCTTTTTCACAATCAATAGGGCACAAAGATGCCATGGCACTTTTCCATAACCTCAGTTTTGCATGTGAATTCTCCCTCCTGATCACATTTTTAAGGAAGAACAGTAGAGGTTAATAAATATTATCCTTGCAGTTTCAAGTCTGTGATATCCAAGCAAGAGCAGACATCATTTTGAAACAAATAGTAAATGAATCCACTGGGTTTTTTTCTCTCTCTCTCTCCCTGCTACCACTACTCTTCTCAGGCTGTGGTTGAGCAAAGCAGCTGAGCAGGTGCTAAAGTCCATATGGCTTCCAGTTAAACACATGCATAAATGCTTTGCTGAATCAGTGCCTCAGTCAACAGCCTACTCTTACCGCCATCATTAAGAAATGAATTGAAAGTGGAGTCTGTCTTGGGGGATCGCACCCTGGTTGGCAACCTTCTCTGAAGCCCAGGAGGGCAATCTGAGATCATCCATGCCAACAGCAGCAGGGCTTAAGTCAGGGAGGTTGACATGGGTAGCTAAGAGCAGAGTTTGCTGCACCTAGCAGATACAATCTTCTTGTATGGTTTAAACAAAGAAAGACACCTGCTTTATATAATTTCGGAGGTAGGAGGGGGTTGAAGACGAGGGATTTGATTTTTGTTTTTGTTTTTTTAACAGTTCTTCCTGTGCTTAGGTGTCATACATAATGCAAAAAATCATCATATAATTCAGTGTATTAATTTATGGAATAATTTTTAACCACTGGCATTAAAATGTATTGAAAACCACCCATCACGCAGCTCAAGCAGAGCTCCCATAGATGGACACTTGGCTTGTGCGAAGCAGCTAGCTTTCGCTTCGCATTTGGCCGATTTGGGGGACAGCGATTTGATTCAGTGATTTGAATCACTGTCCCGAATTGATTTGGCTACTGCCAAATCTCTGAATCTCCGAATCAGCCAGGTCCATCCCCCACAGCCAGCAATGGCTGCCCTGCCCGCCCTAGCTCCTGGCACATGGGGAAAAAAAGCAGTGCTGCCGGGCAGGGGGCAATCCCCACTGCCCCACGCTCCATGGGGGGCTCTGCATGAGCCCCCCAACCCCCCTCGCTCCCCCACCCGGGCCAGCTCTGGCCCTTTAAGAAGGAAAAAAACCCCCAAGAAAACCTCTGGACTCACCACATCTACCGGAGGGGGGCAATCCCCACTGCCTCCCACTGCCCCATGCCACGTGGGGGCTCTGCATGAGCCCCCGAAGCCCTGAGGATGCTGCAGGAGCGATGAGTCCTGGGCTTCTTTGGGGGTTCTTTGTTTCTTAAAGGGCTGAAGCTGGCCCAG
>NW_017728936.1:8745831-8763959 GCF_001723895.1 Crocodylus porosus | reverse complement strand
CTGGCAGGGGTCCCCCCATGGTCACCTCCCCCAGCCCCTAGTACTTATCAACTTGGAGTCCAGCTCCAGCTCCCTGCTGCAGCCACCAGGGACTGCCTGAATCATCGAAGCTCTCCCAATCTTTTCTGAAGATTCGGAGAGATTTGAATTGATTCGGACCCTTAAATTGGTCCCCTGATTCTATTCAGAGATTCGGCCACCGAATCGCGCTGCGCCTCCTCCGAATCGAATCGCCACCCAAAGCTTCGCACAGCCCTTATGGGCACTATCCGGTTTCTGCCTGCCCGCCCGCCACAGAATTGGGACTTCGCAGCTCAGCTGCTTAGGAGCCAGCTCTAATTCCAAGACATACCAAGCGCACCCCTTCCCAGTCTTGTGAGCACTCTGGGTTTGCAATTCACTTCTTCAGGGGCTTATGATAGTTGAGGCAAATAGAAAATGGACTTTGTAAGGGTCACCCAAGATCCATCGCCCTTACATCAGTTAGCAGAAAGCCCAGGCAGTTCTGCACACAAGGACAGACCCCACCCATCAGCAGTTTCCAGCTCTCTCACCTCTCTGAAACATTATTTTAATTCTGAACAAAAAGTCGTCCAGGTAGTCCACAAGTCCATCTGCAAATGGCTGCTCCTCCCAGTGATGGGATCTCTTTCCTGTGCAGCCAGCTTATTTGTTCCTTGGGTAAACCTGCAGTTAAAACCGGACCCCTCTGCTGTGACACCTCACCCCTTTGTGCCCATTCTCTGCCCAAGCTTTCTGTAACTATATGAGTATCTCCAATTTTCCCTCAAGTCTCACCGACTCGGTGTTTAAGACCTTTCATTGAACCCAATCTTTGCTCACCGATCATCTCCTGCAGGAAAATCCACTACCCATGCCCCTGTCTG
The DNA here is from genome assembly GCF_001723895.1 of Crocodylus porosus. Lineage (NCBI taxonomy): Eukaryota > Metazoa > Chordata > Crocodylia > Crocodylidae > Crocodylus > Crocodylus porosus. Next base: position 8,763,072 of record NW_017728936.1, on the reverse strand, counting down.
CAGACAAACTTGACTGGACATTTTTTCTTGGGTTTAAATTATCCCATTGTCCTCAGGTGCTGCTACTTGAATAGGAATCAGCTGCCCGACAACCCTCTGTTTTCTTAAGTCGGGGAGATACAGCCCTGATGGCATGCCGCTGACTTCACCTACACCGCGGTATCTGCGATGCTGCAACTTCATAACTTCAGCCCACATTCATAAGTCGGATGTAGAAAGATCCCCAATTTATCATATCACTAAACAGTTGAATGATAGAAGGGCTGGAATACGTGGCACTCTTTCACTCAGTCGTTTGTATTTGAGAATTACCTCGAGACTCGCAAGGAGATCAGGGACCCATTTTGCTAAGCACTGTAAAAACACATTGGGAGAACATCCGTTTCTTAAAGGGCTTGCAATCTAAATGGCAAAGTCACACTAAGGACAGAGGGGAAGCAAATATAAAGGGACTTGGTCTGTTCTTGCTCAGTACATGGTGACCTCAAGTCTCTTGACTGCTATATTTTGTCCTGCTCACTAGCCTGTACCCCCTATCTAGCCCCACGGAGGCCCTGTTATATTGCAAAAGAACTTATAATGACTGTTAGTGTTGCTCAGGCCACGGGCTAAGGGACTGCTTCACCAAATGCACTTATTTTCTCTTCATATGCTCAGCAAAAAGCCCTTTGTCTCAGAATCTTATTTCCACATGTTTGCACATCAAGGAAGGCCTGTGTAATGTTCTGCACTTGGGACAGGAATCCCTTGCCAGTATTTGGGGAAACTTGGCTCAAGTCTAATGAATGTAATTATATTTCAATTGTAAAGAGGCCATTTCCTTCTTTCTAATGCAGGGGCTATAATGACCAATTAAATATACATAAGGTGTAGGCAGAAATGGTTTACGAAAGTTACACATTTTTAATGCAGAGTGTTAGCCAGTGCTAACTATTTGAACATAACGGGATATTATGGTAACTCAATGTCCTCTTACTCTAAAACACTTCTCAGTGAGCTGACAAAAGGCGTGTGCGCTCAGCGTTTCTGCGTATGAGCCTATGTGTAAGTATACGTGTGCGCTTCGCATTTGTCTATGAAATTGTCCTTTACTGAATACAATTCAGAACGGTGTGACAGGCCCCATCAGGCTAACAGAGCAAAGAGATTTAGCTTTGCTCAAGATAAAAGGGGGGCTTGCACTCCTGAATGATCAGGATCACGTAGTTCTGTCCTTGATGCTGATATGAAGTCCTAAAGCATAACCAAAGCCATAACGTCCCTATGAGCTTGTTATACTATTGTGATTATTTCTTGCAGATTGAGGACTATTCTGTAAATGCGTATTCTAGACCTAGCTAAAGAATGAATTAGCAGGCTAGCTATAGCATTACTGGGGTGCTATTCCCAGATAGCACATGGATGGTTTGCTTCCTGAATGACCTGTATTGTTGCCACTGTTATTCACCAGTTAGTCTCCTTTTTATAAATGAGGAAAACTTCATGGCTGAAACAACTTGGGGCCGTTATGGGTAATTAAAACAGATTTCCATATTTCAGGAGCTGTTGCAAAAAGAAACCAAAGTCCACAATGAACTCTACCAGTTTTTTATCTCATAATGAGAACGTATTTGCTTCCATCTTCCTTCCCATTCTTCCTTCCATCCCTCTTCTATTTTCATTCCTTCCTATATTTTCCCAGTTAAAGGTAGCAGCTTCTTTCATGAACGCAAAGGAAGGCCAAGTGGAGAGGAATACAGTTGGACAAGCTGCAAAGGCTATTTCTTGTGAACCATCTTCTGATATCACAAGTGTTATTTCTTGTCATGGAAGATGAAAAAACAACAGAAACTGAAAAAAAACAGAACTCTTCCCCCCCCCCCCCCCCTTGATAGAGCTGCTTATAAAGAAAAGAGCCAAAATCAACTTTGGTTCGACTCTACAGAAGCCCTAGACAGTAGGCAGGCCTTTTCGAAAGCCCACTGAAGTCAGTCGATACCAGTCAAATATTGAATCGGGCCCAAAGACTACTGTGAAAGTCGAATCAAGCCCCAACTCTTTTCTCAGCATTCCTGTATGTTTTAATAGTTATGATAATGCTGCAGTTCCAAGAACTGTTTTTTAATGAGGTGGTAAAAAGGTCAGAGTATGTGTCTGAGGTTAAGATGCAGGCTTGCAAACCAAATGACCTGGCTTCTATTCCTGGCCCCTCTCGTGATACGTTTCGTGTCCCTGGATAAGTAGCTTCACCCCTCCGTGCATTAGTTTCTTCATCTGCGATCATAAAAACATCGCCTTGTCTCACATTTACAGCTGTGAAGAACTTTGGGATCTTTGTATGGAAAGTACAACATCACGTTAAGTTAGGAAAGCCCATTTCAGTGAAACTTGGAAGGACAAGAGGGTGGCTGATTTCTCTCCCCTTATTCAGATTTATGCTCCAAGGGCCAACTGTGTGAAGGAGCACAGGGAGTACCAGATTAGACCAATACTAGATGCTTTAAAAGAAGTGTTAGCACCCCGACCAAGAGAAATATTGGATAACCTGCTCCCTCTACTAGGTCTCATTCCTGGTCTCAAAAAACTAGAAACTGGCTTTAAAAGACTCAAGCTCTAGGGATCGTCTCTTTTCCAAAAAGTTTATTAATATTAACTACTAGGATTCTGGATATTCTTGATATCCAATGTTGGTTTGACTCATGCTAAGTTCTTGGTCCCAAAAGCTTCCAGTGGCAATGAGCTCCACAGTCTAATGAAGCATCATACATAATTATCTTACAATTTCTGGATTGCTGTTTGTCACCTAGTTCATCTATTAAGGGACAAGAAGAATGGAAGCAAACACTGCTCTTTCACGGTGGTATTTTATTTACTCCTACTGCGTGTCCTTTTTTGCTTCCTTTCTCACAGAAACAAAACTTGGTCTCTTCAGTCTCAAAGTGGTCCAGCACTCGGTTAGTCTGCTCGGTCTTTTTTGAACACGCTCAGATTGACATGCAGCCCTGGTCCCAAACAGGTTGCCGTCCATTGCCCCAATAATTCAGTGGGCTCCACACATGCTTAGGCCAGGATTCAGAGTGGGTCCTTAAGTGCCTACATTTGGCTTAGATGGAGCTGAGCTGCCTACGTTCAAAAACAGTAATTCCTATTGGCCTTATGCCAGACACAAAACCTAGTAGGGTCCCTGAATTCATCAGACACCTCCATTAGGATTGTGAAGGTCCCCACTGCCTATACTACTTCTTCTGCTCAGTCTAAGTGGTGGTTTGGGTGGTGCACTGTGGTGCCTAATTCCTGCCTAAGCTCTGCTGAGGTTTAAATTCTTGCAGGGAAGTCCCTGGACTCCACCTGAGCCCTGAGAAAGCCCTGCAAACGGGTGCACAAAAACCTTGCCTAACTCCTACTGACAGCACTGAACTCAATGCAAAGACAATGGTGGATAGGTTGTTACCCACCAAATCGCTGAGCCCAGGAAGTGGGAGATTAGTGCACAGTTCCTCTCTTCAAAAGTTTCAAATCCACATCCCCTTTGGGCAGAGGAATGACCTAACCTCTGGGCTCTAGAATAGGCCAGCTAGGGATGCCATCTGCCTCTTCCAGTTGAAGTGGGGCCATCAAGGTTGCAAGACTTTTTGGGCCACAATGCAGAAAACAAGAGGGAGCCTCCCTCAGGGATCCTAGCTATTTTGGAAAAGGGGAGTCTCAAGCTCCTGGCTCGGTTACTTAGTCATTGGATAAAAACCAGTTTATTCAAACAATTGTATAGTCTCATTTGCTGAGGGATGTTGCAATTTGGACACATCCTAGCTGCATGCGTAAAAGCGGCCCATTCACAAAAATGCTGTGCTCCTACTAGTGCTATGCATGCCATTTATACATCACTTAACTATAAATAACTTGATTCTGACATTTAGCTAATACATTATGAAAGCAATACCAGAACGTGAGCTGGAGGTGTCACATCTGTAACAAAGACAAGCTCTTGAGAATCACAGTCTTGTTACAGACCTTGGGAAAAAAGGTGAAACTTCTGGCAGCACTAGGGTGACTCACACTTCATAATGAAGGGTTGGGATCATTCCTCTGTGGATATAGATCTTCAAGGGAAACAGGAAATTGTACACCACATCCTTCCCTCAAGGACTGACTTTTCCTCTGTCTCTTCCCTAAATCCGTGGATCTGCTGCTAGCCAGGGCCAGTATTGAGAGCCTGTGACTGCACTCTTCCATTGCAGAAGCACCCAAGACCAAGTCAAATGGAAGCAGCCAGCTCTCAGCCCGTCTTCCAAATACAGAGAGGCCAGCTCCACCTTCCTGCCCATATCATAATTAAAATATATGAACCTAAGCATGTACAACATGGAGCAACTGCAAGCCTTCCAAGTCAGGGCTACTGGAACAGTTTTCCTTTGGAAAAATTGCATGGGAATGCCATTTTGGAAAAATTCCAACAAAGACCTTTGGGGTCTCCTTCCTAGGAGAAATTTCACACATTCTACTTGTTCCATTCAGGGCTAGAAATCACTTGCAAAAATGTCAAAATTCCCACTAGCTCCATTTCACTTGTGCATGCATTCGCCTCTGCCTGTGCCTGCAGGAACTCGGCAGCCTCGCCACAATAGTCAACCTAAAACACAGAGTTTTGCTTGGTTTCTCAAACAAATCACAGGCTTTTCATGGCTTATTACTGAAACCATCAACAGGGCAACAGAAGGGAGAAGATGGTTCTGTGAGTAAACCGGAAGGGATGATCTGGGTTGAGTTCCCAGCTTTACTGCTTACTTATTGTAGGGCCCTGCATTAGTCTCTTCACGGAGCTGTATTTGGATTTTGATCTCACTGACACACATGTAATTCTACTGGCTTCCATTCACCCCAGCGTAAATCAATCAATACGCGTTTCTAATTGATAAGGACAGATCTCTTGCTTATTGATTACGTTTTGGTACGCACAGACACACAACACACATACCCACCCACTGCTCTCTAGCGTCAAAAGGAAAGGCGATCGGCGTTCCTGAGGTCTGAATCTTTGTAATGAAATTGTCTTATTTTTAACACCGTCTGAGTAGCTTTCAAGCAGAAGCCGTCAGGACCCGTATTATGTTGTGCAGTACCCTACCATCATCATAATTTAGCTCACAAGGTTGCTGTGCTTGGAATTCCAGTTATGACATGAATTCTATACATTTTATACAGATTTATAAATGGCATCAGTAGAACACTCAGGCCCTTATTCATTAAACAATGAGTCATTCTGGCATTCCAGTTCTTACAAAACTTTTATGTACAAATTTGGCTCTACTTGATGCATCTGATTCAGCAACAGAAGTGTTGCGGCACAGTTCGGACTGGGTGTGAAAACAGATGAAAGGCAGTTTTTCAATCCCCACTGAAGTTCTACACTAGTGCAATGAGTCGGTGGGTTTTACTGCGCAAGGGGTCACATCAGAAAACCTGCCTTTTGGTGGGGATAGTCTTAGCCTAGATAACAAGGAGTAAAGGGTTAATGAAGAGCAAATCTCTCTCTCCCCCTAACAGGTGGGGGCTCTGAGGTCAGGTTTAAGACCCATTGAGGGAACAGCTGGAAGGAAGTTTGCCTTGCCGCCCCTGTGACACACTTCAGAGATTCACAGGCATCAGGGCTGGAAGGGACCTCAGAAGATCATCGAACCCAGCCCCCGGCCCCAGGGGCAGGAAGTCAGCTGGGGTCATAGGATCCTTTGCTCTTTAAACATAGCTCTTCCTAACGTGACTTTTTTTTACCAGCATTAAATTCAAAGGAAATGTGGAATCATAATAATTAAAATAAAAGCAGCAGTGTACCTGCTTGAGACTTGTTGACTGCTGACGTGGGGGGGAAAAAGAAAAAGAGTCAGTCTAAGAAGTGAAAGGGGGGGTTTGGCCTTATCTTTTCTCACACCACTGAAAGAGCCTGCTAGAAAGAGCTGCTGAAGACTCAACCAGCCAAAGAATTAATCTCCAATTTATTTTCTGCCCGTGGCACCAGTACCCAAGCCTTCATTTGCAAAATACATTCCTGATGGTCTAGAATATGAACCTGAAGTGGATGGTTTCCCCCTCCCTTGCCCATCCCTGCCCCCTCCCAAAAAAAAAAAAAAGAGGAATAGGGCCAACCCCATTACGGCCCTATCTATCAGGAGCTGCCTATGCCAGTAAATGCACAGTACTACTGTACTCCATTGTCTGCAGCAGAAACACAGGGGCCCTGTTGTTCAGCTAGAGTACACTATCCTATTTTCTTTTGTTCTGCCACCCGTGCAAATTTTTGGCACTTTGCTTTTGACTCCAGGTTTAAAGGGACCGATCTGGGCCCAACATTTCCGTTTATTCGGTAACAAACATTTTTGTCTTGAGTTTTGTTTAAATCTCCTCCTGAGCTGGCACCGATATACTACATACCAACCTGAGAGAAGGAACGGACTGGAAATTAAACATGAACACAAGTGAAACTTTTCACTTTGCTCATTGTCCAAGCTGAGAATAACCAATCTGGCAATTAAAAGAATTAGTCACCTTCCTTCTGTTTCATCCTCCTTCCATCTACAGCTCATGGGCTAAGATGTACGTTATGACTGCTCTCATACTCAAGGCAAGAGGTCCATAGTTGTAACACTGCCATATACTTCTGGAAGCCTTTTAAATGACAGATGATGGAAGCCATATGATAAAAGCTTAATTATATAAAGGGCATATGGAAGACATGTGACACAAGGACATATGGAGGACATATGATAAAAGGGTATCTGAGGACATGATGAAAACATAATTAGCTGAAAATCTAATACTTCTATCAGGGGAGACCTGGAATAGTATTTTCTTTCATAACAGAACAGACATCTTGGATAACAATTGTTGCCACCACCACTCCTGAAACGATCATTTTTTCCTGTATAGATAGCACGCCTTTTTTTTCTTTGGAGCCATGTAAGTTCTCTGACTTGCATAGCTATCTTGTACATAATCATACGGCCTTGTAAATTAAAAGGTTTTAAGCAGCCAATATATATGTGAATGAACCTGATGATCCATTACTTTGCACCTTATGCTGGGAAAGTAAAACAGATTAAAAATGCTACCACCAATATACAGGTGAAGCATTTTGATTTGGTTGCACTCTACTTCCATCTGCACTTGCTTTGCACACATGATCACAAAGTGGAAGACAAGGGGAACAGCTCTGCAGTGCATAGAAATCAGTGTGACTTGTCAGTTTTATAATCTGGACTTCAAATATTGAAAGATTAGGGACAAAAGATTTCAAAAGCATTGCACTGGAAGAGTCCTGCTTGCAGATGTTGAATGCGCTTGCCCTTGTAAAATACCACTAGCTCCAACAATTGCCCTGTTCTAAAGACACAGAACAGTAATGAGACTCGTATCCTGTTGGAAACAAAGTACAAGTAGAACCTCACTAATCCACACTTTTTGAGCCACATGCTTTATAAGCTGCTCAAGAAACTGGCAGGCTCTTGCGCATTCTGCAAACATTTAGCACTAGAGAGCTGTGCTGAGGTCTCATATGACTCCAACTCGTCTTTTTTGTGAAATGGACCTCTGCACAGTTATTCCTTATGCCTTCAGGTACCATCATAAATTATGATGTTGTTTTAGAGTTTTCCAGACAAATGAACTAAGTGCATATTTCCCTCCATTGTGAAGGTATTTCTTCTTTTAACTCACTAACTTTGCAAAATTATCTCATTAGCAATAGCCCCCAGTTGTGCATGCGGATTTGCTATGTTCTCCCACCTGCCATTTTTGCAGTTATAGAAAACTTCTGGGCCCTGATTAAACTTTAGGAAAACCAATCCCCACCAGGCCATCAATGGGGTCAGAGTCCTCATCATTCAAAGATAAACACCTAAGCCTGTACTGCTTGAGTTATAAAACTAAGGGCCGATTTTTTAAGGTATCTAGGTTTTTAAAGATGATAGTTTGAATGGCAGTTTGGTGCCTAAGCACTTATGTAAAGCCTACTAGTTACCTAAATCTATGCGAACAAGTTGCAGATTCATAAACTTCTTTTACAGTCCTTCTTACCAGAGAAGGATGAAGAACCATGCTTGGGTAGTATATGCTGCATTATCACAGTCAGTCTCAGCCCATACCCATTCTCCATATCTTGAAATGTGCAACTCTGTTATCAGGACTGCAATGGTGAGAAGTGTGACTGGATGTCTCATGACCTTGACGTTCATAACAAAACTGCAGACCTAGAAAAAAAGCATGGGGATTGGTACCCTGGCTTTGTAGCCAGCTTACCTCCCCTGTGCAGCTTCGGTGGCACAAGGAATAGCCTTACCCTGAACTGTCTTGTCTTGTGCCACCAGCACTAGTCACCATCCACTCGTTGTTCCCTCCACAAGTATACCTAGGCCTCACACATGATCACAAAGTGAGGCATAATTTAGGGTCTGGTGCCCAGAATAACGAAGCGACCCATAATCACTAGTCACAAGGCTAACCAAGGGACATACAATCATCCAACTCAAGGATGGATACAGCATGTGATGCTTTTCATATTACCTTTGGAGCCTTCTGATGGTTGACCATAAAGTCAATACCATTGCGAGGTTGTCATGGCGCGTTTTAGGAATGTTACACATTCGCATGATCAAATGCTAATAAAGGAAAACGAGAGTTACCAGTCCACTGATTTTGCTAAATACTTATTGATAAGGTGCCAAAGAAAAAAAGCTGAGAATGAACATTTGACGTTCCATATGGGGTGAAGCAGCTTTTCCAACTGCATCTTACCTGCTCCTCCATGTTCCAAGTGTCCAGAGCAAGCATTGCTGAGGAATAACGGTCTGTCACCACGCCGTTTTGTGCAAGACCCAAGGAAAGCTAGGAGGTTGTACAGTTATCTCCCTTGGTGTCATTCTAAACTATACAACCTACTACCTCAACCTGGATGCATGCAGTCAAAAATGCTGAAAGCTACCCACCAGTTCACAGCCAATACAATGTCTACTTCAAAAAAACTAAGTACTCTCATCATGCCACCTGCTAATTTAGCAATATTGAATGCTTTGCTGGTTAAAAAAGGGCACAGAAACAAATACAGCTTTCCAGGCTGCCCTATATTAATAGATGAGACATCATAAGCCAAGGTTATGACTGCTGTGGGCACAAAAGATCCCTTGTCACTTCTCATAAGAGGAGAGGTGTTGTCCTTGACCAAAACTTCCTTTCCCGTCCACCCAGAGGCATCTGTATTTCAGCAGAGAAACTCTATGTTAAAATCAGTAAAGTGCTAAGGAATCCTTTAGGATAAAAAGTGGCATATAAATATCTATGATGAAGCAGCAACTTAATATTGCCTTTGAACATGGACCTTGGCTTTTGAAGGCCACCGCATATTATTGTGGATCTTTGAGCAGCAGAGACAGAAGAACTTGAAAGCAGCAGAAAGTTGTAGTAAATTTTTACCTTGTATTGAGCCCCCATTAGGGTTATTGTTAGCAATAAAAAGGATCCATTAGGTCAGCTGAGTTCATCTCACCAGCAAGAATAAAATACTGTCTTTTCATAAGGAAGACCTGGCATCTTAAATTCTACTAGATCATAACCAAGTGGCCAGGATGCTCTTGCTTTAAAACTCATTCCTATTAACCACCAAGATGTTACTTAGGGCAGTAGTCTATTTACTACAGCTTGCAAATAGGAACGAGCTTCAGCCTGAATGAAATATGCTTGTCCCGAGACTGGGACCGAATCAGTTCTGCCTCCCTCAGGTGAGCGCCTACTCGGGCACATGTGTTCATTGTTGGAAGGGGATAAAGAACAAACCAAACCTTTAGAATTCGTAGTTGTGCCTGGTGACAGACACCTCTTCTATATACCATTTTGGGACATTACAGTGATGGCACTGACTTATGCAAAGAGTACTAGCATTGCTAATTAATTACCCTTACATCCTACGTCTGTCTAGATATGAGTTAATTGGGGGGAAAAAATAACTCCTCCCTCTAAAGTCTGACCATTGCCTGTTAAAGCATTATGAGAAAAAAAAGCGACTGATCGTGAAAGATTTAAATCTATAGCCTGTGATCAGTGTAACTGGAGTTTTCCATGGACTAAGTTCAAGGAGGGACCTTCTAGCTGATATGCTCACTGAGAAAACATCTAGGCTTTATCGTAGTCAGCAGCACAGTTTAGTGCAATATAGTAACAGTATAGGCAAAAGGAAGCACGTCAACTTTTCCAAACGGAGAAGTTTCAAGGGTATCACCTAGAAGAAGGAATCAATGTTAGAGAGGGGATAAGAACCCAGCCACACGCGACTCCCCAGCCCAGTGCTCAGACCAGTAACCTTGCTGCTGCCGACAAGGTACTGTTGGATCTGGTTTCATGCTGAAACCAGCCCAACTTCTTATTATGGGTGACCGCAATACTCTCGTTCTTAAGCATTAGATTTCACATCTAGGGACAGATGCTCAGAGGGTGGGATTAACACCGCACGGTTGCAGTCAATGGAGCTGCGCTGATGTACAGGGTCTGTGAATCTAGAATCTCATTGATTTTCCATAAGAGCAAGGCACTTAATTCCCCTTTCCACCTTCGCAAGTTCCCGATCTCTCTTTCCTTTTCTACAGATAATACAAGTTCAAAGACTGACCCACTGGAATACCCAACCCTGGGTGTAATCATCTTTTCCAGCAGCTCATCTCTGACAAATATGTTCTCTCATCTAAATCTTGCCATTGCTGTTGCATCTCATTGCAAATAATAAGGACTATGTAGTGCGATTAAGCAGTAAAAATATTGACATCATTACTGCATTTTGACTAATGCTGGCATTCTGGTCCATGCATTACATATTGAAAAGCTTTTACACAGAGCTGAGTAAATAATCCCAAACTATTTCCTCAAACGTTTGCTCTAATTAAAAAAGAAAATAAGAAGCTTTGTTTCAGTTGTGCTTTCGGTCCTGTAGTGGTCACCACACATGAATGAATATTATACCAAAGGGGTTTCATAGAAGTAACATTTCTGAAAACAACCAACTTTCAGTCGAAACTGCAGAAAGTGATGTTAAAGGCTTTGCTTAACTGAGGCAATTGAGAGCTCAGCCCATCTGATCACTGAGAGGAGATAACAGCAATAGAAAATGAGTGTTAAATCAAAATTAGCCACAGCGCGGCTCAGCTACAAAATAAGAAGTGAATGCTCCTGGTTGTTTTTAATCAGCATACAATACACTGAGCATTATTAGTAGAAATTATTATGGGTCAGATCCCGCTCACCGTATCCAAACTGGTCGGTGCTGGGACTTTCCTGCACAAGTGCACACCTTGAAATCCACCTCAGTGAGCGATGTGAGAATCAGGTCCTCAGTGAATTATTCTGGATGTATAAATGAATGGGGCTATCACAGGATGATCCTGAACAAAGAAGGATGCCACGTTTCATTCAGAAGCAGTCTTGTTTTTCAGCTGGACTACTGAAATGCCCATATTTGTATTGCAAATACTCAAAAATTTGAAATAGGTTTGAAAATTTCTGTCATTTATTTATTTATTTATTTATGTATTTATTGCCCACCTCTTCCTCGTCCCTTTCTCAACCTCCACCAATGCATCAGCCAAATCCCAAAGGCTTTAACAGGTGACTCCTGTTAGCATGGAGCACTCTCCTGGTGTCGACAGCTAGTCCCACTGAACCTCTGCTTGCAGGAACACCCTAACCCTTCCCTCCCCTTACCACACCACTATACTGAGTAGGGGAGTTGAGCTTCATTTAAAACAGGTACTTCCACCAAAAATACCTTGGACCTGGCTCTCAGTCCTCATTCAGGAGATCAATGGACATTTTTGTCCAAAGAGGTCCTAGAGAGTCTCTCATATATCATTTACACCCACTTTAATGCTTCTAAAGTAGACCTGTGAATAGGGACCTTGGTATAAAGAAGCATCAAGGTCTACCATTAAAGGAGCCTTCATCTCCAGGCCTGATCCTTAGCTCCCCCTAGATGTATTTTTTATTTATTTATTTTTTTTGCAGCTCTATTTGTCTTCTCCATCCCTGCGGTCCTGACATCACAACCTCAGAAATGTATTTGTCACAACTTTGCGCCTTTGGCAGATCCAGGAAAGTGGCATCACAGAAGAAGATGACCGCCTACTCAGTGCTGCTCCACTCAGCTGGGTCAACTAGAGTTTCCAGCGATAGCTGATTTAGTTGAGCAATTACTGTCGAATACGAAAGCATGGGTCACCTAATTACGTTCCACCTTAACTGCACCCTGCAATTGCTTGTGTGTATGGGGTATGCTATCCTTTATGGAGTTAGACTTACAGCACTGGTGCTTTGCATGTACCATCTTCTGGTTGTGTGAATTTCCTTGTTTGTTTTACAGTGATTTTAGTCAATTATGTCTTTACCCAATTAGTGCAATTATAGCTAATTATGTAATTAGGGTAAATATGTGCAGTCATGTAATGACAATGTTCAATTATGATATGTATTGATGTCATAAAATTCCTTATTAAATATAGTGGTAGGGGAAAGTGCTCTAGTTGGGAAAAGAGTCTGTTCAAGTTTGTGCACCTCTGGGGGGTTTTTTTAGAGCATTTTGCTCCTTCATAATCCAGGAAGTGATTTCACACAGTTATGGACAAGGGAAATCTGTGCCATAGCTGAGCCAATTTTCTGGAGAACTGTTTTAAAGCAGCACTGTCATCGGAAATGCGCCTCTTTAAAATGGCGCCGTCTTACTCAACAGCTGTTCTTGTGGTTTCCAGGATATGCGGAGTAGCTGTATTGAAAAATCTGAATCAACCCGTAATTAATACCTTAGTCTAGGCACAATCAGACCCAGAGGCTCTAGCTATCAAATCAGTACAGGTTGTACCATAGATGGCAATATTTCACAAAATTGAAGGGATATTGGATTAGGATGTATGTCTTGTTCTGGAGAAGGGTATCACAGAGAGTACTACTGGCAGACTTTAAGTCAGGCTAATTCTGGGCCTGAATCTGAATCCTGGCTCCTGCTGTGGCAAAGAGACTCCAGAGAAGGTTGCGAAAATTCAGATCTGGACCTGAACTTTATGGCTTTAACCGTTTTGTTAATGCTGCCCCAGTAGATTTGTTCCTCATTACAAATATGAAAGAAATCCCCTTTCCACCCAAAGGTCATAAACATTTGTAATTTATTTTTTTCTTGACAAGCAATAACTTGGCCTCATTTCTGAGTGGTGACTTCCATCTCAAATATTTCAAAATTCCTTTTAAAAACACATCTTTTGATGCAAAAATTGCTCTGTCAAAATGCAAAGGAAATTACAAATTTCAAGGAGGGTAAGCCTCTCAGTTCCTCCCCCTTAAAAAAAGAATAGATATTCAAAGGAAATATTGCCTGAAAAAAATCACTAGTTCTGTACAACTCTAAACATTTCTACTGATCATTTCTGCTGACTTGCAGCAAATGAGGGACATAAAACATTAGTGATGCCGGGTCAATACAGCTCTAGGAAAGAGAAACAGGGTTCTGTTCTGTCTCATGTATCCTCAGCTGAGAGTTGACTATAAAATGTGCATTTTGGGAAAGACGTAAAAAGAAGAGAATGGACCTACCTTTATTTTCAGATCTCAACTAGGCTTTGTAGGTCTTGCAATCAGGGGGTGGAAAGCTCTTGCACTGTGCAAGTTTGCTTAAGTCATGGAGAAAAAACAAATACAGAAGCCCAGATATACCCCAATTCAAGGTCCATTTTAGTCTCGAGTGATCTTTTTTACATCTGACTTTTGAAAACCTCAGGCAAAAGGGAATTTACAATGGAAACGGTGATACGGTTGTTAATGGTCCCCACTCATGAAGCAGTCAGTAACCTTTGAGATGTGTTTGATGACATACCATCACTGACACTTTGAACTTCAGGAGGCTCAAAAGTTCCCTCCAGCTCAGAGGAGTTTGGATAAGGCATCAAACTCCACTGAATTATCACAGAGATAGAGTATTTGTTCAGAAATCCCCCTCTATTCAGCACTGTTGAGGCCACATCTATAGTACTGTGTCCAGTTTTGGGCCCCGCACTACAGAAATCATGTGGACAAATGAGAGAGAGTCCAGCAGAGGGTAATGGAAATGGTTCGTGGGCTGTGACATGACTTCTGAAGAAAGGCTGAGGGAACTGGGCTTATTTAATTTGGAGGAGAGACGACTGAGTGGGGGATTTGATAGCAGCCTTCAACTATCTGAAGAGCGGTTACAAAGAATCATAGAAAGTTAGGGCTGGGCAGGACCTCAGGAGGTCACATCTAGTGCAACCCCCTGCTCAAAGGCCCAACTAGATCATCCCAGCCGAGGTTTTGTCTAGCCGGGTTTTGAAAATCTTCGAAGATGGAGAATCCACCACCTCTCTGGGTAACCTCCTCCAGTGTTTTATTACCCTCCTAGTGAGAAAATTCTTCCTAATATCTAACCTCAACTTCCCTTGCTGCAGCCGGAGCCCATTTTTCCTTGCTCTGTCACTAAGAACAGTCCAGCTCCATCCTCTTTGGAGCCGCCCTTCAGGTAGTTGAAGGCTGCTATTAAATCCCCCCTCAGTCTCCTCTTCTCTAGACTAAATAAGCCCAGTTCCCTCAGTCTTTCCTCATCAGTCATGTCTGCCGAACTCTCTCCAATTTGTCCACACCCTTCCTCTAGTTGGGGGGGCCCAAAACTGAACACATTGCTCCAGATGTAGCCTCACCAATGCTGAAGAGAGGGGAATAATCACTTCCCTTGACCTGCTCACAACACTCCTACCAATGCAGCCCAGGATGCCACTAGCCTTCTTGGCAACAAGGGCGCACTGCTGGCTCACATTCAGCTTATTGTCCACTGTCACCCCCAGGTCCTTTTCTGCAGAGTCAGCCCCCAGCCTGTACTGGTGCATGGGATTGTTCTGCCCCAAGTGCAGGACTATGCACTTGTCCTTGTGGAACCTCACGATATCTCCTTCTGGCCCAGTTTCTTTTGGTCCAATCCTCCAGTTTGTCTAGGTCACCCTAAATCCTGGCCCTACCCTCCAGTGTATCCCTGCAGCTCGATGTCACCTGCAGACTTGCTGAAGGTGCGCTTTGTGCCATCTTCCAGGTTGCTGATGAAGACGTTGAACAAAACCAGCCTCGGGACCAGCCCCTGGGGCACTCTACTTCATACTGGCTGCCAACTAGACACTGAGCCATTGATTACTACTCTCTGAGCTCAATGCTCCAGCCAGCTTTCTATCCACCTTACAGTCTATTCATCCAGCCTGTCCTTCCTTAGCTTGCCTGGGAGAACATTGTGGGAAACCATATCTAAAGTCTTGCTAAAATCAAGGTACACCACATGCACCAGTCTCCCCACATCCACAGAGCCAGTCATCTAATCACTGAAGGCAATCAGGGTGGCAAGGCATGACTTGCCCCTGGTGAACCCATGCTGACTGTTCCTAATCATCTTTTTCTCCTCCAGGTGCTTAGAAATGGATTCCTTGAGGATCTGGCTCCATGATTTTTCAGGGACGGAGGTGAGGCAGACGGGTCTCTAGTTCCCTGGATCCTCCTTTTGCCCTTGAGGATGGAGCTGGACTGTTCTCAGAGGTGGCAGATGACAGAACAAGGAGCAATAGTCTAAAGTTGCAGCAGGGGAAGTTTAGGTTAGATATCAGGAAAAACTCTCTCACTAGGAGGGTAGTAAAGCACTGAAACAGGTTACACAGAGAGAAGGTGGAATCTCCATTCTTAGAGGTTTTTAGGACCTGGCTAGACAAAGCCTTGGCTGGGATGATCTAGTTGGGGCTGGCCCTGCTTTGAGCAGGGGGTTGGACCAGACGTGACCTCCTGAAGTCTCTTCTAATTCTAATTTTCCATGGATTCCATGATAAATTAATTTGGATTCAGCTAAGACTCAAAAAAGCAGACCCTTTTCCTAAAGAGATTTTCTTTTGAAAGTTGTCAGCATCTTTCCAAAGCAAGCAAACAAACAGAAATTTGCTTTCGGCTGAATTTGTATTTTTATTTGCAAAAGGGGCTTGGTGGTCAAGTGGTCTGAATCAGCTCTGATTTACCTAACACGGAGCTTTGTATTTCCTAGACTCAGTAGATCTGAGTTTAACTTGGAAACAAAACTGGTTCTGCTTGCCCACCAGGAAGCGCGAGAGGAATGCTAAGATGCCACAGCAGAGCCTGGTGTCGCTCACAACACCATCACGTGGCCATGTTTTGTCATGACTAGGTGGCGTGGACTGTAAACTCTGCGACAGAACGATGCGTTATCTAGCAAGCGTGCACCGACTTTTTCCTCCCTGCAGTTTACTATGGCCCTTTCTATCAAGAGATGCAATGTTTGCATATCTCTGGGGGATTTCTTGCATCCAGAGCTTGAACAGGCCCAAGGTTTCCAATTGTAATTTGCTTGGCACCTAGGTCTCAAATTTGCAATTCATTTATCAGCTCTAATCACTGTCCTGGATTTAGAGATGCCAACCAGAGGCAACTGAAAATAAAGAGACTTCTCCATGGTCAGAGAGGAAGTTTAAAATAGATACTGAAATGCAACGCAGAACTGGGTTCCAGTTTAATATCTGAACCATAAGATACACCATCCTTCCTCTCTCTTTCCCTTCTTGAAAGAACAAAAAGACTTGCTATCTGATTTGAAAAGAGCAAGCCACAGGGTATTGCTTTGTATTGTAAAAGTTTTAACACATTTGATTATTTTGAACAAGTCTGTTTGGCTCAGATTCAAACTCCGGTAAGGGTAACTGCATTCTGCCTACCTAAATCCCCTCTTGCAGTTGCAACTGGATACCGTGCTCTGTACTTCTGGTCCTAAACTTCAGGGCTGTGAGAAGCTTCGAGTGGTGATTTGATTCAGAGGAGATTTGGCCCGATTGCGTGGTGAATCTCCAAATCTGATTTGAATCAGGGGACCAACTTAAAGGTCCAAACGGATTCAAAGCTTTCCGAATCTTCAGAAAAGATTTGGAGAGCTTTGATGATTCAGGCAATCCCTGGTGGCTGCAGCAGGGAGCCGCAGCCAACTCCAAACTGGAAAGTACTAGGGCCGGGGGAGGGGACCCTGCCAACCCTCCCACCCCCCAAAGCTGCACCTGCTCACCCCAGCTCCGTATTTTTAAAAAAAGCCCCAGTGCTCACCAGGAGCTGCTGGGCAGGGGGGTGATCCCCGGTGCCTCCCACTGTCCTATGCTGCCACAAGCCCCCTGATTCCCCCCCACGGGTGTCCCACCCTGGCCAACTCCT
>NW_017728936.1:8734009-8745731 GCF_001723895.1 Crocodylus porosus | reverse complement strand
CGGGCTCACCAGCTCCTCTAGTGGCCTCGGGGCTTTGGGGGCTCATGCAGAGCCTCCCAAGTGGTGTGGAGCAATGGGGGGCAGTGGGGCTCACCCCCCACCAGCAGGAACAGTGAGTGCAGAGGTTTTTTGCATTTTTTTTCTTTCAGGGGGCTGGGAGAGTGGGGGAATCAGCACCCGCCCCCCACCCGACAGCACCCGCTGAGTCGGGGCTTTTTTTTTCCCCAAGTGCCAGGAGCTGGGGCGGGCAGGGCAGCCATTGCTGTGCTGTGGGGGATCGCCCCCTGCACAGCAGCACCCAGGGAGTGGGGGCTTATTTTTTAACAAGTGCTGGGAGCTGGGGCGGGCATTGCCCGGCTGGGAGAGCGGGCAGGGGATGGGCCTGGGCCATTTGGAGATTTGGCAGCAATCAAATCTCCGAATCAGATTAGACCAAATCAAAATCAGGACACTGATTCAAACTGGGACGGTGGTTCAGCTGGATCCGAATCCAAGGCAAATACTAGCCAGTTCGCGTAGGCCTACTAAATTTCTTGTGCAGCGTTGGCTCTGGGTTAATAAACCCTCGCCATGTTTCACCGCAGCATGATTCCATTTTAGTAGTAGATAAATGATTTCTGTATCTCTATGTGCATGGGTGTAATATTAGTCTATTTGCAACAGGGCTTTAGCTCCCCGCTTCAGTGAGAGGTGCAATGTATCCAGAAATTACCTTGTCATTTTGAAGGGAAAAATAGAGTTGTGAGTTGACTTAACCCAAAGCCAAAATAAGAGGGCAGGTTTGGAATAGTGCGTTTTCTGTCTCTAAGCAAATGTGATTACTTGTAGGCACACTGGTATCTTTCCTGAATTGAAATGTAATGCTATTCATTCCCATATCTAATGTAGACATATCTATTGCCCAGCCCCCTCCCACAAGCCATCTGTAGGTGCATAAAGAGGTGTTTTTCCCTCCTGACTAGACACTAACCAAGTGACGCAACAACCTGGTGTTAGGGGAAGGGCACCGTGATACCGGAGATGCTGTCTTCTGGATACATGGATAAGATCTTTAGACCTTTTTTGCCGTCCTTGAGGAGCCCAATGATACTCTCCAAAAGAGTGAGTATGTGTTTAGGTCCATTTCTAGCTTGTCTCCCTAGTTCCACTTGCAGTTTTGAACTGGGGAAGTATTCTGTACTTCCTTCCCCTAACTGCTGTTATGTAGAGTCCATGAATAATTATGCAGTTGCTGCATCTCAGTGGAAGATGAAGGGATCTTCATGCATGGTGTAAGGTTCTCGCATCAAGGCTGCTGCATCAATCTAGCTTGATCAGCAAAGCTGGGACTTCTAGTCAAGACTGGAAGGCTGGAGGCTCTATAGACTCTACTTGCACAGTCCAGCCTGTTAAGAAGACATGGTTGAAGTCTTGCACAGTTTTGCCAAAACTCAAATTACTTTATGAAGTTCAGGGAAATAGGAGCAAACAGGAAACAAAACATAATACTCATATAGGTAATATCATGCAGCTTCGTTTCAAATGGCTGAACTGAAAAACGGAGGCAGTAGGCTTGTCAGAGAACTGAAAATCTGAAAGACCAAGAAATGCAAAAAAACAAACAAAAACCCCAACAGAGCCATACAAAATAGCAAGTAAGGATAAGGAAAAAAAAAGTGTGTGTTGGCAGGGCAGGGGTAGAGGGATAGGAAATGGTTAAGTGGCTAGAAAACAGGATTTGACATTGGAATACCAAAGCATTAATCTTAGCTCTGAGTACCAAGGCTTCACGCCACCAAGAAACCAGGGGCTGGGGAACTGAGGCCGAAATGGTTTAATGGCCAGGACCACAGTTGGGTTCAGCCCCGTTTCAGAAACCATGACTCCAAGTCAACTTGACAATGCATTCAAAGGGCATTAACTCTGTCTACACTTACATTACAATTATCGTCAGCACCAGTGCAGCTGCCCCTGTCACACACAACATATGTGCACAGGCAGGGTTTCTCTGTGATCCTGGGCATCTGGAAGGTTCGGGGCACTCGGCTCCCAAGCATTCAGCACTTTGTGGCGGGAGGACCTTCCTCTCTCTCTGTCTCTCTCTCTGGAGATAATTATGCTTATACACCTCACTGGTATGTAGCAACCCTGAAAATATAATGTTTTCAGTTACATTTTCATTTATTCTTCATGGTAATGACAGTCCCGTAACTGGAATTTAGCAAAGCAGCCCTCTGTCAGGAAATCTTGCTACCCAAAGCAATGATTCATTCATACTTGAAAAGTCCCTTCTGGAAGGCTAGCACTAGGGATTACGGGAACAGCTTCACATGAGAATGGTGTATCACATGATACGGAGCTCCTGGCACGTTTAAAGCCATGACACTAAGTGCCAGCTTTCAGCAGCTCCAGAAACTCAGAGCTCAGCACCTGCAACTGATGCCAGGTTTTCCAAACAGGTCAGCTCAGATGTGCGCCCAACGTGCTGTGGAAAATCTGTGGGCCTCAGTGGTGGTGGAGCTGTTTTGAAAACCTGACTCATATTTAATAATGTGAGCCAATGTACCATATATGGCAGGTAAATCTACTCTGGAATTGGGGGTGGGGTGAGGGGGCAGGCTAATACTATTTGGCTCTTAGATACAGCTATTCCTTTATATATCATCAAGTCCTGCACAGAAAAGGGGTCATTCATATTTCCATTTTCTAGAAAGGGAAAGCGATGTGCGGGAAGGGAAAGTGACTTGCCCAGGGTCACAGTGAGGCAGGTCTAGGTCTGCGGCATTCAGAAGCACGTGGCACCCAGAATGGCATTCAGCATCACGTAGCCCCAGAAAGGAAGATGAGGTCATTCTGCACAGAGCAGTGTGGTGCCCACGTTCTCCATCCCAAAGGATACTTTTTAAGTATCCTTTCTAGACACCCAGTCAAATTTAGATCAATTTTTCCCCGCCAAAAAAAAAAAAAAAAAAGGAGATATTTATAAGCAGGTTCCAGCAAAGTAAATAGGAAAAAAAAAAAACAAAACCCCAAACCTGAACTAAACTATGTGAAAAGGGCAGATTTTTTCCTTCTTCTTGGCTCAAGTATTTATTTAATCCAAAAATATGTTTAAAAAAAAATATCTTGAAAAACCAACAGCAACGACTCATTTTATTACACAGAACCAGGCAGCTCCTCTGACGGAGATTCTGGCATTAACAAAGTAATGCCACTGGAAGTGCCAGCATCTAGAAACTCTTCGGTGTTTAACTGGGGTCTTCTCAATAAGCTCAGTTGGCAGGCCAATGTCTACAAGTGCCATATTTGGATTTAAAAACCTGAATTCCAAAGCACCTAAAGCTTTGGAGGATTTTATTTGCGTCCCTTCTCATTGGAGGTTAGACAAGATAATCTAGGGGTCCCTTTTGACTTTAAACTCTGTGCATTAAAGGTTGCCTTTAAAGTATTAAAAGCAATCCATATGCTCAGCGTTCCTAGGATAAACCCATCCCGTTGTGTCCATCGGGTACTGTGTCATTCTGATCTTATTGTGTCAATGGCAAAACTCCCTCTGACTCCGATTGTGATGCTTGATCCAAGGCTGTCGAGGCCAATGGGAGCTTTACTATTTATTTCAATAATGAGAGACTTGTTCACAAGCTGGCATTTTGGGAAGTGTCCCTAACTGAGCCTCATCATGACCTTGAAGTAACAGAGAATAACTGAAAAGGATGCGTCTCTGAAAAGCCAACATAAAATTAACATTATGTATCATCACAGATACTTCACCCATGCAATTCTGAGAACAAGCAACCAGAATGATCAACCACAACCTTGAAGCTGCTCTATCAATAGGGAGCAACTGTACACCTGAAGAATAACTACCTTATATAACGCATTGCGTACCCTCTGTTGTGCACAAGTGCTTGTAGTAACCACATAGATATGAAAGATACTCCTTTAAAACCTTTCGATCCAAGCATAAGGGGAAGGACATTGGCATTATAAAAGTAAATATCCTGCCAAAACGGTGTAGGTTAAATATAAAGATGATTTCTAATTCTAGGGACATAGAAAAGCTTTTAGATTGTTTAGAAGAATAACCCCCCCCCCCTTTCTCTGCTATTATTTTGCCTGCATACAATATAAAACAGACAATCCAACAAAGGCGGGGGGGGGGACACCCTCATTTCTGGACTGGAGACATCTACACAAAGTTCAGACAAAAGTCAAATTAAAAAATGGATATGCAGACCCACACTCCAGCAGAAGTAGCATGGCAAGCTGCTAAAAGAAACCATTGACTATTTTGTGTCTATACAGCTTTAAGTATTAATATGTAGAAGAGCTACGTTACTTTACTTTTAATGCTCCCCAGTTTTAAAAGCAATTGTTTTACTTTTCATGACAAAAATTTTGCAGCTCTTTTACACTGGTTTTCATGTTAAGTGTTTGTTTACACATTTTTTCCATTTTAGTAATCCTCTGAGATTTGCTCGTTTTCTACAAACTGCTTTGAAAGACATAGATAATATCTTTCGCATGAAGGAAAGGGAGTGGGGGTACACAACAAGTTCATTTTTGACAGAGGTTCAGAGTTGGAGGGCTCTATCCAATGCCTCCAGTGAAGTCACTTCAGATTTATACTGGCCTAAGGAGAACAGAATTTCTGCTTTAGAGAGTTTCTCAATCTACAGAGGTAAAACTGTTGGACAAATGCTCACAGAACAAATCGCTTTCCAGAAGAGGCCTTTGTTTCCTCACTGTAACAACGAATTCAACTTATTTTATAAATGAAGTAAATTGTTTGTTGTTTGTTGCCCCAACATCACAAAGAAATATGAACAACCAGAATAAAATATTCAGACCATACACAAGGCATCAGAGATTTAATTTCTTTAGCCTAATGTCAAATAACTCTCGGCGGCCCACTTTACTCAGGCACAAATAAGTTGCTGGTTTTGGATGACCACGAGGGCATTTTAATAATGACCAAAGCAAAAAACCGACACGATGATTGCAGAACAAGAGTTTCAGCTCTCATTTTCTATTTCTTAGAAAGAAGGGGAGGAGGGCGAGGAGATGCTAACAGCAAAGTTGGACATTGTCAGGTTAAACACAACAGCCCCACATTTTGTGCGTTTGCCATGAAGACACATACCTATAGATACAAGCTTGTGTGGAATATCACCACAAGTTCGGATCTACGGGTTTGTGGCAACGGGCATCGATTTCTTCTTTATTAATTAGTTTGTTAATTTTACTTTGTTAAAACATTCTGCAAATAAAATGTCAGTTCTGTTAGTTAGTAGCAGTGTTCCAACTCTTCAGTACATTAAAAAAGACAACTTTTAGGAAGACCTACTTGTTTTACAGCAATTGCTAACATTATCTGCTTTCCACTGGAGCAAAGGAAACAATAGTAACATCTTTTTAAAAAATAGCAGCAAAATAAGTTATGAATAATATGGTGGGAACCAAAAAGTAACTGTTTCTTTTTTGTCACTACTTTTGGGTTGGAATTATGGATGATGATATGAGACTAAATAACCAATGGCCAGGTTTACTGTTTTATTGAAAATTGTAGGGTGAGCCAACAACAGGGAAAAGTTCCTACTTGTGTTAGACTATAACAGGAGAGTGCTCTAAAAAAAATTTCAAAAAAAAGAAAAAGAAAATCAGTGAGAGTTTTTACTTCTTTAAAATATATTCACTTTTTGTTTGTTTAAGACAAGGATCGTCTTTCCTTTCATTCGGGTATCCTGACTAAACCGCCAAAAGAAACAACCATACAAAAGAAAGAAGAGTTTCACTGGATTTTCAGAAAAGTCATTAATAGTAAGTAACTACTAACTACTGCCTTTAAAAAAAAATCATTAAGAACAATTAAGATTTTAAGGGCAGGCAAAAAATATAATCTCTGCTAATATACATAATAATACATTCATCCCTAAATATCTTGCAAATGCTGGCTATAGTTCTACCTAAAGAGCTACAGGCAGAAAAAGCCATGTGAATATTTTACTGGTTTCTAATAAGATTTAACTTCATTTAGAAGCAAACGTCAGCCATTGCAACTAAAAAAATATTCCTCTGAAGTCCTCTCTCTTGTATAATTAGTGTGTACTTAAAGTTAATGGAATTACATTGGGTGTGTGCAATGCTGAAGATGAGAAGAAAATTAAACACTAAGTCACTTTCCTGAAGATCTGAATGGAATTTTTGAACAAACTTATTCACATTAACCTCACTTCTCTCCCTTTTCCCCCTTCCCCCCCCCCAAAAAAATTAAAAAAATACATCCATCTTCTCTTTTCTACTCTTTCCAAATCTCAGATGAAAGATAAGATTTGGAAAAATTCTGTATTTTTTCATTAAAGCGTAATGCCGTCAACTTCTCTAAAATAATTCTGCGACAGGGATTATTTTGCTCATTTCTGTTCACGTGCAAGTTCTGGAAATGAAATGCTTTACCCCTCTAGCTTGATAAATGGACCCGATTCAGAGAACTGCACTGTCCTTTTTGGAACGACTTGTATGGGCCGATTACAGGAACCTCCTGGATCTCTATTCATCCTCCACCCAGAAATGGAGATGTTAAACTATGGCCAATAGCTGCAAACACAACTGGCTCAAGTTCAGCCCCTGTACAGATCTGGGGGTACGTACCTAAAACGTGACCAGGTTTTCATAAGGTCTAAAAGCTCAAAAATCATGTCGTGATCAGGTGTCTGGTGCCTTGCAAATAATCAGAGCAGCTTTTATATGGAAGCCTGTATAGGAATCTAGGAGCACCGGCAATTAAAAGTTCTGGCCTACCATTGAGTATAATATGGTCAAGAAAGTGGGATGACATGATATGGAGCCTCAACCAATGACTATATATACCTATATTTACATATACACTCTCAGGGAATAGCCAACTGAATATGGCACGCTTGAATCTTTTCTACAACAAATTCCACCAAGGTGATATATTTTAAAGGACCTGAAGTATAAAATGAAAAATACTTTCTGACACTTCTAAGATTCCCAAGAGGGGCCTGCAATTAGAAAGAGTTAATACAACGGCTGCTACACGTATGAGGCTCGATTACAACTGCTAGGAATTTTGCTTTAGATTTGCAAGCATCTTTAAGGATGCAACACAGGAGTCTGTAACAGTTGATACTCTCTATATAATGGCACTTGTAGTTCTATCTATCTGGTGCACAGTGTTTTTGGAGGTCCCAAAACATGCGCCTGTGTCTCTGGGGAAGATATTAAATGATATTTCTTAAATTCTTGCCTTGCATTCTTATTTAATACTCTTACTGTAAAGTGTACATAGTACATAAAACACTAACTATGATGCCTTTCTTCTAATAATTCCTTCTTTGAACCGAATATTCTTTTCCCCCAATCACTGCTATATTCATTACTGTCCTTAACAAAAATTAAACTGAATGGGGAGTTAAGCATCTTGGTGGCCTCTGAACTTTATGATATGATGCCTGCCTTCAGCTCTCATTGGTTTCAATGGACGTCGAGGGTACTGGACACACCAAAACTGGTGGACCCTATCAGCCAGATTTCCACAACAATTCAGCTCCATTTTAGGCCACCTGAAATAAGCAGATTTTGCAAGGGCTCTGCACTTGTTCGCAATGAGAGCTTCCGGATACTGGGCAACGTTGAAAATCTGGCCCTCCATCTATTGCTGTCTTGATCAATGGCTTTTTGAAGCAAAATAAAAGGAAAACTCAGGAGTGTACAAAAATTCATTTTCATAGCTATATGTGTTTAAAAGTTATAAAAAAAACTCTCCAGTATTGCAAATGTACGTGTCAAAACAGTACCATAAGTCACTCCAGTGAGTCCCCACCATGGATCTTATGGAACTACTTCTGTATTCTTTTGAGACTAGAGGAAGACACTCTGGTAGGCATGCCCTTTTCATTTTGGGATATCTATATGCTCTGACAAAGTGTCCAGGGCCAAGCTAGCACTTCCTAGGGCTCGTAAAATAAATACACTCTAAAGAAATAAATAGTTTAAAATTTCTGACAGGAGGAACCAGTAAAAGCAGAAGCAAATGGGGAGGGGAGAGGGGGATACAAAACAACAGATATTCTTTTGAACTGGGATCCTATGTTTCTAAATCTGATTTTTTCTAAATTGTATTCCATTGTTTTCCATTGAATGCATTCAGGGTGCTAGGAGGAAAACTATGGATTACAGGAAAGGTGAGTTTTGAAACATTTCACCACCTAGATCAATTATGCAGTGGTTAATACCTTCAGGAGACCTGGTGAGCGATTAAAAAAGTGGTAAAAACCTCTGACAGAGGAATGCACCAATTGTCTCAAGGACATATTTGCACAGAACGTTAAATTAGAAAGCAAAAGCATCGACAGACATGGTAGAGATTCTGCAGTCTCTTCTAATATATTTTGCTCAACTATTATTTAAGACCCCAAAAGTGATCATAATAATCACCAAAAACTTAAGTCATAGAAAATAGGGATAGCAAAAATCGGCAGAGACATACTGATTAACACTAGCCCTTTAGAAGACTGGCATTTTCCAGCCTTTCAGTCAAGGGACTGTATAGTGGAATATGTACAAATTATATATATAGATGTATATGTATATGTGTGTATATATATGCGTCTCCAAAAGCATTAGGCTGGGTTTGGTCTGTGGGTGGTTCTCCAGCAAACCACACTGCACAAATGCACTTTCCAAGAAAATTGATCAATGTGGAATGCATTGTGTGTCTGAATAAGAGCTGTTTGCAGCCATTTCATATTTCAGCCGTAAAAATCAGACAAATAAGAAACATTACTCCTAAACAATTCCCCTCCCCCCAGTTTTAACTCTGTTGAAAAGAGGCCTTCAGAAAAAAATGATTTTTTTTCATCTGCTTTTTTCCCTAGATCTATGTTGATATACCTGTAGGTTGAAGTACTTCACAATAAAAATAAATAAAAACAGAGTCAAAGAAGAATCTAGTAGAAATCACTTTACCTTCGCAGCGGCACTTCATAAAAATTCTTATTGTACACGCGCTGCCATCTTGCTAGGCCCAACACTTCTAGAAATACATCCTAGAAAATAAAACATTTAGAGAGATTTTTTTGTGGCATTTCAAATCATCCGCACTGGCCTTTGTACACAGCATTCTGCACTTTTAGGAGCAGAAAACCGAAAGGAGAAAGACAGGATCTCAAAGGCAAAAACCCGGTTGCTCATAAAAGAAGGCGGCGTTGATGTTACTCCTCTGCTCAATTTCCCCTAGCATAACAGGTTAAATCTCTGAGAATAAGCCCCGTTTCTGATGATACGTAAAATGTTTAAGAAATCTGTCAAATCTAATGCCACCAACACGAATAATGCAAATCAAGCAAAACTTGGAGCTTGCAGCACCAAATGCGTTTTTGGTTAGTTACATGCATCGACTTCTTTAAAAAAAGATTAGCTAGCAAGTATAGTTCCTTACACAGTTAAATTTTGGCACGACAGAATCAAATCAGAAGATCGTTACCTGCT
Source organism: Crocodylus porosus (assembly GCF_001723895.1). Classification (NCBI taxonomy): domain Eukaryota; kingdom Metazoa; phylum Chordata; order Crocodylia; family Crocodylidae; genus Crocodylus; species Crocodylus porosus. The sequence continues at coordinate 8,736,239 of NW_017728936.1, read as the reverse complement.
TTTGAGAAGATTCACCAAGCAAGCATTTTAAGCTTTTTGACTCTTTAAACCTGATTCAAGGAATAATTATTTCTCTCTGCCGACGCGATTGTTAAAAGAAGAGAAACCCCTGATTGTGGTGGCTTCGTGGATGCTATTCTTTTTGCACCACAGCAGGATTCTTGGCTGCCAGTCCAAGCTGCTTTCACTTGCCAAGTTTTGAGATGCTGGTTTTGCCTTTCATTTTATTGTTCCTTTCGCAACGTTACAGACCGACTTAAAACCGTGCACAGCTGCTAACAGGAGAAAAATTATTTGAATTTCGCCCGAGAACAGAGCTGGGGAAGGAGCGCGCCGTGATGTAACTATAATGACACCCATCAAAATGTCGCTGGTATTTTGGGGGTGCTCCTTTTGCTCAGAGCCCTGACAAGCTCCAGTAAAACGGGGGGGGTGGGGAACACTACTAAGAACAAGACATGATAAATGTCAAGGTCTATGATCCACCATAGTCACATAAGGGGTGGAGGGTGTAATTTTTTTTATATAATCCCCATTTTCTCTCACTCCTATTCTCTCTCTTTCACTCATGTATTTTTGGAGAGGGGATTTTGCTGGGCGGTGGGGAGGGAGGGTTATATATTTTTTAGCCTAACAAAGAAGGTTCTCCCCATCACCACCCTTATGCTGCTTTCCTCTGATAGGAGCTCATCCATACCCAAGCATCGTGGCCTTTCTGTTGACGCAATACCGCCACGAAAAGACTCGGCATCACGGCGCAGAAGCCTCCATCAAAATTCAATAAGGGGCTGCAATTGTTTCACCAAACACATTCATTTATTGTGAGCTAAGTGACTTCTTTTTTTTTTTTAAAGGAAGGTTGCATAAATTGAAGACGGCAACAGACAAAACAACCTTCCCAATGCTTTATTTTACTTTATTTTATGGAACGTAGCTACCCCTCCCCAAAAAACCCTATCCGAACTTGAATTTATACTCAAATGCACTAAATGAACCAACAAAAACATTACTTAAGGATTCTTTTCAGGCTTTAAATAGCCAGGAAAAATGCGATGCCATAAATATGATCTATTTAGCACATTCTGAGTATTAAATGATAGAAACTTTCAGTCTGTGCACACATGTATACGCACAAAGTTGGTATACAATGAGCTTGGGATGTACATCAGGTATATCCAACAATGCATCTTCATCTATAGATTACATATTAGTTGTTGCTCACCGTCAAATATTGTATCTGGAGTTAGCCTTGCATGTTTACACATACATGTGTGTATACACCAAGTGCAGGTTTAGCAATCCAGGACAGCTAGGGACTAATATCTTACCTAGCACCTTGATGATAGTTTATATAGTCTGCACATTGAAATATTAAATTTTATTTCAAACAAAATAATCATGAAGAAGAAAAACTCTGCCATTGCAAGCTGGTGTATGTGCAGAGGTTTATAGTCGACTGCTTACGGTAGTGGTAAGTGCAATATGTATAAATAGCAAATGAAGACTATACCACAACACACAGACATATGCTATGTATACAGTAAGGGGGGAAAAGTCTGACTATAGACAAAGTTTCTATGAAAAATCAACAGACAAACAAGAGCAGCGTTGATTAATCAAGGGGAAAGGAAAATGGAAGATTTGTTTTAAAGTGAAAGCATAATGTGAAATTTCAAAATCAGATGGCTTGGTCTGTGATTTCTTTCATTTAAATGAATTGATCTGTTGCTAAACTGCTGCTTTCGTGCCAAGAAACTTTTAACTCTTTCAGTTCAAAACTCCCATGTCTTTTCCCCCCCCGAGCATGCCGCAATTAGATTAGAAAAGCGGAAAAATATAAAGAGGGAAATTTTAAAAAAGAGCATAAAAAAAAAACAGGGGGATTAAATCCGCAAGCACATGCAGCACACAAAAGAGCGACAATATGGAGAGTATCCGTGTTTCGTTAGAATTTCTACTGTATAAACAATGTGATTCTTGTTCTCACAATGTTGCTAAAACTTGGAAAGGCGACAAAAAGGCCTTCAACTTTCATAATTCTACTTACAGAAACTTAGTTGCAAACCTGTCAGAAACGGGGTCTGCAGCAAGAAAAGCGACAGAAACCCTGACCTAATTCATTGTAAACATTCACTTACCGAGAATGCCTTAAGCATTTCCAACAGAACCCCCTGTCCTATACATGTTCACCTACATGCAAAAAAATAATTAAAAAAAATAAAATAAAACC
>NW_017728936.1:8713275-8733909 GCF_001723895.1 Crocodylus porosus | reverse complement strand
AAAAAAAAAAAAATCAGACAAGTTGCTAAAGAGGACTTGTGTAAACTCAGAACACAGGCACAATTCTTGGCCTTTTCCCCCTATATTCCATCTTGTATTCCGATCACGCACCACTGCGACACCACTGCACCAATCCACTGCATTAATCTTGGCCTTAAACGGGCTGACTGGCAAAGCAAACTGTGTGTATATATCATCTTTCAAACTTAACAAGTTAAAGGGAGAGAGGGTGGTGGTAGGTGGGGAGGAGTGTGGGGGGCGGGGACCTGCGTTCTGAATATAAAATATAGGAGCTGAGCTTAGTAAGGGAATTTTAAAGAGGACGTGTTACACAGGCGTATGTAGAGAGCTGCAAACCTCCCTAAGCTTTCTTGTGTCTCGCTCGCTGTGTGTCAGTCGTGCTCTCTCACTCCCTCTCCCTCGCTCTCTCTCCCACTTCTTATAACAAAATCCCACATCCCCTGGCAGATGTCTGAATCCCTGCCAGATCTAACAATGTCGGACCCAGCCTATGCCACCAGACGTTCTGTACCACAAAGTATCTCATTCTCCCAGCACAGTGGGGTCAGACATACATATTAAACAACCATTTTTCTTTTCTAATGTGCGGATTCATAAGCTGCAAATTTCAGGGAGGGCGGGGAGGAGGGAGGAAATCATTTTCCTTTTTTTTTTAAAAAAAAAAGGAGAGAGAAAAGCTCATTAGAAAATAAATAAAACCACAGACAGTTGGGAATGTTACTCACCTTAAATGGGAGCTGACGTAAATCAACATTTGGTTTGGGCAAAATTAACATTTTCTTTCTTTAAAAGGCTACAGGCGATACTTTTACAGTCTTTCCTCTCAGGTCAGGATCTCTAAACTGCTGTCGCGCCGATGGACGGATTGGTATAACTGCCCCCTGAATACTCCTGGGATGTGCATCTAGGAGCATTAAGCAGCGTTTCGGTTTTCAGACTCTGGGGTTTTTTTGAGATTCTTCCCCCACAGATGAAATCCTTTTAATGCTACGGTTATAGAAATCTAAAATCAAATACTGGGTGCTTGCTTGAGTCAGCTTCCTGGGGGAAATGCTATAACCTTATGAAATGCACCTTCCTCCTGATCCCCAGGGGTTGTCTTGTTCCTCTGGCTTCACACAGCCCTGGTTTTAACTCACAGCTTCCCAAGGCCTCGGCAAAGTTGAGGTTAACAACAATGCTCAGCAGTTTTAGGGCATCCAAAACCCCAACGTGTTTTAAGGAGCATTATAATGGCCATTGTATAACCATGTAAATGAAGACAGAGAGATGAAGATGATTTGCTCTGTCACGGAGCAGTTGAGGGCTGTTTCCAATTTCAGTGTGGTAGCCACTGAGCCATTGTTCTTCTCTCCCGAAAAAGCAGGGCCACATGGGCTCAATTTCGCTTAAGTAACTTATTTGTGTAGGGGAGCCAAGTCCTCTGCCCATGTTCAGAGGCTAGCGTCTGAGCAGATGTACAGCCCAGACACCTCGTATTACGGGCTCTGGACTGTCGCAGGACCCACTGCATGCAGGTTGTGGTGAACAGATCTGAGCAGAGCCCCTGGATACGCTCCTCCTCATGCACCTGCCTGCAAACGTCTGTTGTGTGACACTGGAGAAAGCCAGCATAGTGCACCATCTGCAAAACAGGAGATGCAATGAAGTCCCTTTTGCTGCCTCCCTCCTACAAACAGGTGGAGGAGTGTTACAGCAGCTCCAAGGCTTGATCACATTGTTGGTCCTCTTGTACAAATGGGGTAGGACTTGCCTGTCAATCTGTAGCAACAGGATCCACCGACAACTGCACAATCTCTTTGTTCCGTAGGCAGCTTCATACTGACAGTACTGGGAATCCCGTAGGTTGAGCAGGAAAAAAGATTCAGCTTCCAAGGCCCTGCAAGACTCACAACCAAGCACCACAAAACTGTGGGACAGTCCTAAATTTGTCATAGCGATGGGCTTTCTGACGTTTAGTTGTCACTCTGCTGAACTTTAAGTAATGACTTGATGTAGGTAGGAGGAGGACCGGCAAAACCGAATGCATCAGCTTGACGGGAAGCATAACTTGGCCGGCATCTTCCATCAAAACCAATATAACCAAGGCCTATATAAGCAAGAGCTTCCTTTGTGGTGTTTAGTGGGTCTATTTCTGCCATTGTGGCAATTTACTGTCCTCTGCACCCTGCACCGCAGTAAACTTAACAATGCAAAGGTTGCACTCTTCAAGGAGAGATTCTCACAGGCCAGGAAGTTAGACCCAAAGTTAGAGAGCATGTTGCCGGCAACATTGCAATCCAAAACTTTTAGTGACATGTCATGAAGGTCATAGAGCCTGGAGAACTGAAGGGCACTTTTAAGAAACCACCTTAAATTAGTGAAGGCCTACGTGGCTACAGGTGGGTATGATAAGGGGTCTTAAATCCTGAGTCAGAAAGATGGGTCTCTTTGGAGAGGATCCCCATTGCACGCCGGACACCTGAGTTCTACTAGGACTTCTACCACCAACTTACTATGGTCTTGTATAGGTTAACTAACACCTTCTCACCTGCAATTACCCAGCCCATAAAGTGGGTATAATAACATTCAGTCATTTTTAAAAAGCTCTTGGGGCAGTAATGGATGGAGACACTCAAATAATAAATCCAATGTAGGTATTTCAGCTAGGCAGGGTTCTTTGTGTAGATGTGATCTCTTTTAGTAGACCAACTAAATAGCTGGAAAAAGTTATTTGCAAGGTTTCAGGCATAAACACCCTTTCTCAGGAATTGGGAGACTCTGCTGCTCTGAGGTCTCCAAGGTATCACACCTACCCAAAGACCCTTGCCCGACTATGTCTGTAGACCAACACAGCTACAACCAACAACCCTGCAACATGGAAGGTATTTCAATGAGGCGGTCAATCTATCGGCTTGAAGGTCTTGAGCAGTCAGGTCAGGTCATCATCATTGTAAGGGCCGAGTTTTTCAAAATGTTAAAGGTAGGCCTGAAATACTAAGCTGGGTCTACATTTTTGTGATTTTTTTTTTTTGTGTGTGTGTGTGTGTGGGGGGGGGGTCTTTTCTGCAAAGTATTTGCTCGGGCAAATGCAAACAAACCTCTGGTTCAGACTGCAGTTGAAGACTTCTGAACCTCTTTCTACTCCGATTGCACGCAAAACCGCCCCTAATTGTTAAGAATAAAGTCTGCAGGGGAGAAGGACATTTGACTCACCTGAGTTGCTGAGCTTTAGGTGTGGTATCAAGCATCTGAAACAAAATAGGAAGGGAACTAGTTAAAACCACTCACTTAACAAGGAAGTGATTGCTTAAGAAAAGAGAGGTGAATTAAGAACTCCTCCAAATTGAAGTCATCCATATCTTCCCTCAAACTTACTCGAGTGCTCTACAAATTGCTCTCTCTGGACTTTGAGCTGTCCACAGGCAGCTGTTCCTTTGATGAGCTCTCATTGCTAAATTTTCACACCCGTGTAGAAGAAAGGGGAGTAAGCTGGGCCCCGTCCTAATGCTTGTGCTTGTGTCTGGTGCCTTTGCCTGCAGGGTCCTGGGGACGACTTGGCAGCTGATGGGTTTGTCTTTGAAACACCAACTCTCACTGCACCCAGCTCTTACAAACACTGTAGATTCAGTCCTTCCTCATCCAGACCCATGGAGCCCTGTGCAGCCTGACTCCTGCTAAATCATTTAACATCTTAGCACCTTCTTTTCCTCACCTGCAAGAAGGGGATAATATTATATAATCCCCCTCTGAAACACTTTCAGATTTATTCATGAGCATTGCCGCGCTGTACGGTGACGGAGAAAGAAACAGACTGTACACCCTCCAAAACCAGCCGGCTCATCACAAGGGCTCAACGGTACCGCTCTGTTGTGTCCCCATCTCTGCCTTTGATAGATCTGGGAACAAAAATCTCTCCCCACAGCCTTGGTCTGCAAGCTCATGACGTGCTCTCATTAGCACCAACAAACTGGATGCCTCCCATGTCAGAAATAGCAGCTAGTAAACCAGGTTCAAGCCAGCAGTGGGTGAAGGCTCAAAGATTTGACCGTCTGTGGTAAAGCATCTTAACAAAAAAAGTCTTACGGCTTCACCCAACGTATTTGTTTAGTGAATCCCATGTCCCGGAGAAAGAGTCTGGGCTCAACATCTTGGTATCCGTTTCCTATTTTGGCTGAAAAACAGAAAGTCTAGTATTTTGTGGCTTTTTTTTTTTTTTTTAAGTTTACCAAACTGTTATAAACTTCAAAAAAGACTGAGTCCGATTTAATTCAAGCAACAGACACAAGCTGGAGTCAAGCCTTACTGCCCTCAAACCAGATTTTGCAGTTTTAACTTCCAGAGATCATTTCAAGTCTTCAAATGGTTTTTTTCCTGCTGTTGAAGTGCGCTGAACTGATAGTTAAGGGGAACCGTCTGCTCATCCACAGGAGTCCAACATTGGTTATGGTAAAGAGAGCAGCCGAGTTTCCTGTTCATTAAAATCAATGACTGAGCACCAAGAAAGAGGCAGTTGTAACAATGGTCTGTGGCAACCCACGTGAACACTGCCGCTGCCCAGCCTTTGAATGGCATTACCTTTCAATCACTACCACGCCATCCAGTGCTCCAGTCCCTTGTTCTGAAAACCACAGCTTTCTCCTCCTCCTCAAGTCAGGGAATGCAGCAAAGTACTGAGTCAAAGTCCATGGGCTTTCATGTGGTTTGGATCTCAATCCAAACAAGTATGCGCTGCCTGGAGGGTAACACTGAGTATTTTAACCCCAGAAACAACCCCTGTGTCAAATTAAATTCCTTCACTCAGGCTCTTAGCTTGCCTCCGTGTCTGCGAGATCTGCACAAGAACAGGAAGAGAGATTTAGCAATAGGAATAGCAATACTTCAAGGCCGAAGTAAGATCAAGACCACCCCGACAGGTACTTTACAAAACACAAACCCTTTCAGTTCTGGTCAACTTTGCATGATGTTTCCAAAGGAGCTCCCAGTCCACAGGGCAATGAGACAGAAGCACATCGTCATTTTGGTTGTGAGCTAAATGAGAATTTTTCAAAGCCACTATATACATTTATTCCCATGTCCCCAAAGCACCTGTTTCTTACTCAGCCTGAAGAAAGCAGATAGTTAAGACTTCCTTTTATAGCTGGAGGTATATCATTATTTTTAAATGTTACTCTTCGCTGTCACGTGTACCTTTTATCTTCATTGCATGTCTGGCTAGCTACGTGTTTGAACTGTGTCACTGGAAAACTAGGAGAGGAAATCCAAGCTGTGGGTCTTGGGCAAATATAGTTGGATAACACCTACAGCTCTGGGCAAGCAGGCAAGCGCATTCCTGCGGCAAAAGCCAAAACTTGGTTATAAGTCATGGAGAAAAGCCATCCAGTGGCAAGGTTGGCTTAGAAATGTGCAAAGAGGGGATGAATCCCCAGTCGAGGTAGGAAATATTCAGCACATTCCTGACATGTTACTCAAGTGCCAGCTAGCTAGAGAGAAGGTGTTAAATGTGGTATATTCCCCACCAGAAATAACATATTAGCAGCAAATTATGTTTTAAAAAGGAGTTAAAAAAAAAAAAAAAAAGAAAAAAAAGTAAGGACACTTTGAACTATTGCTATACAGGTTGACAGTAGAGAGTTGGTCCCTGGACACATCTACCACAGGTTTGGCATATGTTCTTCTCTCTGCCTTGATGGGACGTTCAATAAGTTACGTGAAATCAGAACTAGAACAGCCTAGTAATGGGGGAGGTCCTGGAGTACTTCAGATCCTTGGACCAATGGATCCAAACTGCTTGCTTTATGAGTCCACCTCTTGTTTTTTGTTATATTGCAATACCTCAATCATCTTGCTGCTGCTACCGTGTTAGAATAGCTCAAGATTTGTCATGCCCGTCACCGTAGGACCCAAGCAATGGACAAGCAAATAAAAGTTGCGTTAGGCATGCCAGGCAAGAAAACCAGGCCTGCATTGATGCTTGATGTTCTAGGTCCACCAGGAGGTTTCACAATGATTGCAACAGAATAATGGCACAATGCTAACCCAGCCCAGCCCAGCAGGTGTGCCTAGGTCTAGTCTGCCACACTGACATGATTGTGTGCTTTTAAATTCCCATTTCTAGGAAAAAAGGGGTCTGAATGACTGCCAGGGTTAGGAAAGGGCACATGTTGAATTGCAAGGAATTACCCTAGGAAAAGGCCATCTAAATAACACAGTGGAAGTCCAGACTTCAGGTTGGTAGTTAAAAATTCAGCGAGGCAGGGAACAGTGAGACCCAGATGCCAATGCATCACACTTGCCATGGCTTTTGATAAAACCTTCATATACTTGGATAAGTATTGTAGTAAAACGCTTAACTTTTGGCCCTTGCAGGGGGGTTGTAACTAGGAATGAGTTGAGACAAAAGGGAAATTCTAGACTAAACACCAAGAAAATGTTGGGTGATAGCGAAACCCAGCTGCCCTGACCAGGGGACAGACTGAATAAGAACTGAGCGAGTCTCTCTTCCATCCATTATCCCAACTCTATACAATATTCATGACCTGCAGGATCAATATTAGAACAGCCACATGAGTGCCCCGGGCTGTACACTGCACACAGGCAAGCTAGCATCCAAATCAGCAGTAAGGGGCCCTTCAGTGAATAGTTTGGAGAGAGGTACTTTGGGGAAGGCCAATTAGGGTCTGATTTTACAAGGTGCCATATGCTTACAAGAGGTGCTTAGCAGCCTCAGAAGCCAAGGGGAAGTGCAAGTGCCCATCCCGTAACGCGCATGTGCGTGCAGCTGGGACAAGTTACAGAGCCCCACCCAAGCGTTAGCCCTTGAGCTGCCACTGCCTGCAATGTGCCTTGCAGGGAGAAAAGAAATGCTCACACCTATGCATGGATAACGTAAAAAGAATGTAAGGTTAATTCCTCCAGCCACCTCTTCGTGGCCAAAAAAATGCCCTTCTGCCAAAAAAATATACGGCTTGCATTTATATCCAACTGGATTGAGAAATTAGAAAAATAAACAAATAAATAAAAGATGACCTTTAATAAGATGAGTGGCTGTCCTACATTTCTATTAGTCAACCTTCAAAACAGTACCACTGGAATTGTGCATTATTCTGTCAACACATCTATCATTGTATCAAATGGCCTGAAACAACTGGTATTAGTTGTGTTATATGTCCATGCCTCATGTAAAATCGGCTCCAGTAGATGATTCTCTTTCCAGCGCTGGCAGCAATGTCTGCCTCATCTATCAGAAGGTCATGTCTATAGCCCATCAAGTCCTGTCACTTGTTTAGCATCTGTCATTTAGAACTAGCTCTCCGCAACGAGGCAGCTGATACCAATAGGAGGACTGATTTATCACGAGCTTGTTAAAATAAAACCCTGGGCGTATGTAAAGTTGGCCTCTCTGATCCGTTCTGTGAGACTTGTGCATGGACACCCCATGAAAATGAGGAGCAATACGTATTTTGCCTTTACTTCTCAGTATCACCAACCCCAGCTGTTCTCATGTTCTTATTTGTCGTCCTTTGGGGGGAGGGAGGAAGAGGAGATTTATGTTTGGTGTTATGATGTCCCTCTTCCCCACCCGCACAATAAAAAAAAGAAAAATTCCAGCTGACTCCCTCACATAACAAGAACATGACTCCAGGAGCTGAAATCCTAAGACTTGCCAGCATTAAATGTTACTAATGAAGAACAGAGGCGCAGAGAGAATGAGCAACTCCCCAAGGTCAGAGAGGAAGTGTGCGAGAGTGCCAGGAATGTATTTCATATCTCCTGGGTCTCATCCACTGCTTAAGACACAAGAGCATTTTCCAGCCCTGGGACACTGCAAAGCTTTGAGTCTTAGGAAAAAAAGTCCTAGAACCTTTCCAGTATAAACTGTTTTTGCAGCACGAGTGGCCTCGATCTACAGAGCTGGGATCTGGATTGGGATCCAATTGCTCAAAGGAGTCTAAGTGTAGGACCTGTCATTCTGGACCAAAGCCATTGTAACTAGCTTTCAAGGTCTGCTCTGATAGCCCCCCATGTGGTAATGCGCCCCAGTGGGCTGAAGGGCCACATCAGTTTGCTGGGAGTGTAAGGGTTTCAGACACGTTATTTAGAAAAATAAGTCCTTGCCCCACACAACCAGCTATGCAGAGATGCAGAACAGAAAAGAGCTTCACTCTAATTCTTCATGGAAATTCCCATAGAAGAAGCTAACGGGATTTCCAAATGTCTTGGAAGGAAAGGAAAGAGTCCCACACTGGCTTCACAAGAAGAAAGTGCTTTATCTTGAAGATTTCTTCTGGTAGGTATAAAAGCAGCGGCGGTTCCATTCCCTCCCACACTGAAACTGGAGTTCAAATAAAAAGGAATGTGTTGATTCTGGTAGCGCCAGTGATGGCTGGGGGTAAAAGGCATGTATCTACACGTTCAATACCATAAGCAAGGAGGACAGAACAAAGCAGCAGTGTTTCTGAAAGCTGCAGCTATTATCAGGAGGGGGGGAAAAAAAATCAGGGCCACGTCTCTGTCCGCTCTTGGAAACACAGAAGAAAGAAACAGAAAGTGCAAGAGTGAAACAAGGGGGAACAGGAGGCTTCGAGTCAATGGAGCTACATAAGGAAAGGACTAAAATCCCCTTTTCTTCCGTGATGCAGCGAGAGAAATTGCTTCGCTGCTCTGGCTTTTGGCTTCATGTCCCCTTAGAAGAGAGCAGAGCGAGCGTTTTATCTCATCTTCGCTTTCAAAATCTAGGTCACCTCAATCTGTGCCTGCGCTTCCAGTGATACTTTCCCGACTAGTCTCATGAACCTTGGCCGGGGCTGGCTTAGAAGCAGCTTTGCTGATGCTCATGCTCCGGGTTTGCAGAGCTGGCTGAAGGGGAGTCATTTCCTTGCAAGCTCGCGGCAATTAAAGGACGGCTGATCTTGGGGTGGGAGACAGTTTGAAGGAGGAATGCCTCTGAGCCCATCATCGGGGGGAAAAAAGAGGAGTCATTAATTAACTTGTGCGGTTGGAGATAGCAGCAAGTGAACCCTGCACCTTACAGCTTTTTGCCACAGTTCTTCTAGCGTCCAGTTTCTGGGAAGAGAGCGACCTAAGAAGTGGTTCATATCTTAACAGGGTCTACACCAGTCACAACCTCCAGCAGCGTAAATGAAACGAGACTCAGGCTCTCGTGATTCAAGCATCAGGTTCTGCTGCCCATCTTTCTGCCAGGAAGGGTCTTTCCCTTAAAAACTCCCCAGTAAATGCTCACTCCTGGATGTCTCGCACCTTCCTCTGAAGCAGATGGCACTGACCCCTGTTGGGAACCAGCTCCTGGGCGAGGTCAGTATCCCTGCGCTGACCTAGCCCGGCAATCCCTATTACCCGAACACGAACAGGAGACAAGGGCTCCTACCCCGCTGAGGGTGTGAAACAGAGAGAGGAAAGAAAGCAGCATCTGATGAAAAAAAGAAAGAACATTTCAGTCGTTGCAGTCTCCCTTATTTTAAATAAAGCAATTGTGAGTTACGTTTGTTTTGCATTCATAATTAGCAGACAGAACAGATGGCAAAGGCGCCACTTAAAGCGACACGTCCGACAAAATAACCCTGGCTGCCAACGCAATTTTTCACTGGGAGCAAGGACTACATTTCTCTCTATTGAAATAAAGCCGGGAGAGAGAGAGAGAAAAAAAAAAAGTCTAGCAAGCATTCGCACCAAGCTGGGAAATCACCAGAAGAGAAATCTTTTGTATTTTGGAGCAGGTTTATTATGAGTTGGGTGGGAAATAAAAAGGGCAATGGCAAATTGACTGCTAGGAGGGAACACAAATGGGAATGGAAACTCATGTTGCCAGCCTTATAACAAGGGGCTCAGACAAATATATAACTGTCTCCACCTCACTCGTGTGGTGAAGGCACAAGCTGGGAGTCAGGAACTCTGCGATGAATTCAGAGGAAGCTGAGTACAGAAAAACCTAATTTAACCTAGGCAGATGCTCATGCCCACTGTACCCAAGGCCTCATAAACATGAATGCATGCATTCCCAAAATGCCCCTGCAGGTTAGGGATAATCAGCATCCCCGTTCTACACATGGGAGAAAGGAAGCTGAAGAACTTGCCCAAAGCCATAAGGGGAGTAGGTGGCAAAGCCAGGAATTAAATCCACACTGGCAATCTCAGTCAAGAGCTTTAACCACCAGGCTACCTTTCCCCCCCCACCCCCGCCCCCATGACAGAGCTGAACAAGGGCACACGCAAGCTACTCTTAGTGTTTTTCCCTTTAGTCATAAATGCTCTCTCCAACGTAAGCAAAGAGGGAGGCAGCATTGCTCACCAAGCATAGACACACTAAGTGCCACTTCACTGGAAATGTTTCTACATTGCTCCTGAAAAGTCTCTTGAGCATATCTGAGAACAGCAGCATTCAGCCCATGGGATCAGGAACACAGGTGTGCGAACGCCTTGTAGGGGGGTCTGAACCATAAGCTGCGCTGGGGAAATGCTTTTTGACAGTGCCTGACCTGCAAAGCTAATGAGGGAAAGCCACGCACTCTTGGAGGACCCAATAATCCAACCTGCTAGAACAGGGGTGGCTGTGGAGAAGGCAGACAGACTGAAACCAATTTGTTCTTGTTTTTATGTTCTTGGGAGACATTCTGACCACAGAAGGGATGGAAACCAAAGAAGGGTTTCTGCTGAACCCCAAGAGCAAAGTCCTCTTTATTGTGGAAAGTTGAGCCATAGCCAGGAATAGGATGGCAGGCAAGAAAATAAAACAAATAAAAAGGAGAGAGAAAATCATGCTAAGTCACACTGCAATTTATTGGACAAACTTAAAAAGTTTGGCTGACCATAGCTCTTTCCAGCACAGCCATAACAGAACCAATATTTGATGAAGGTACCTGGCCTTAGCTTCCTTATTTTGCATTATGAGATACTTGCATCTGATACAGCAGCAATCAAAGTGATTCTACCAGACATACATCTTTCTTCACCTTCAGGAGGATATATCCTACCACTAAACATAGATGCTTTTAAACTTGATGTGTCCCTCAGACCTAGCTCCTGACCCAAAAGCCATGATTAGGCCCTTTTCAGGTTAGGCACCCTCACACTCAGGGGAATTTAAAACCCTGACCTGAATTTTGTACACTCAGACTCTTTTCCAACATAAAAACACTACCCACTAAAATCATGAACTGTTCCCTAACAGCTATTGCAGTATAAATTGTTGATCTCTAACTGCAAGAACAAGAGTCCCTGCAAACTGAACTGAGCTTCTCCCCAAACCTTTACTTCCTCCGTACCCACTACCCATGAGAAGAAAAAAAAAAGTGACCCTGCAGGTTGCAAATATATTAAGTTCAAGTCCCACCCATCTCCAGGTGTTTGCAGTTTATGGTGATGGGAAGCTTGTTCTGGTCCACATCCCACCTAACAAGCTCCAGGTGAACCTGAGCATGTCTTGGGCTTGTTAATGCTTTCTTCCTAGGTCTTCTTCCTAGAGTTTTTTTTTAACCCTTTGTTTTAATCCAAGATAACACATCCTGAAAGCATGCATGGCTACCCTGGTTCAGCTAATCAGTTCCATTATAGATGATTAAAATCAATACTTTACTCATCAATGTGAAATGGGGCTCATGCATTGTGATGGAGAGTTTTATTTGCACTGCAGAAGCAGGAACAGCTTATTCCCCAGCTCCACTTTCAGGTCTGTGCCAAAGAATTTTTGTTCTGTCCTGTGTCTCTTAAGCCCTAGAAGGCTCGTTGCACCAGGGCTCTGTACAATTTATAACAACAGCACAGACTAAATTCAGGTTTTATCTGCATATGTTTTTCATGGACATTTTTATTGTCTTAGGGAGCCCACATTGGAGCAATCTACCAAGAGGCTTGGGGTCTGCAGTGCCTTGCCTTTCCTCAGATTTATATTTGGTAACTGCAAGAACTTCATCTAAGTTGCTCTGCATTTTTATCAGGTGTCAATTGAGGAGCTGGTCTTTGAGCCTTTTGAAAGGTAAGACCCAGCTGTGGGTCTTTGACCCAATCCTGATCCTCACTTTACCATCCCTTGCTGTTTAACATGTAAAATGGGTCAATACTCTTAAAAAAAAAATCCAGTTATGGGATCCTAGTGGGTGCTTACTCTGGTTTTTTTTTTTTAAAAAAAAAACAACCTCACAATATTGGTGTAGAAAGGAATTTAAACGTCTAGCAAATGAAGCCCCATACTACATACGATTCCATAATACTGTAATATATTATTCAAAACACATTAAACTTTGAATGTTCCAGAAGCAGCATAGTTATGGCATTTCATGGATGGAAGCACATAATACAAAGCAGCTATGTTACTGCTAGATGCATCTAATTCATCATCCTAAGCCCAGATGGCTCTAACTTTTCAGACACCTTGTTCATATTTCCTCTGCACCATATAGGGGAGATTTAACTTTGCGTTCATTTTTTTCCTGCTATAATCTGAGAATTTATAAGCAAAGAGCGCCAGTGAGACACACGTGCTGCAGAAATATCAGTTTGGCTGCCAGTTTTGTTTCAGCGCCTGTCGCACACCACTCACACTTTTTGTTCGCTTAGGTGGGAAAGGAGTGATGCATGATCTTCATGATCTGTTATCAGGGACTGAACAAACACAGCAAGAGCCAAAGGGAAGGACTCAGTGCTGGACCATCTCGGGCATGGGGCAAAAATGGCTTCATGCCCAACTTGGGGCTGTCTGCATTCGGGGCACTGTGATCATTGGCATAATTCAGAACAGCCAGCAGTTGCACTAGATGATGACATAACCTCACAATTGCCCCTGGACTGCTTTGCCATTGCTGGGAATACCCATGTGAGGTCAAACTATGTGGGATCTCTGCTGCCAATATGCCTTTGCCCGCATCTGTGGCTTGCAAAAAGGCCGTGAAGGATATCTTTCACTGTCTTTGCAAGGCTCTGAATTTAGACACAGGGCATCCTGGGTATAATTTAGGAGTCTAAGTCCAAGTGGGCATGTCTCAAATCACTGTTCCCAGCGCCTGAGATGCTTTCAGTCTGCAGGTGCCTACGTTTTTGCAGTAAAGTTTCCTCAAGATCTGCTTCTAGGCATGCCCAGAGTGTTGCCGTCTTGGAAGGGCTAAGAAATTCAGCCACTATCCTGTGTCTCCATTTAGGGTCAGCCAACATTAGGTGGTCCTCCACCTATCTCTACTGGGAAGCCTGATCAGGAGGAGTTTGGGCCCAGATTTTAACAGCAGCAGAATTAGATGTACACGTGCCATACACATGCTCACATATGTGTGTGCGCACACACACACACACACACAAGTCTGCACCCATGTCATATTTAGAGTGCCTTTTTATATTATGTACACATCTATATGTCATGAATGCTGTCGTACGGTTGGTATATACACACTTAATATGCATGTTGCTGTAACGCTCAGGGATATCAATTAGACATGGTCTTCACATAGATACATCTGTAGTAGAGATTATTTTCATCCTTCTGCAGAATGCCCATGCTAGTGGTAAGTAGTAAGTACCATTTATAAAGACCTGAATGGTGCACAGCGTACGGTAGTGCGTTCTGCACAGTATGAATTTCGCCCCACCTGCATAATGAGGCCCAGTTTCTGCCCTCACTTACATCAGTAGCACTCTACTGGCATCGGTGAATTTTAGCCCAAGGGTGAGATTTTCAGAAGTGCCACAATGTGTTCAGCACCTGACTTCCATTGAAAGTCTGTTCGTAAAGCAGCACGTCTTTCCATTAGGAAATTTGTCCTGCTTTTCAACCTGGCTTGCCCTTTCTTCATTTCATCCCATTACTTCTAGTTATATCTATAATCTTGGGCAATGCTCATCACTGAGAGATCTGAGTGCCTATGCACTCACTCCCTCATTGCAAGTCAATTCCAACTTCTCTTTCACAGGAAAAAAAAATCTCTCATCGGTGTAATAGTGACTGAGGATTACATCCTTCAAACAACTACAGGTAGCTACTGGGTACCCTATCCAATGGTCATTGCAATCAGTGTAAAGCCAGGAATATATCTGAGCTAGGGCCTTAATCATATGAGCTCTCAGGGCAGAAATGGCCTTTGTCCTTCATTTTTATCCCACCCCAAGTACCTTAAGGTTTTTGATGTCCATCATGAGACACCTTAATGGGACCTACTTTGCTTTTCAGAGGACAGGCTCTTAGCACTTCTGAAAATCAAGCCCTTTTAAGTGTTTTAAATTGAGCAAAGTAAAACCTGAAACGCTGAAAGTTTCTAGTCACTTATGACAGTGAGGATAACAGTCGTGCTTATGGCTTCCATGTGCTCATGAAATATAAATTAAAAAATACCTAAATCTCCCCATTAAGACGTTGCCTTAATCCGCCTAAATTTTCTTATTCTTTCTTTCATCCTATTACTCCTTGTCATAATTCTTGCACAAATTTCTCAGGAAGTAACACTCAACTACAATAAAGGTACCCGCACAATAATAAATAATATACTAATTAATAAGCAGATAAAGACTCTTCAAATTTAAGATGCAGGGCAAATGTTAATTAAATAATCATCAGGTTGGCATGAACTTATCTGTTGGAACCTACCACACAGTGTAAGACTAAAGTGAGGAATAGGAAAAAAAAGAAGCAGCTGACAATAGTTTTGGAAACGGATGACAAAATCCCAATGTTCCACCTCACTGCTGCTAAATTAGGGCCAGTGTTATCATTAAAGAGATAAAACTAGGGAGATATTCCTCTGAACCTACCAACAAACTTCTCTGCTGCACCGTAAAGGACAGCAAGCGATTTGACTCACCCTGAAAATGAGTGGAAAAATGAAATACTCTTCCATCCTTGATCTCTTCCCATACCGTCCTGCAAAATACAGATTGAAGGAAGGAAAGAAAGACATTCGTTTAATGCCTTGTCTGGTAGCCAGAACAAACCCACCCGCACCCACACTGTCATGGGATTGTGAGCAATCAGCTCTTTCCATACTGCCATCTGAGACAGGGGCTCCAGGGAAATGTCTGGTTGGGGTGGAGGGAGCTTCTGGGGGAGATCCTGCGTAAGGGAAATGCTGAGAAAGTCTTCTTTACCCCATCTCAACAGAAGCTCTCAAACTGCTGAATAAACATTGATGAACAAAAGTGCCTAAACTCAAATACACTCTTCACCATTTCTTTACTTGGCTTTCTCTGTGCAGAGAGCCGCTGGCTATTTCTTTCTTAACCAAAAAACAGTGGGAAAACCATAATCACTGAACTAAAAAGGCAGGATCCTTCTTGATCATTCACTTTCTACCTCCATATCACTTGCAGTCTTGGCTGGCCATGACCCAGCATAAGGACAAGGGCAGAGGGGACAGGGGACAGAAAATTTTCCCATGTCCTGGGTGAATGCTCTAAGATCTAGGGAGACAGGGTGCTTTGGGTAGATGTGATATTTTTTATTACACCAACTAAATAAATGTCCTTAAACTAATACCCCTAAGCTCTAGGGACATCACTACTGTGCCAGCGAACCTCATGTGTGTCTATCTCAGAAGTGGCCATAGACCTTGCGAATCACAAGTGAACAGAGATGCACAAAGGATGGCGCGAGGGGTGGGAATTCAGACGTACCTCTGTGTTTCGGCACACCCCAAGCTACAACTAAGGGTCTGGTCTGCAGGCTCTCTGATATGCCCTCTGGGGGCATGCACCATATTTCATGCTCTGTATAGATCATCTAGATGGCCAGATGCCTCACCAAACAGGTATGCAATAGTTAGTTGGAGCAAGACCTACTTTCAGGTGCACAGTGAGGCAATTTGACTGCTGGCCACAGTCCATCTGTGCTCCGGCTCCATCTATAAAGGATAACACCCCAGGCCATACCTCAGAGTGACAATCTGAGGATGCATGTATTGAGGACTGGGAAAAGCTATAATATTAGGGAAACAGGGCGACCATATCTAAGACCTATCTAACGTGGACATACGGGCTTTGAAGGGCTTTCTGTTAGGTGCTCAATCCTAGCTCTATCATTGACTTATTCTTTGGGAAAACCACTTAACTTCCCTGTGGTTCAGTTTGTTCCTGAAATGAGTATGGCAGCATGCCCACACCCCAAGGAAGAATGGTGGAAATAGCTAACGCTTGGGAGGAAAGGAAGGAAGGAAGTTACAATAGATGTCAACTACTTTTGTCCCAAATCCAGAAGAAAAGCCTCAAGAAAGAAGGGAAATGGCTATTCACATTACTTTCAAAACTACAATAATCAAAACAAATCAACTGGATTTCAACTCAAGCTTTTTGCAATCACTTGTCAATCTGTACGCGATCTGAATGGTTCCCCCCATTCCTGCCCAGGACATGGGGCCAAACAGATCATTGTCATGTGATAAGGATGGGCCGGGGGTGGAATCTGCACCTCTTCTCAACTCTGCTTCTTTCAGGAACAACCTGGGGATAAAGGCTGTGGCCAATATAACATTAAGTTGCCTTCATTCCCCCCCACACACTTTGGGATGTCGTAAACTGTTTGCCTTCAGCACTCCCTTTTAGCTTTACCAGCGTCCAGAATATCTGGGATGGTGAACAGTCTGCACACACCCAGAAGCTGGGAAGGCACCTAACACACAGCTCTTCCAGCAGCCCTGTGATGCCCAAGAGTGAAGCTTTCCCCAGGGCTAGTTTTACTATGAAGAGATAAATACATAGTGGTATAAACAGGCCAACGTGGATAGCCCCTGGACCTTGCCAGCAGGTTCCCTACATCCATGTTCAAATGAAATCAAAACGACCCGATCCATGTGCTACCCCTGCTGTCTCCCAACCCACACGCTATGAAATCCAGGAAGTTGGCATCTTGAGAATGAAAGCACAAAACCCACCAAGACCTTATTTCAGCTGCACCAAACGCAGTCCAGAGGCTCTGGTTTTCTTCCAAGTTCTCCAGCCACCGTGACTCGTACGTCCACAGAAAGGAGAAGGGGAACTGTTTCTGGATCTTTAAAGAAACGGAGGATGCATTTTTTTCAGAGAATCTTGCAATTCCTTAATTTCCATTTCAAGAATGAAGTCAGATTGTTACATTGCTGGGTATTTGACGAATGAAGCGTTATATTTGTGAGTTGATCTGCAAGCCAAAACATGCTCCCTTTCATTCATAACACTGAGCTGCTCTGCATTAAACAGCCGATTATCATGAATGAAGTGGGTGTAACTTCCCTGAAATCCTCCAAAGACCTGTCAAAGCAGAGCTACTGCAGCTCAGTTTTCTCCTTGAAGCATAGAGATCATTGGTTTAATTGTTCCATGCTGATCTTGAAATATGCTTTCCTGGTCCAAAGAATTAGGCGGGATCCTTAGTTCTGAGAAGGGAGGGCCAGGGCGGGGAGCGCTGCCTGGGGATACAGAAAGAAGAGGGTGTATATGTCTCAACCACCAAATTTAGATTTTCTTTGGGAATCTAAATTGAGCTTTGTCCAGTTTAAAGTGCATCAGGCAAAAACTTACATACTAAAATCCCTTGCCTACTTGCATGGACATTTAAAATCCTTCAGCACTTTTTCCTCTGAGGGAAGTTTTAACTCTATACCGAAGAAGAACGGTTGTCTGTACAAGGCACCGATCCCCAAGTCAGAAGACCTTAGCTTGACCTTATCTCTATCATCTTTCTTCTCCGGCTTTTCCTCCCCAAGCCCCCTGGAGCTGCATCATTATTTTTAACAAACAAATATGTTCATTTGGGAACAATGAAGCACTTTGGGAGTTTGCCAGCTGAAAGATGATGGGTGAATGTATGGTATTAATAAAGAGAAATACAACCAAAGCCTCTCTCGGAGAATTTATTTAGCACAAGGACTTTACAGACAGGCGTATTGCTGAACAGACTCTCCACACTGTCTCTTTAGAAATCTTCTTGAACACCATATGACCAGTTCCTTAATTCGTATAAATTGCCAGTGCTTAATAGACTTTAAAGGCCAAACCCTGGTTTACAACAGCCAAGGATCTGGTACCTACTTCTGATCTCTTACCTCTATTTTTTAGCCCTGCAGGTACGTACAGCTACCTTAGTACACTGAAAAGAGATCCTGAAAACCAATCAACTCATCTTTACACTCTAGGGGAAGTAGATCTGGTTGAAAAGTTTCAGCTTTTGATGTTTGGCTCAAGGTTTTCACTAAAAATTCATGTTTTATCCAAAAATTGTAAAAAATTAAAAAAAAATTGTTGGTCATTTTAGATCAATGGTTTTTAAACATTTTTAAATCGCTCTAGTGCTGACTACGGTTTTATTTTGTTATCTTTGCGACTAGAAGGGTCCTCTTTGAAATTTTGGAAACTTCAAAACATAGTTTAAATTTTTTACTTTATTATTATAATTTTTTTTTTCTTTTCTTCCTTTCTTTCTTTCTGTTTTTTTTTTAAACCAGCTGAGGAAAAAATCCTAATCCTTCCCCACCCACAGTCTCTGCTGCCAAAATAGTCCATTTCTGGCTGGAAAGTTTTACTCTCCCTCATCTTCAGTCTCTCCTAGGCAGGACACCAACCCAAAAGCAATCAAAATAGTCTTTTGGAGTGGATTCCAAAGCAAAGAGTTTACCCATATTTTGGATTTAAGTCATATAATCCGAACGGGGCAGGGGCAGTATGGGACTTACAGGAACAGTTCAATCTTCCAAGGTTCTCACTACCCGTAACTCCTTTGATCACGAGTGGGGAACCAGAGGACTGAGTCCTGACAGTGTCCATCTGAAGATGGTGGGAGAGCTGACATCAATTTAAAGGGACACAAGATGAGGTTGGAAGTAGAAGGAGATTAACAGGTAGCCTTTCCATTCTTACTATTACTATGGGAATGAGGTCCCGTTACTCAGTTTAACTTTGGCTGGCATTCACTCCCGGGTTGAAACTGCATCTGCGGTTGCATTGCAGTGAAATGTATTATGACTGATTATGACTCACACTGCGAAGGACACATTTGTAAACTGACCCACCATTGACAAAATCCTCTCTCTCCCATTTGTAAGAGTGGAAATGAGGAATAGGTTACTCCTCTGATTCATTTCCTGAGGAAATTTTTACTCTCTCCCTCTTTTTTTTCTGCCCTTTTTCAGTCATAGTGTAACTCAGTGATTAATCCAAAATTTATGCTTGACGCATACTGGAAGACCGAACTGAGCTCTTTTAAACCCAACACTTAATTAATTGCTTAGAAAAATGACCTGTTGCCAAAAATGTGGGTTGGTTTTTTTTTTAAGTTGTGAAAGCTTTTTGGGAGAGAAAAAGTGATTCCAGACCGCAGCAGACAGAGCGACATACAAATTACAAATGTAGGGAATCTTGATCCACTATCAAGTGAAACCACGCCTTAAGGAGCAGGATTAAATCAACCCACATGGAATCCATGGTATGGGAGCTGGTTTGCTTTGACATCTCATCTAGATAGCTCATGTGTCACTGCATGGCACTGCATTCTGCAGTGTGGACTCACTTTTGGGACTTCAGTGGGAGACAGATGTTCAACTCCCAAAGGCAAGAGCCAGCAACCTTTAACAATGACTGGCTGCTTCTTGTGATCCAGCTGTTGCTACCAGCTGCCAGGACCCTTCATGGTGCCTCCTCCACAATGTCCCACTGCCCACCCCCTTGCTCTGGGCTCTACTTACCTTTGCCATTCACTACCACTAATTTCCACTGCCAAAGGCAACGGGGAGTCACAGATTTGATAGCACAGGGTAACATAGGATGCTTCAGCACAGCGTTGGGACATGATGCTGACAACAGGAATGGTGGCACATGACAGGAGTGCACGGTGCAGGGCACAGAAGGTGTCCTTGCTGCTGTGTACCATTGATCCCCACAGCTGTGTGTCAGATCGAATCTCTTCATGGGCCAGATCCAGCCCATGAGCCATAGGTTGCCAACCCCTACGCAAAGGTATCTTTGAAAAATCCAGACAATGCCTATGAATGAACTTTAAGGAAATGACAATGTATTTGATGTTAACTTCTCTCTCTCTGAATACTTTGAGACAAGCTTCAAAGTTCAGATCAAGATCTTTATTTTTTTAATTGAATTTTTTGTATTCCAAGCCTAGGGACAAGTCTCCCATTTCCATAAAGTGGGCATAAAGCTAATTCTATTCCATCTCGGAGAAAAGGCAACAAGAGCACACAGCAGCCCCCCTGGCTCTCCAGGGATCTAGCAGACCTCCTGAGGCTAAAAAGAAAGGCCGACAAAGGATGGAGGATGGGATTCACCTCCAAGGAGAATTATTCTGCACTGGTCCGGTCTTGCAGGAAGCAAACCAGGAAAGCCAAGGCTGCAACTGAACTCCAACTAGCTTCGGACATCAAGGACAATAAAAAGCCCTTTTTCAGCTATGTGGGGAACTGGAGGAAAAGCAAGGGCAACATTGGACCCCTGCTAAACCAGATGGGGCAACTGACAACTGATGCCCAGGAAAAAGCCAACCTATTAAATAGGTACTGTGCATCGGTCTTTCATCAGTCCCATGGGACGCCCATGCCCACTACGGGACAGGGAGGTCCAGGTGAGGGAGATCCCCTGCCCTCCATTAATGCTGACCTTGTGAAGGAACACCTTGAGAGGCTGGATCCCTTCAAGTCAGCCGGCCCTGACAATCTACACCCCAGG
>NW_017728936.1:8704378-8713175 GCF_001723895.1 Crocodylus porosus | reverse complement strand
ACATCAGAATAAAGTCATTCCTTCTCCACTCCTGTATTTCCTCTTCCTATTCTTCTGTTCATTGGACTACTACATTCCTACTGGTAGAATTGAGCCAAGTGATCCAGCCGCAATGTAGGACACCGTCTAAGTAGGTGTCCTATATCTTGCCCAAAAGCAAACCAGACTAACTGGTTCATTTAATCTGGCATCCCATTACCAGAAAGACTTTCAAGTGCATTTTGTAACTGCTATGTCTGTTGTCTGGCACTGACAACAGCAAAGCTCTCATTACCGAAGGTAAAGTGACCTGTGTTTGCTTAGACAACTAGGTTGCCTTCAGGGAATAACTGGATTTGAGATAAGTGAAAATTTATCAAGGAGGATTCACTCTGGCTGTGCTGATGCTTAGATTCTTGGTCCGTTCATGGCCTTTTAGTGCAGACTCTTGAGCCCTGTGATTTATTACCAGACACTGGATGTTAAATGACCCTATATGATCTCACTGATTCTATGGTGAGCTGAGGACAGATACACTGTGTACCAAGAAGGGAGAGACATTTAATTAAATATATTTCATGAACTGTAATAAATAGCTCGTTGATTATCATAATACTGCCAAGCACCTGCCTTGTGCTGTTTATTAGCATATTCAAAACAGTATTAATTAAGTCAGATTTGTTCGATGAAGCTTCTCACTTTGTGCCTGCAAATAACTCTAGGCATCATTTTGTAAGTGCAAATAATAGCAGGTGCCATTTACAGGGTAGATTGTGACATTAGGTATAGCCATGAACCGGGCTGGTATGTGAGCTCGCACCACCCGGGAGTGACGTACAACGTGACTCAGGCATGCCTCTGAGTCACGATGCTTCTCATGCTTCCTCTGGGCTCCGGGGGGTGGAGGCAGGAATTTCCTGTTGGTCCATACCAACAATAAATTACAACGTCCCTTGCATCAAGTTTGCTGCATGGGCCTGTGAATGGGAGAGGTGGAACTGCTTCCTATTCCACCTGTCCCGGGGGGAGTGAATGGTTCCTAGTCCTGCTCATCCCCGCGCACTGGAAAGCCTGCGTACTCCTTCACAATCTATCTCTATCCCATCTAGCTACTCAGCCGCCCCTGCTAATCATCCAGTCAAGGGTATTTGTTTCTCCTCTTTTACCTGACTCACACTGGTGAGATCCTATTGCCTCCAATGAGTCTAAAGGACTTTATTGTTACATGACTAAAAGAAATCTCCACTCTGCTGCATATGGAAGGAATTTTCAAAACTTGAAGATAAATTAATGCATGTCCATAAGAAAATGGGTCAAATCTGGGTAATATCATGCACCTGGTGGAGGGAGCTCAGACTCGCAAAAAACTCATGCTATACATTTCGGATTTAGTCTATAATAAGATCTAAATTTACTCCTGTCTTCTGCCTGACTTCAAGTTAACACACCTAACTAACTACCTCTCTAATATCACAGAAACATAATAAGGAACAGTCCATCCCAGAGCCGAGATTAGATTTTAAAGACAAAATTAGTTCTCAATGTAATAACTGAAGAGGGAAGGAAGGAAGGGACGATGACAGAGGGAGAAAGTATGTGGAAGAGAGAAAAATCAGGCAAATGATAATTATTCCACATCCCAGCCCAATACTCACTGAAGTCAATGGATGTGTTCCCATTGATTTTTACAAGTACTGTTTTGTGGTTTTAGCCTATAGTTGCTTTACAATCCAAAAGATCCCACAACACTTGGCCAGCTAACATAAGATTGTATCGTATGGTAGGCTGGAGGGTTTAATACACTCTTTGATATAACAGTTTACTACAGCAGAGGAGCAAGTGGTGTTACACTGCAACATGATGGCTGGCCAATACACAAATGTTGTACTACTGTAAGTACCCTGATGCAGAGTGGTACCACCCCACAGAGTGTGGACACAGTAATACCAGTGTAACTTTGCTTACACAGGTATCGTTATTCCAGTACTAGAAGGCCTTACTTGATACCAGGCACATTCATACTAGTGGAATTGCATCCATGCTGCGACTTGCAGTGATATATCAGTAGGAAAAAAACCAGAAGTGCAGTCCTAGCAAACAGAATCAAACCGATGCAAAACTGCATACAGGCAATGACTTCAGTGGGAACTGAAGAGGAACCCCATGGATAACAAGCGTCGCAGGAAGAAGTTTCAGGACAAAGTCAACCAAATCAGAACACAGCCAGAAGACTGAACTGAACACTCCCAGGCTTGCAAAAAGATGGCTCTTTAAATGAGCATAAGTGGTCAAGACCTCTGTCTTACATCTCATCTAAAAAACAACAGCTCTGAAGAGAATGGCCGACCCTCGCATCACACTGGAACAGCAGCGACTGGATGGCGGCCTGCGCACTTCTACATGGGGTTAAAAAGTTGATAACAAAATGTTCTTCAGTTTGGCTAGCAGAAGCATAACAAGATGCAAAGGCTGGAAGCTGAAGTTAGACAAACCCCGACTGTAAATAAGGCACGCGCAGTTTCAGCAGTGAGGATAATTAACCAGAGGACCAATTTACCAATGACGGTGGTGGATTCTCCATCTCTGGAAACGTTTCTGAAAGGAATGCCCTAGTTCGAACAGAAATTAATTCTGGGAAGCACCATGGCTTGCATTATGGAGGAGGGCAGACTAGATAACGACAGGGCCTTATAATCTATAATTCACCTATCAACTCCCCCCACAACACTTCCTACATTACTCACCATAGGTGTTCCTAGTAAGTCTGTTTCCCAAGGGATGACCTGACCTGACCTGACCCTGCTTAGCTTGAGAAAGCTGAAGGGATCAAAAAGGGGAGTCACAGGGCTTGTTCAGAAAAAAAAAAAATGGTAATCCAAACAGGGGAAATCTCAGGCACAATGTTTCCTAACAAACATCTTCAGAACCAGCTCTCAGTTAGACAACAGCTGTCTTCATGGCATCTAAAAAAGGACCGCCCTATGATTAGACTAGTATGATGAGAGCTACATTTCTACTGTTTCTGTTCTTGTTACTATTATTTGGCATGAGTATTTATCCATGTTGTGACATTTTCCCTCCTCGTTATAATCTTCATCACAAATGAGGTCGCTAATCCACTCCACACGTACAAGGATACACGCGCACAAATGTTCTGTGTGCTCTAATTATGTGGGGCACTGAGGGTGTCATTCACCTTTGTGCTTAAAACCAGCTCAAGGCCCATGGACCACTTAAATCCCACTTCACACCACAAAACAGGGCTTGAGTGGTGCACAGACTTTCCGCTGGCCCTTTCCAAACAGGAGAATCGTTCCCCGTTGAAGGGCTTGGTAAACTGTGATGTACTATTCAGTTATTAATCACAAAATCTGTGGCTGAATGAGCAAGGATCAATTTTGGAAGGACGGGTCAGTAGCTAGAGATGGGCACCAAACAGATTTTGATTTGGGAGAAGACTATCATGACCAACTTCAGGATTGCCCTTTTAATTTTTGCTATTTTTCCCCATTTTTCCCTTTCCTAATTTTTATCAAATCCAAACGTTAAGTCCCGCATTTATGGACAGCTGATTGATATGGGCCAAATCTGCCACGGGTATAAACTACCACAGCTCTATTGCCGTCAACACACCACTGAGCATCTAGCCCTGGACTTTTAAGGAGCTTGAAGTATAAATTAATGTCTTTTTAAGTTATTGAACAGTTGGTTGGCATCCAAAAATTCAAATTTCAGTTGCCTTTTTAGGCAAAATTTGTCTTTTCTTATTGGGTAACACAGAGAGGGTATATGTGTGCCCTTGTATTGTCATCTAGTGGTGCAAGTCTGGAAGGAAAACAGTTGAATAAAGATGGCTGACCAACAAGGTGTGCCCGAACCAACATGGTAACAGCGGACGTGGCACCGGCACTGGAATCACTGGAGACTGTAAAAACTCTGCAAAATACCCGGTGCCCACCAGCATGCCTCACCCATCCACGACCCACCTTACTAAGAGATGTGTTGTGGTGCATGTACTATTGCGCTAAAGAAGTGGGTTCAAGGGCAGGCCTTCAGTATTGGGATGTTATCCACTGCAAGTGATAGTCAGTATATAGTAGTTTGGACATATGGATCTCAAAACCGCATTCCCAAGTGGGCAACGCTATATTGATTTCCACTAGGTACGTTGCTAGATATCGGTTTAAAGTTTAACGCGCGAGGTTGTTTTTCCTCCCTCCATAATCGTAGCCTTCCTTCGAGCTTTTAAATGAAATCACTTCAGCCATGGTCTTTTTTTTCTCACTTCATTGGACAAATTGTTCACTAAGAGTCTCTCACTCTGTTTTTTTAACCTGCACCAGACCTTTTGGGCCACACTCATCATTTATATAGTTGACCTCAGTGGAGTAACATCAAAGACAATTTTGATTCTGCATATACACACCCACCGTGGACAGCCAGTGCTTATAAAGTAGATGGCAAATTGCATGGTACATCACCTACATGATCTGGAAGGAAAATTCTCCTTCTGATCCTGATGCGTGAGCACCAGGTGACATAGTTAAGGGCAACATGTGAAGCTTAAAGCCAAAGGCAACACACGTCATGATTTCAAACTATAATCCTAGTGTTTTAGTAACATCTGGGATATTTGCACTGAATTACGTATGTGTCACAGGGCAGGAAAGTGAGAGTGCCTTGAGGTTAACAATTGCTCATATGCCTCGTGGATGAATCACATGATAATACCACAATGGCATCCCGTATAATTGACAGGAGCCTCTGTTTCTGGCAGTGTGTCCCTATTTTGTCTCATGAGTAAATGTTATCCGTGCTTTACTATATAAAAACAAAAACAACCAAAATTGCACAACTCGATACTGTTCTGCAGGAATGGTCCAAAATCATCAGGGCTCAAATGGACCTGCAGGTTCACGGCTACCGCGGTGAGTTGTGTGGCACAGGGAATAAGGATGAGATGGGTATATTTGTTGTTTGTGCTGCAAACACACAAGCATTTCTGCATGCGTGTGTGTAATCCACTCAAAGTTTCCTAGCTGACTCCCGAACTATGTGGAACTAGTCCTAAATTTAAGGAGGGGTTATCTCTGTGAGACAGCGTAGTCTAACAAAAAGGTCCCTGGACTGGAAATCAGGAGACTTGAGCTCTATTTCCTGCTGAATGACTTCGATCGAGTCATTTCCCCTCTTTGTACATCAGTTTCCTCTCCCCTGTTTCATCTGTTTAGACTGTAAGCTCTCTGGGACAGAGATTGTCTCTTCCCACGTGTCTGTACAGCACCAGGCATAATGGAGCACCAGTCCAGCTTGGCACCCCGGGCATCACCGCAGTGTGTGCAAATATTGCAACCCCCACCCGTTTCATCAAAAGAAGGATCTGAGTTTTGGGGCAGGGGGCATTTACAGTTAGTGTCTACGCCATTTCTAGAGTAACTGGGCAGTGGTCCGTGATTGGGGCTCTGTGGCAATACTTCAACATAAGCTAATAGCAGTAGTAATCAGGATGATGATAGCAGACGAGGGAAACAGCTGGACCCATATTTGAAAAACGGAGCCACTCTTGGCAGAATTTTGCTTTGGAGGAAAACTGGCAAAAGATTGGATGGTACTGAAATAACCCATTTGAACGTTTTTAGAACGGTGTATTTCACTGTAAATTACTTTCTGTTTTGAATATTTCTGTTTTGTACTATGTTTAATCCAGTCTTTTTTTAAAAAACCGTGACACAGAAACAAAACGGTTTTGACAACGTGGAACATTTTGATCAACCTTAAACAATGTTTCTTTGGGGGAAATTTCCTTCGGGGCATTTCAAAATTTTTGGTTTGAATAAAGCCACCTTCTAAAATCCCAACGGTCTTTGCAAAATGCAACATCCATTGTTTGCACAGCTTTCGTAATAATACAGATTACCATTGTAACTGCACTGGGTAATTAAGGTAGTCTTTTTCATTCATATCAGAAAAAAAAAATTACTTTAACTTGTTTAGCCACTGTGGAGACTGGTGACTTTATCGGTTATTTATACAAATAAATCTGAGATTTATAAAACAGTCTAAGGGATTAACCACCCATCTTCAGTTAAAATTAAAATACCCCAAGCAGCTTTGAAAGCCTAACAGATGAAATTTAGGAAAGTCCATTTTATATTAACATAGTACTGGGTTAAAATTAGCGTCTGCAGGTTCAGCAGGAATTCATGGGAATTTCGAGATAAGTAACATCCCAAAGAGTCTGATCGAGGTTTGGATCCCAAATCAGGAGACTGCAATGATCCCATTAAGTTTCCAAGTGGTCAAAAAAGGAACTAAAAAAAGGGACTTTTTCTGGAAATGTCAGCATCAGAAGCAGAAAAGCATAAAGGAAGCTACTTGGGGCCAAAGTCTTGGCAAAGCAGCTCAAGACACAATGCTGTTGCCATACCCCAATGTTCACTCAGGTTCAGTCTTGAACCCAATTCCACAACCTTAGTCTGAAATGAATCCAAATTCAGATTCTTCACCCCGAACAAACTGGTCTCAAGAAACTGTTTTAAATGAAGAAACAACTAGAAGGTGAATTTTCCCTGTTATGAAGTCTAAACAAGTCCAGTTAACTTTTAAAAAATATTTTTGTTGCTGCCTCCTCCTTTCCTGGCTTCAGTTGAGACCGGAAATAGCAACATTTCCTGAGAAAAGCTGTTCTCAGGGGGGTAATGTAACCTGGTCTGAGACAGGGAATTCAGAGGACTTCGGAGCGAGTAAAATCCTAGCTGGGTTTTGAACTTGATCATGAAAACCAATATACCAGCATCAATAACACCCAATGACAGTATTCACATAAAGCATAGGACATCTGGGGTGGGGGTACAGAGCTAGAGAGGGGAAGAGTAGAAAGGGGTCAGGGATAAAAATAAAGTGAAAATGGATCAGAAAGAAATCAAAGGAGCGTGAAAAAAAGAGAGAAAACTATTAGCAACACAAGACCAGATTCTTTTATCAGTGAATTCAGGAATCTTTCCCTTGAGTCCATCTCTCAGTCTTTTTTTAAAGCACAGTGGTGTCTCTAGTCTATACTCCATCAGTAGGGCACCTACTTGTGCTGCATCTCTTTTAAAGGGTCAGTGTCTCCTTATTACATTAACCTTCAACTAGAAGCACAATTCCTTTAAAGCAACTTGAATCATTGGGTTTAGCAGGAGGAAGGCCTCAATGGTACGGAAAAAAGATGACTGATCCCAGGCCGAATTATAGTTACCTCCAACAGCTGGAGAAATGCACAGCCCAATAAACTGAGTGGGTGAAAACCTCACATTTCCACCCCAGTTTTGGAGCTCTTCATTGTCTGACTGTGACCAGAGCATGTCACTAAGCATCCAAAAAAAGGGATGGAGTCTAAAAAAGTTTATGAACTTTGAGACACACCGCCGACTACCCCAATTAACAGAGAAGAGTAATACTTCACAGTTTTTGACATACTTGCCCTCACAATACTTATGGGGAAAAACAAGCATTCTCTCTGCCAAGAGAAAGACCAAAGGGCAGATTTTTAGATTGTACTTAGGTGCCAAACTCCCAATGACTTTAATGAAAAAGCTTTAAAAAATCTAGACATCCATTACTTGGCCAAAATAATCAATGAAGTTGTGGCAGAGCACAGACTTGAACTCATTTCTCCCAAGTCGAAGACTCACAGCTTATCCACCAAACCACCTTCCCCTTTGCTCTTGGTGCTGGCCTGCAAAGGCCAGATCCTCAGCTGTTGCCTTAATTTAATTTCATAATTGTTAAGAAGTCAGCCATCAACCTTACGGGTTGCTTAGCTGACTCAAATGCCAAACCTTAATAACTCTTACCTGTGTATCCCATGAAGTGTCTTTGCTCAAGTAATTATCAATTATATTTATGCAGAAAGATTCTGTCAATTTTTTTAACTGCTGAATCCTTTGAGAAAGATGATGTTTAATGGTTTGGATTATTAACGGAAAGGTTGATCCAGAATGGGAGCAATGGAACAATTTGTTAATCATTACATTTTTAAAAAATATATAATTATTTAACATGGGGAGAAAAATATCACCTTAAATGTCATCATGCTGCCTTTTAATTGCCTCAGATGAGATTCAAAATAATCACTGCTCTGTAAATGTATACAAATCTAATTTTAAATACCCCAAGATGCTGGGTATTTATCTAGAAAATGCAAAGTATTTGTGTTCATTACTTGATATGAGGACAAAAAAAAATAATCAGTCAGCAGTTGATTTGGACTGGTTTGCTTTGTGAATGCAGTCTTGGGTCCTAACTAGACAACAAGTCTAAGAAATAATGGAAACAGGAAGAAGCAATGTTAGACCGCTAGTTCATCCAGGTAAAGTAAGGGGGCTAGATTCCCATTGGCTCCTATCCCTTTGAATGTAGGATTGACTCCTATCCCCCATTGTATAGGGATATAGGTTTGTGGGTGAAAATACATTGAGTGCAATCATCTGTATAGCTATAAATGGGGGAAGCATATGTCGGAAGAGAAAATGTATAGATGTCTACATACAGGTTGGTTATGCATTGGTAGGTGTGTCACAAATCTTTATATTGCAATGATAAATGGATGTAGAGAAGATTTGTGTGTATATGAAGGGAAACGCACATGGGGTATATGTGAGTTCAGTGTAGATCGATGTTATTTTGGCATTTGTTTATGTTTGAGTAGGTACCTTTATACGTGGGAGAGGTGTGTGCAAGTATATAGTATTTGTGTGTGTAGGGGGACATCTCTGTGTGTTGGCATATTGGGGAGGGGGTAAGCTATACAGAATAATGTATAGTAATGGTGGGG
>NW_017728936.1:8654624-8704278 GCF_001723895.1 Crocodylus porosus | reverse complement strand
GCAGGTATGAACACCTATGGGGAAGACCCAGGTACGTATATGCCAGAATTGAACTATGATGCACTCATAATGACCTACGGTCAAATTCAAGTAAAACTGACATTCTTTGCACTCTTCAGAGACACTGAAATTAAAAACATCTCTTATAAAACCCCACATAATCAAACAAGAGCTCTCCAGGTTTCCCATCTTGTGATCATGGCAAAGGACAGAGCCAGTTCTGTAACTGGAAGACTCATCACTTGAAGCAAGCAGGGCGTTCTATTGTATTTCTGATCCATGACACATGGTTAGTGTGGCTTCATGTCCGGACCCAGCCAAATAGCATCCAACGCCCTGGACTAACTCAGACATGATACAGCCAGCAAGGACAAAACCATGGAAAACTGCCTGTATAACCAGCTGGAAGGGAGAGTTAGAAGTGGGTGGGGATGATGGAAGGCTCTCCGAATGACCTGCATACTGCTGAATATAAGGTTACACTGCACTGTAACTAACTGACAGATAAATCACCAGTCGGTTAAGATTAATTACTTAATGCCCTTCTCAAAACTCCCAGTTCAAGGTGAGTTCTAGCACCTAGCCTGAATATAATTACTTCAAAAGCCAAAGAATTTGGATTTGGGACCTGATTCTCCTCGCACACGTGTGAGCCACGTGTTTCTAGTTGACCCATTATAGAGAAGGGGCGTAAATAAAACTTGGAATTTGGGAGGTAAAACACCGGTGGGCAAGGGACCGGAGTTCAGAGCATCATCAACAATAACCCAAGAGAACAATAAGGTGGAAGGAGAAAAAAGACCTGGCGTTAGTCACAAACAGAACGCCATTCTCAAACCTGAGCCACTAAATCGGATGCAGTCAGATGCTCCAACTGGCCATTAAGCATGTAAGCACAGAGAGCACATAGGGTCTAAGGGAGGATCTCTAGAAGTGCCTAAACTTGATTTTTTTTTCCCCCCGATAAAGAGCATAGGACATGCCTTGATGCTCCCATGGTGGGTGTGCTACAAGTGTTTATATATCAACAAATGTGGTGCAATCTGCGGCGATGAGGATCTGAAGGTTAAGGAATTGCTCAGTGGTGTTTAGGAACATTCTGTTGGTGTTTGCATGAGAAAGGGAGAGGAGGGGAACAAATCCCATCTGTCTCGTTCATACACGGCCCCTGATTTCAAAAGCCAGACATGTGCATACAGTTTTAAAAAAAATAAATTAAAAAACACATTTATAATTGAAAAACAGGCTCTGAGGTTGCTCAGCCTTCTGGGCAGCAAGTCAGGCCTGTTCCTAGTCCATCCTTAATCGTTCCTCCATCCTTCTTACTTCTCTCCTCCTCACTCCCTCCAGTTAACTCCCTCCATCCTCCAGCCTATGCAGGATTTCAGCTTGCAGCTTCCAGCTAAAAAGTTATGTAGGGTCTAACATATCAGCCTGTGGACCTTGCTGAGCCTACCATTAAATAACAGGCAGGGGACCTTCCGGCAGTAGGGTTAGATCATCACCAGCTTTTGCCAGCTCCCTCTTGTGGGGACAAGCACTGCTGTAAAGTTAAGCCGACTATGCCTTAGGAACAGGACAGCAAATAAGTATCTGCCCCTGAAATAGAGCAGGAGAAGGGCTCAATTTTGTTGTTGTAGCTTATTTTTGACCTGTGAGCCCAGTAGACCAGGCACTGGGCAAACACAGAACCCCCAAGCACCCACAGCCATGCCTCTTCCTCCTCTATTCTTCAAGGGAGCCAAGCCCAGGTTGTTTTTGCTGCCAATGCCCAGCTGTGAGCCTGCAGCAGCTACCCGGCTAGCGGTCCCCGAGCCAGCTAGCTCAGATGTGTCACCAGTACACTGCAGTCACAGCTTGACTGTAGCGAGAGCATATGTAAATCTCCACGCCTCTGAATTTCAGGAAACTTTAGACCTGTGTCCAGGTAGCACTAACTTCACCTCTCTCCAAAAATAAACCCTCCTAATATGTTGTATCTTCAAAGGGTCGTACAGATATCAAGTCATAACACTTGAAGGTATTATTACAATCTAAGGAAGTTATTAATAATATAACACCCAAAAAGGAAGGTATTATTATAACCCTACCTTGCATGGATAGTGAGACTGAAAGGTTCGAAGACTTCCCCAGGTCACATATTAAGTCTCTGGCAGAGATGAGATTAGAACTGCTAGTCCCATGCTCTCAGCCCACGCTGATTCTTGGGCCGACTCGCAGCAGGTCTCATGCACCAGTCCTGATCCTGCCCCCACGAGTGCCTATAGAGCTGGGCTTTTCATGACGCACCAGTTGCAAACCTTCTGCAACTGCTCCCCACATCTGGAATCTGCCAGGCAGCAGAACCACTGCTGGTTTAGATGCACCAGGGACGCTGCAGCTGTGGAAAAGGGAACAGAATTTGACCCTTAATGCACGTGCCAAGTAGGGATGGCCTCTCGAGTCGGTGCATACAGAAACATTCCAGTGGGCTGCAGCAAAAGTAAAAGGCAGGAGCATAAAACACGGCGAGGTGATTTATGACCCAGTTATAGCTCTGCCAGGCACTCGTCTCAGTACAGCCAACAAAGACAGGAACTTATCTTGCATATTTCTCCTTCCCTCACCCCTCACCCATTAACTGCCATGTGTAGTGGACCTTTATGATGACCTTACCTTGCAATCTTAGTTACTGCTTCGCTGGGACCCCGCAGAAGTAACTGAGCTCAGAATTTGGTTTCTAACCTATTCGTAGGTTATGGGGATACTCGTGATTCTAGGGGGTCTCTTGCACCTGAGTGCAACAGATCCCATGCTGAGCACGCACAATGAGGAGTCTCAAGAAGATAGGCAGAGCTCCCCCTAAAGTTAAAAATAGAGATCAAAAGTCTGGTGTGAGGGGAGACTGCGTTTGTCTCTTGCTAAGGAGAAGCTGCTGTTTTCCAGGGCTTTCCAAACGGTACTCTGCACTTCACCCGCCTCTGCCTTATTCTTTATTTTCCATGGCCCTTTGTTTTGAAAACCGGGCGAGATCACAGCCTCCCCGGTTCCCATCACATACACGTCGGCATGCCCTGCTGCTGCTATCAGAGCAGGGGCTCAGCCCGTATGAGTGCCTCAGTCTAGGGGAAGCATTTGCATTTTCATTGGCACAGGTACAGCATTCAGAATGCTTTCAGGCCAGGCCAATTAAAACAAGCCAAAAACTGCTGAGCGAAGCAGTTTCAGCTCGGATCTGCTTACATTCCCTCTCTGAAAAAAGCAGGGGGCCCACTTTCTGTAACTCTCTCCCTCTCTGCACAGTGTGGGCTCTTTTTCTTTTTTTTTTTTCTTAAGGTGGAATAATTCATGCCTTTTGCACAAAGCCTACAAGAGAAGGAAGGTAGAACGTCAGGGTCTGTCTTCATTATAAACCAGTCAGCTCCAGCAGAGTGGCGAGAAGCTCTCCTCGGGTTGAAATGTTTCGTTTCCTCCAAAAGCCTCACACAAGTTTTGAAGGACTAGGCTACGTAATTGGCATAATTGGCAATTCCCGTCTGAGGATGTCCCACTGCATGGAAAGTCCCATAATGCATGTCCCTCTGCACAGAAAGCCCGATGTCCTCTGGTGCCAGCGGTACACCCACATTATCCAAAATCCCCTTTCTACATCCTCTTGTAGACCTCGTGTATCTTGTAAAGGGGTACTAGCCAACAGGTTAGCAAGGGGCAGCAAGTTTTTGAACTGCCTCCTAGCATCCCAGGGATGGACATGTACATTCAGGAAGTCAAACCCTTCTGTGTCTTCTCCTTGCTCCAGAAAGTAGCCATTTGCTATGGGCTTGTAAAAGCCAAAATACAATGACCTGCACACGGACCCAGCCAGTGCTTTATGAAGGTATAACTAACCATGACTCCATCCCTGCGTGTCAGAGCCTGTTGGGATCCAATGCCTAAATAAACTACAGTACAATGAGGCAGAGAGTGGAGGTCTCATTCCTCCACTGCCTTTGCATGGGCATTTAATCCAAGGAGCAAGCGCCAAGAGATAATACAGTTGCAAAAAACCACAGCCAAAGCGTCTCAAAAGTTAGAGGGCAAATGATGCGAGGACGCTCTCTGGATTGAGCTTACATTTAGGGACTGTGTAAAAAACTTGGATCCAGATCTCGTTTAGGATTTGAAGCTTGCACAAATCCAAAGGAGTTTGGTTCGGTCTGCCAACCGTGCTCACCTTACTCAGATTGTAAGCACCTGGGGCAGGGGCCGTTTTCCTGCTCTGTGCTTCTGCAGCTGCTGGCATACTGGGGTCCTTGTCCCCGTCGTGGGGCTCCCCAGTATGAACTACAACATAAAATAAGTACCAGATGATCTTGAAGCATGGGCACCTAATCATTAGAACTTTTTTTTTTTAATGAAAGCAAAAGTAGAGTAGAAAGAAAACAGGTAAAAATTGTGAGCAAAAACAAAGATTGTTGAGATACTGTAAATACCCAGTTTCTCAGATGGTTGCAGAGACGAGACATTTCTGTCCTCTTCTTGTTCATTTGCTTTTGGAGATCTACTCTACAATGCGGGTGGCCCAAGGGAGAAGCAAACTAGGGCACTGCAAGTGTTCTGTATCAAAGCCTGTATTTTTTCCCCAAAGACTAACAGGACGCCGTTTTCACAGGCTACCCACAGCTCAACTTGTCACCTGCAGGACAGCCAGCCTGAAGAACCATACATTGACCTTAATGGGAAAAATCTGACATAAAATCGACACTGGGCAGCATATGCAGCCAGGAACTTGGGTCCAATATCCTATCAGCTGGAGAGTGGGGGACCAATGTTTTTAAAAAAGCTGGAGGGGATCCATTTACATGGCAATGCTTATCGTGAAGGATCCCAATGTGGTTGAGAAATGATGCATTCATCTATCTGTCCTTCCTGATCCTACGTTTCATTGCTCACTTTGTCCTTCACCCAGCTTTGCATCTCTTCTTAAGTATCCTCCACATGTGGAATAATCTCCACCTTTTTAGGAAGCCCAAAAGTCTTTATTCTGGGCCCTGGCAGTTATTCTTACTGGACCAGACAAAGAAAGAGGAAAGCAGGCAACATCCCCATGTGTCCCTGAGCAGCACCTGTGAAGGGACTTCAGGCTTTCTGCTACCCCCAGCACGTGTAAAAACCCTCTTTTTGCCTTCTGTATAACTCTAGCTTCTATGTGAGTTTGGCTTAACGAGCCAGGACATTAGATGCCAGGCACTGCAATCTCAGCAGAAAGGTCTGCCTCTCTCAGACGGCTCAGAAAACAGCATTGTCCAGAACTAGATGGCAAAAAGCTGGGCTTTCAAAAGATCTTCCCAGGTGAAACACTATGTTGGTGGTATTCCAGAAACTGAACTCCTATCTAGGCAGAGACCTGTTTTCTCCATCCCCCCCTCTCCCTGCATAGCTGTAGCTACATTAAATCCCCTCAGCTGCTATTGAAATGCAAGCATTTTTACGATGGAAAACGAGAGCCATTTAACAGTGTACATCAACACTACACAAAACAGTCCGGGGCAGGAAATTAATATTATTGTAGCCATTTGAAATTACACAGAGAATTTGCAACTATTTAGGACCTGATGACCCGACACAAGATCTAGACAGGCGCCACCTATGCAACCCCACAATGCCAAGGCATGTTTGTGGGTATGGAGATTTGTCCTGCCGTAACTGTGCCAACGAGCCCACATTCATCATGCTGTTGTCATTCCAGGGGGTATCATTTTTCCCTCGAATGATATATAGAACATCATGGCATCCGCCCGGGGTAAATAGTTCAGTGGCAAACTGCCTGTCCCATCTGCGGGCCTCCAAGTGACCCTGCATGCAGAGGTACAGAAAAACTTTCCAGTCGCATGGCCCATCTCTAGTTACATGATAAGAAATGAAGTTGACACAGCAATATAAACATTATTACTGACAGAGTTAAGAGAGACAGCGGGTGCAGGTCAGGACATGGTATCCAGGGGATACCATATAACAGTAGCTGTCATATTTATCTCTGGGTTCCTCTGAGCCGGTCTCGGGAGTCAGA
The DNA here is from genome assembly GCF_001723895.1 of Crocodylus porosus. NCBI lineage: Eukaryota > Metazoa > Chordata > Crocodylia > Crocodylidae > Crocodylus > Crocodylus porosus. The sequence continues at coordinate 8,698,250 of NW_017728936.1, read as the reverse complement.
GGGAAGGCGCACAAAGAACCATTCAGCGCAGTACGTGTCCTGAAATAAAGCAGATGCATTTTGGAGTCTGCGTGACTCCACAACACACAAGGATCCCTGCTCTGTTACCAATGCTCATCTTCTTGGCACCATCAGGAAACCCCTTTGTAGCCTTGGTGCTGATACTATTGACTTGTTTTGAGCTGATGGACAGTCTAAAGAAGGATATTATATCCAGCTGAACTGTCAACAGGGATGAAGAACTAAAATAGGAATCAGAGGCGGCCCCAATTTTTAAGCCCTTCTGCCAGGTTTTTTTTTTTTTTTCCCCCAGGGGAATTATCAAGTGGAGTAGAAAAACATGTGGCAACGAAGGTTGGCACTAAACCTACCTCTAGCTTTTCTCGAGTTAAAAATCTGAGAAGGTCAAGTTGCCAGGACCGGATATAGGCATCGTGTTTCAGAGGGAGCAGGCTGGGATGAAAGCATTTTGATGATCCAGTGATAGATAATACAGCGAACCAGGAATAAGATCTAGGATTAATACAAACTAGGTTCCTATCTGAAAGCCAAAGAAGAGTCAGATGCTTCAATCAGGGCAAAACTCATCAGAGTCTTGAAATGACATGAAATTCAAGCCAATCCCGAATGTTTTTGAGTTAGGTATTACATGGAGGAGTATAACCAAGGCACCTGGCTATGTAGCCAGGAGAGCCTTTGGAAAAAAACAAACAAACCAGCAATGATTTGGACAGAAAAACTGGAAGCTCAGACACAGCGCCTGCTCTCACCGAGCATACTGCAGCTGTCTGCGCAGTTTCAAGCCTAGAAGCGTGATCTTGGATAGAAAGCCAGGGGACCTGTTAGGGGTTTCGGAGACCGATGTTGTGAGCCTGTCCCAGCAGGTGGAGTGAGTGAGCAGGAACAGTCCTGAGCGCAGCATATGCTGGGCTAAAGCAGGACGAGGGTGCTTCACCGTCTCTGACTTTGATTCCTGGCACAAGGGCAGCCACTCAGAAATGAGGCTGCGACTCAGCACAGGCAACAAGAGCTGTAAATGCAGCAGAGGCAGATTAAAAACAGTGACAAGGGCAAAGATGTAATACCGAAACTAGGGGAAGCAGCAGGAGAAAGCCTGCGAGGGTCTGGGCAGGGGGCACACCTGCTGGCATGTGACAGAGGAGGCTGTGTCTGAAGACGGTGGGTCAGAAACCAGCACAGCTTCATTGTCTTCCACCCAGGTGCATATGTTTACGGCACCTTTACATTTTAAACAACCTTCCAACCACATGGGGTTTGATCCTGCAATGGGCACACTGTTTCACTAGTAAATGCGATGAGCAGAACAGAAATTCAACCCAACATCCAGAAGAGCCCTGCCTCAAAAACAGGAGAAAATCATAAGAGTGAAATATATAGGATTACTCCTTTCAAAGTTCTCCTTCCACCTTCCTCTGCCATGATGCCTACAAACTACTCACCGGCATTCAGGCGCCTTCTCATCATGGTTGCTTCACGAGTCCCTTGCAGTCTTCTGCTTGCTAAAAAAGTTATAAACAACTTGGGGCCTGAATCATGTCATGTGTGTGCGTGCAGGACCTAGCACAAGGAGACCCTGCTCTCTTATTAGAGCCTCTAGGTGTGTACACACGTACTGACTTTCTGACAGTTAACATGACTTAACTTTCTGAAGTTGACTTAAGTGTCAGAGCATACACATGTACGTGGAGCACAGTCAACTTCAATGTGGCACAAAATAATGCACCTCTGAGGTGTGTTATCTTGAATCACATTAGTTAAGGTGACTTAGCTCACAAGGGCCAAGTACAGACATTATATCTAAATTGGTCTAAGTGATGGGAAATTGGTCTAAACCCATTACCATACGAAAGTTTGGTGCACATAGACCAGGCTAAAAATGCAGAACCCGGTCTAAAATAGACCTGGTTTACACTCAAATCAAATTGATTTAGGTTATACCAGTGAACTGAACCTCTGTACTAGATCAAGATGACTACCATCATGTCAAGGAGCTGTACATGTGTTAAGTCACCTTATTTTAAGTCGACTTATTACTTGTGTATGCCTACCTAGTTTCCACATCAATATGCAAGACAATCATACATTTCTGTATCATACTTAATTCTGTATCTTCAGCCATGCCAGAGCCCTCTTGTATCCCTGCACACAAATAAGAAAGGAAGTGGGCACACAGCGGGCTTCAGACACGCTATCAGTCAGTATAAGCAACAGTGGTTAGTGCTGTTGATTGAACCCATTCCTAACCTCCACTCACACAGGCCACTCCTTGATGAGCATCTTCTGAGCTCATAACATAGCATGTCTGCAAACCCCCTAAGGACTGCTATTCCCATTGGGTTTAGGAACTTCCAATGCTAAATTCAACCGATCACCGGGAACGCTCTTGAAGCCGAATGCGCACACAGTGCATGTACAAATAGTGACGTGGGATTTCTGCAGTGCTGTTTGCCATTGTAGAGAGGTGGGGATGAAGGCCAAACAATACACGGTGGATATGCATGCCAACTCACAGTCAGCCCTAACTGTGCTAGAAGAGGTTTCTTAAAGCTTAACTCTTCTAAAAGATAGGAGGACACTAGCTACCTAGCCCAATATGCTGGTGCCAAATCCTTGACCCGTGCACGGGTTTTACATTGTTATTATTTAGGCTTGAGAAGGATTAATGGTCTGCAGAGTTTAAACCATTCTTTTCCTAGCTGCAGACAGGCACATTTGAGATGGATTTTCCAGCGGAGGAGAGGTTACCCTCTACCCTCGTCTTCCCTTCAGATAATAAAGAACTGAAAGGATCAAAGGAAATAATGTCCTTGTAACCCAGCCTTCATGTGATGCTGCCTTGATTTCCAAAAAAGTCCCTAGCTGGAGACACTAAGTGTTAAGATTATTTTTATTACTTTGCACCAATATCCACGGCATGTAAGGCCTAGGACTAAGACTGCTTATAGCAACGGTGCTCAAGTGACAGATTAGGTCGACAAAGATGACAGAATTTCTAAGCTATCACAATAGGTTTAAAGAGGTAATTATTCAGTATTGTTACTAGTATCTGCATTGCAAGCACCATCAAAATATGCCAAGCACTTTCCAAATACCGAGTAGGACAGAATTCCTGTTCTCTTCCAACCAAAACAAATGGCCGACCCAAATCCCCAGTGACCCAAGGGAAGAAGGACCGATCCCTTAAAAGTAGTGATACATGTGACGCGTAATAGTGTTTACCTTTGAATCTAACTTTAACCCAGCTTCTGTGATCCTTCTGTCCCAGGCGCAGTCCAGTCAATCTAACTGAGGGAAACAGAATAAATATCCATCAGTTATTGCTTTTCACTTCTAAACAGCTGAAAAAAATATATTTTTAAAAATCATTCGGGTAGAAAAGAGGCTGAACTAAAATTCTGGACCCAAACAACCCAACAGGTTCCTGGGTCTCCAATTTGCACCAGGGATCTCTTATTTTGAACCAAATTAACTTATTTCAGAAGTACACCCTGGTATCTGGCATGAGCTGAATCAAATCCTTGGCTGCTGATTCTCTGCTCCATCTCTCCTTTTATACTTCTATATTCCAGTGTTTTCAGGAGCTGCGGTGCCATTAAATCTCTATGCATCCCACCTTAGATTTCTTGTTTCACAACATGGGCTTTCCAGAGCAACACCATGGACAAAGCAATAGACACGCATGCTATTTCAGTGTTCCCACGGCATGTCCTTTCTCCCCCCCGATTTGCCAACAGAGTTACAACTTCTAGACAAAGCGTGGGATTTATTGTGGCATCTGGGACTGCTGGCCCTAGACTTGGCTCTCCAGTGGTTGAGGGTGGGAGGTTGCTGACCTGTGACTGGTCTCCCTTGTCTTCAGAGCCTCTATTTCTATGGAGCTCAAATTTTGGCTGAGAGGGAGTAATTAAAGTTAGACAATCCTGCAGAGATGCCTCATCAGCTCTGGTGAAGAGACGCCTATTACTATGGTGATACCATATAAAAGGGTTGGGCCCCAAATGTTATTCTGGCAGAGGCCAGAGTCCGAAATCCAGGGGACTCGGTAACGTCAGTGGAGTTACTCCCGCTTCCCTTGGTGTAACGGATGTCAGGATCTGAAGGGCTGTCTTTCAAGGGCACTCCATCCCGCCGTGCAGATGGTTTGTATTCTAATTTGGAGGGCATGCAGGCGGGGCTGAATGACTTTTTAAACCTTTGATTACTGACCGCTGTATTCATTTCAGGAAACACAGAAGCACAAAACCTCAGCATGGAATGACTCTTGTGATTTCTTTCTCTCTTTCTTTCTTTCCCCCTCTCCCCCTGGACGATTTTATCATGTTGGCATTCGGCCAAGACGTCTGTCCTTGTTAACTTGTGCTGGCTGTGAAACACCTGCAGCCCATTGTAAGCAGGAGGGTAAAATCTACCATTTTTAGGTACAGTAATTACCACTTATCCTTTGGTTTAGCATATTAAAAGGACAGTCTCCAAAAAATGTTGACAGCAATCCCATTTATCATCACACGCATGTGCAACTGGAACCAACTGGAAGGACTGGGGTAAATCCTCAGCTGGCAGAAACTGATACAGCTCCACTGGCTTCAGTGGATATATGCCAATTTACACCATCTGCAGACCTGATACGCTCCATGTGACAAGGTATAGCTCCATGTGACAAGGTATAGCTGCACTTGAATGCCCTTTTCACTTCTCTTTTTTTAAAATGTCTTTCTTTATGAATTAACTAAAGCAATATTCATTCAGGGTAGGTTGGGACTGACTATTGCAAGGTCCCTGGGTTTTCCTCCGAGATATCTGGGTCTGACCACTGCTGGAGACAGGAGACTGGGCTAGATAAGGCTCTGGTCTGATACAGCATGGAAATTATGTTCCTAGTCTCATGCTGCTGTTGCTGCACTATCTTGAATTTCCAGCCTGAGAGAGTAAGACATTTGCTATTTATTCAATGATGGGACACAGCTTTTGCAATAGCTTTTCCAGCTTCTTCTACCTCCCCCAGCCAATAAGTCTCCAACCCAACCTAATGAAATCTCCTCAAAAGCTCCCCTGATTGTACTCTCCCTGGGTTTAATCCTCCCCAAGAATGCCAGCCTGTGCTTACATCCCACATAAGCCTTCAAAATAAGGTGCAAGGGAAGCACTGGCCTCCTGCCGCCAACCTTCTGCACAGGGATGGATTTTACCCACTAAAAGTCAGATTCTGTTTCATGTAGTAGGCATCTAAGTGGTACTTAGACATCAAAGCCACTAAGTGCAATCTTATTCCATTCTGTTCAAGCCCCTTGAAACCATTAACATGACTATCTTTATAACATGCCTTCATCTTAGCCTTAACACTAAGTCACAAAAAACAAGGAGGAGACCCCACCTATCTTCTGCATTAATAGCTTTTCAGGGACTTGAGCAAGATGAAATACAGTCGCACTTAGAGATGCCTAAGAGGGGGAATAGGATCTGGCTGTAGGAATTTTACCTCTGCTTTCTAGGGAAGCAGGTTCTGCCTGTAGAGATGAGAGGTGAAGTCAGTCCCTGTGGCGCGTTCAAATCCTCTCCACCAAGTCACCAATAGAGAGAGGGGTCTTTTATTCTGTTTTCTTTTAATCAAACCTCCTCCTCTAGCTGCAAGACAGACATGACATTTACCCCAGCAGCCAATGTTGTTATCTCTGCATAAAGTAAAATGTAGCAATTTAAAAAAAAAAAAAGACTGTCACCACCAGTGATGATGCCAAAATATTCCCTCTGCTGTCCTGAAGCATGGAAATGAAAGTCTGCTGCTGAACACAGGTCTGACTATTTGCATTTTTAATCATTCAAGAGTTTAATTAGTATCATGGCCTTAATCAGAAGCTGCGAATACAGCTGAAGTCATCAGAGCTTAATTAGTCTGAAAAAAGTTTTGTGCAATCTGAAAATGTCTCCACTGACATGAAGGTAAGAAGCCTCTAGGGTTCCTTGAAGAGAAGAGGAGACAAGGACTTTGATTCAGTGGAGATATATTGCAGGAGTGTTATTTTCTGATTCTACGAAGGAATAACTTACGGGTTTTGATTTTTGTTAAGGAGGACCTGCAAGCAAACAAGAGGGAGGCCTTATAGTTAAAAAATTTACAGTGATAACCTGAGGTTAATTTACCCCGCCTAAGGGTTATGAGGCTTAAACGTCTGCCATGTGCTTTGAGCTCCACAGATGAAGTTCTGAAAAGCCAAATTTACACGAAACTTGTTTGAGGTTCTGAAATGTTTGTACAGCTTGTCACCCTCAAGCAATGTCACCAGTCTGTCATTAAATTTGTCCTAGATCTGCCCTAAAATTGATGGCAGGGGCCCCTGGGAACCTTTCCTCATTGCTTCATTCTCCCTGGGCTAGCACACCGTGAGATGCTCTTTGGCAGAGCAGAAAAACTCAGAACAAGATTAAGTCAAAGCCAATAGATTCTCCATGACATTTCCCTATCAATTATTCCGTGTCCCCTTACGATGCACTCCAATGATGCACAGAATGGAGGGAAGTGGTTAATGAGTACATGCTCTGCCTTTCCATAACATGTGTGCATTTAGCACTAAAGGAGATATATAACACAGTCTGCCAAGGGTGCCAGGCAGGTTGTACCATATACACGATCTTTGCATGTAAAACTCCCAGCAAAGTTGCCTGCAAAGTGGGATTTGTGTGCCAGAGCTAACAAAATCATCCTCCAGTAGCTGTAATGATTACTGTGTTGAACAGATACAGGTATACAAGGGATGAGCAGAACTAAGCACCAGTGAATTTTATAGCGGAGATACAGGCAACCTCTGTAAGCCTTCTGTCTCTTTCTAATTCAATAACTTAACTAGTTACTCAACTGATGGACCATTTCCCAATTTCCAGCTCCTTCAGTCTCCTGCTTGGGAGCATCTGTAAATTATAGTTGTTATCACTACAGTATCCATACCATACAGTGGATATAGGAGCTGCCTCTAGTACTAGCTGAAGTAGTTCTCCTTCAGTTCAAGTGGCAATGGGCTGATTTTGTTGAGTGAATGGACAGCGTGGTTTCACTTTTGGAATAGAGCTTCATTTCCAGCAACAAGGACAACTTCCTAGAAAGACTCAGGAGGAGCTAAAATAATGTCGGTTCTCATCCTCTTAAATGTGTGTCACCTCCTTAAGTAAATACTTAGGGGACATTCCCACCCACAGTTCCATGTAATGGCAGGGAAAGCTAGGGACAAATCCAGAAAACTGATGGGCTGTATGAATCCAGGGAGACCTGGAAGAAGTCCAAGCAGGAGGGGGGCAACAGGGGGGTGCTCTCATGCTTCCTGAGAAATCAAGACAGTCAACTAGTTCTCTCAGGTGCCTGTATATGAATGCACAGAGCCGGGGAAACAAGCAGGAAGAATTGGAAGTCCTTGCACAGTCACCAAACTACGACATGATTGGAATAGCAGAGAACGATGAGATAGCTCGCATGACTGGACCACCATCACGGATGGGTACAAACTGTTCAGGAAGGACAGGCAGGGGAGGAGAAGAGGAATTGCACTTTATGTAAAAGGGCCATATGACTGCACAGTATGAAGCTGGAGGTAGGCCTGTTGAGAGTCTGGGTTACGGGTAGAGGGGAAAGCAACAAGGGTGATGTCGTGCTGGGAGTCTGCTATAGACCACTGGACCCGGAGGAAGTGGTGGATGAGGCTTTCTTTAAACAGCTAGCCCTGTTCCCAAGTCAGTAGCCCTGGTTCTCATGGGGGACCCTCGGTCACCATTACACCTTCTGGGAGGGCAATACAGCAGTGCGCAAGCGATCCAGGAAGATTTTGGAGAGTGCTGGAGCGGCCAACTAGGGGCCGTGCTCTTCTTGACCTGCTGCTCACAAACAGGGATGAAGTGGTGGGGAAGGTGGTAGTGGATGGCAGCAGCGACCACAAATTGGTTGAGTTCAGGATCTTGAGTTCAGGATCCTGAGGAAAGGAAGGATGGAGAGCAGCAGAGTAAGGACTTCGGACTTCAGAAAAGCAGACTTTGAGTCACTAAGGGAACTGATGGGCAGGATCCCCTGGAGAGCCCGACTGAGGGGGAGAGGAGTCCAGGAGAGCTGGCTGTACTTGAAAGAAGCCTGGGAGTGCAGGAACAAACCACCCCAATGCGCAGGAAGACTAGCAAGTATGGCAGAAGACCAGCTCAGCTTTGCAGGGAATCTTCAGAAAACTAAATCACAAGAAGGAAAAAATGGAAACTTGGACAAGTAACTAGGGAGGAATATAAGAGCATTGCTTGGGCACGCAGGGATGAAGCCAGGAAGGCCGAAGTGCAACTGGAGTTGCAGCTAGCAAAGGATGTGAACGGGAACAAGAAGGGTTTCTACAGGTATATTGGTAGCAAGAGGAGGATCAGGGAAAGTGCGGGTCCCTTACTGAATGGGGGAGCCAACCTTGTGACAGAGGGATGCGGAAAAGGCGGAAGTGAGCAATGCCCTTTTTTTTGCCTCAGTCTTCACAGGCAAGGTCAGCTCCCAGACTACTGCACCGGGCAGCGAAGTAAGAGGGGACTTAACAGCAGCCTTCAACTACCTGAAGGGCGGCTGCAAAGAGGATGGAGCTGGACTGTTCTCGGTGATGGCAGATGACAGACCAAGGAGCAACGCTCTCAAGTTGAAGCAAAGGAAGTTCAGGTTAGGTATGAGAAAGAGGCTAGCAAAGCACTGTAACAGGCTCCCCACAGAGGGCGTGCAGTCTCCATCCTTGAAGGTTTTCAAAACCCGGCTAGACAAAGCCTTGGCTGGGATGATGTAGCTGGGGCTGGTCCTGCCTTGAGCAGGGTTTGGACTGGATGTGACCTCCTGAGGTCCCTCCCAGACCTTGTTTTCTATGATTCGATGATTCCCTCACTCCTGTTCTGCTTTGGGTGCCATACATGAGGCACTTTAGTTGACTAGTGGAAAATATATGGTCGACTTTCCAGAGGTTTAAGTGAACTGTAACTGGATTACCATTAACGCCTTCTTCCAATACTTGATTGGACTGCTAAGCAGTTGAGGCTTGGATTTTTAAAAGAGCCTATGACTATTAGGTGCCAAAAATGGCATAGAGATTCAATAGGATTTGAGCATCTAATTTCCTGAAGTTTTCTTGTAATTTCCAGAATGGGAAGCAGCAGAGTTTAGCCACTCACTCATCAGAGGATATTAAATTATTTGGCTGTTACATTATTCCTGACTGACACAGGAATTTTTCACCTGCTCTGTGTGCCCAGCTCCTATTAAACAGGCTTCATGTTCTCAGCTAGTCCCTCAGTGCTACCATAATAAATGTAATAAATGTAATAAATTATAATATTTCAAGACAGAGGGTCACATTTACCATTATGTAACTCCATTGATTTTAGAAAAGTTATACCAGGCATGAATCTGGCTCTTTTATTTTAGTATCAAAAGGATCCAAACGATCACTTCTTTGGGCATAATAAACCGAAGAGATATAATTCTCTTTTCACTCTCACTGGTGTAAAACAGGAATGGCTTTCAACAGAATTTGGTAACAGATTCAAAGCAGGCCCAATACATTTCTACCAGTACTTTATTTGGAGAGAGAGAAGCCAGGAAAAAAAATTCCCCATGCCTTGAAGTGTTAAATTGTTAACTAGCATCTCAGCAAAGCAAAGTATTCTCTTTTTTGGAAGCGGGGGGAGAAGCAGGGAAGGAAACAGGCTTGCATTTTCATTTCAAAATGCTATTTATCTCCCTCTGCAGCTCCTGGACCTTGGCGTAACCTCCCATCTCCCTGTCCCCTCAGGAATTTCGCAAATAAATTAGTGAAACCTACAGGAAGGTGATAGCTATCAGCGCTGTTGCAAAATTTCATTTAGTGGGGAGCAAGGAATCCAATCAGTTATGTACATGAGACTGGGAACTCCCGACCGGACCAAACCCACCATCTCTTCTGTCCTTGGCCATGCAGAACGGCCAGGGTGGAAAACTGTGGGTTAATCTGCTCATAAGGTAAGTTTTTTTTTCCTCCCAAACCTCAGGCAGCAACTGACTGCCTTTTTTCTGAAGCCTGAGTGTGGGCATCCATCATTTTATATATATGTGTACACACACACACACACACACACAGATAGATAGATATGCATTATACCATGCCATTAAAAATCCTAGTCCTTGAATCCTGCTAAACCTTCCCTCAATGTCATCTCACAGCAGTGAGTCCCACAGGTGAGGTACGTGTGGCATGCAAAGGTATTTTCCTCTCTCATCTATGGCATCACCTAAAACCTGCTCTGTTGTCTTTGTACCTGCTAAGTTTCCGCGCATCGTCTCTCTTTTGGGGGTGAGAAGAAGGGGTGGCTTGTTGGTGAGCAGAGGACAGATGACAAATGAGCTCACACACAGTAGTGGAATGCAAGCGTGTCTCAGCTATTTTTAATTAAGAAGTGATGACAGCTGACTAAATTCCCTGACTCTGCAGTTAAAGGCTCCCTGACCTAGACATTATTGGACACACTCCTCAGACCAATATATATTGGTCCCGATGGTGCTTCTATTATTGTACCCATCGTCTCGACAGATGCAACACTAACAAAATCTATGTCCATTATCAGCATGCAAATAGTGAGATAAAAGTGTGAATGCTTATGAGCTGGGGAAGGCACCAGGTGAAGAGAGGACAATGAAGGTCGTTTTCAGAGAACAGCAAAGTTTGATTTCCTGCAAATGCTCAGACGGGTTTTGGTTTTAATTGCTTGTTGTATTTTCCCTTGACTAAACTGGGGAGAAAAAAAAAACCCTGTACCTTGGTATACTCTCAGGATACTGCTTCCATTTCCTGCAAGAGACTGAGGTGGCACTGTCCTCTACGGAGCTGTAGCACGAACTGCCCTCCTCCCCAAAGAGTTTCCAATCTAACTAAGAAAGACAAACTAAAGGTTGGTGATAAAACAGGTGTGGGGAGCTGGAATAAATCACCTAAAGCCACACAGCAAGGTCCTGGTGGCACTGGGCTTAGACCAGCTTTCTCCTGATTCCCCATTCACCGACTGAGCAACTAGACTGTGCTGCGTCCCCATGCTCCGTACCTTCACTATAAGGACCGTAAGATCTCACCCATGCTGCCCGAAAGGGATGACTTCCATGTTATTCAGCAGACGTTGCTCTGCAGGGAATGCCTCTATCATCATAGGACCTCAATGCACTTTGCAAGCTCTGCGACTGGGACTTTTAGGCATCGGCTGTGTTGCGGGGCGATCTGGATTTTGAATGCTGCAGAGCAGACCCAGGAGGACTTCCAGGGAAAGCAAGGCCAAAGAGGTTAAATCATCGGCCCGAGTTTACTCAGAGAGTTGCTGGAAGAAGCTGAGCAAACAACCGTGACTGCCAACTCTGTGCGCTGCACCAGCCTGCTTCCTTTGAGATTTAACCGATACCAGAGAAAAGGGAGTCCTACTTGGGTCCCTGTTTTGTATTGTTTTCTCTTTTGGAAACGGATCAAAACCCACCTTCGTTTTCAGTCCCCACTGCAGACACAAAGGAATTTGAAATTAAGGTACCTAGAAGAATAACTAGTTGGCCAGGAAAAAGAAAGAAAAGAAACCCATCCGTCCTCTGCTAAGGATCACGGAGTGAACAGGTAAAGACGGCGAGTCCGTGCACCAAACTAGTCACGTTCAAATTGGGTTTCAGCGAAACAAAAGCATTAAGAAACATAATCAGGAACTTTCCAGTGTGGCTGCACTGTGGGCATGGAGGGGAGGGGGAAAGAGTTGTTTTCTGCTGTTGCTAAGACAGATCCCCCACCCTTGTTTTATTCTAACCCAATCGGCTGGCTTTGTCTCCCTATTGGCTCGCCAGCTGCATCGAATGATCATGACAGGTTTTCTTTCTCCTCGCCCTATTGGCTTCTTCCTATGGCCTATTATCAGGGGAAAGCAAATCAGACACCTAATCAATAGTTTGCGAGAAAGCACAGGGCTGCTAGATGCTACATTTGCATTCAATCTCTTACCGTTTATGTCTCTGCATTCAGATAAGCATCGTGCTATCCTACAAGATGGAGCACTAGCTGCTGCCGTTTGGCCACATTGGCCAGGCTTGCAGAGGTGAGCGTAGATGGCGAACGGTTAGCACAAGGGCACGATGGTCAGCTGCAAGGAAAAAAAAGGCAGCCTTATCCCAATCCCCGCGTGACGCCTAAAACTAGAAGGAGCCCTCCACTCCCATGCAAAGCAACAGGCAGCACCTTGGCCAGGCGCTGTGTCTGGACACTCACAGCCCTGTTGCTCCTCCACTCGATTTATTGTCACAAAATGATTCAGACGTGGTCTAAGGCAGCAGATTCAGGAAATAAGGAGTACGCGGTGGGCAGTCATTTTCTGCCATTAGCTGTTCTCTTCACCGGCTTCATTAGGAGTTGCTTGCTTCCACTTCACCCAATCCTCATGAGGCTCTTTTGGGGTAGGCAGTAGCTTGTGCATGCTCCATAATGCAAGAGAAAAATCACCAGCGCTCTGCTGAGATACAGCAAAGAGGCTGTGCGGGAGCCTAGCTCCCTTGGCTAATCCTCCTGATCTCGCCATATGCTCGTTGGGAGCGACCCACCTAATTTATCAAAAGACTCTTACAAGGCAGAAGGACGTGCTGGGGACGGAGTGACAATCTGATGCTCTTGAAGATTATGGTGAGATATGAAATGAAGTCTCAGGACCCCAGCAGCAATGAGCAAACAGCACAAGAGAGTGTTGGCAGCTGATCACATAGCACAGAGGCCCACATCTGGATAGGCAAGGGAAGTGAACGCCTCTCTCATTCCTGCAAGGAGGCCGTCCAGCTTAAGAAGCAAGGCAGATTGGTATATCTACTTGGTGAAGCTTGGTGCTTACCTCTAGCTTGTACGGAAACTTGATCGGGAGGAAATATGGCCAAGTCTGGGTGTACAAGAGGACAAAGGAAGAAAACCAAAAACCTGACAAAATGTCCAGAGCAGATCAGGAATTTTTCAACCAACCTTTTCTTTTTTCTTTGTATTTGTTGGCAAAGGCCTGCTCATAAAAACCAACGCTTTTTGCAGCGGTGCATCTATTTTAATCAAGCTTTCACTGAGATGGTTTCTGGTAAAATCAGAGCAAGCAAGCTGCAAATAACCAATAAGCTGGTGATTAAGGTGCTCACCTCTGGGTGATACGGGCTCAAGACCCAGCTCTGCCTGATGGATAAGGCACTTTAATCTGTCTCTCTTAAATCCCAGGTGAATGCCTGGATCACTAGCCTGTTAGCTGTGGTGAGGTGTCTTTCTTTTGCTTTTCAAGAACAGTTTTGACAGTTCGCAGTTTGGTCTCAATGCAAAGCAAGAAAACATTTTGAGATTTCATAAGTGCTCACAGGCTCAGAAAACCATTTCCCATCCAGCTACAAGCAGTTCCTATTCTCGCTTTTATCTTCTGTACCAGTCTCAATGCCTGGCTTCTAATTTCTCCCAACAAAGCACTGGGCCTGGTATAGATCATCTCAAAGAAAGAAAATCAATGGACCAAGAAAATTTGCTTCTTTTTAGGCCTCTGAAACATGTACCTGGTATGCTCCCTTGATGCCTGCCCAGAGAGGCAAAGCATCACATTTAGAAACAGCCAAGCTGATGAAAATCAACACAATCTCAAGACTATCTTAGCAGATTTCAGTTGCTGGAATGATGATGACCAAGGAGCAGGCAAGTTATTGACTGTGCTGCTATGCCCAGCACGGTGACGTGTTAACTCTTGTTTTCCTACCGCTCCTATTGCTGCACAAGGAGGATGGTTTGGCTCCTTACCTGGAACATATGTTTCTGCTGAGTTCCCCAGGTCAGGCTTGAATGCATCTGTGCAAGCAAGGGAGACAGAATGGTCTTGAACCTGCACTTGCCTGCATCCAGCTCTCAGCAGCAGAAGTCTATGCGAACGGAAACACGCCTACATGAGATTTGCTTTCCTGCACTCCTTTGCGGATCATGGCTCAGATGGAAGAGAACATAAATTCTGTGCGCTGGGGTGAGAAGACCTGGCCTGGTGCATGAAATGGCAGAACATGCAGAGAAGGAAACCAGACGTCTTTTCCACTCAAATGGGAGTTTCCAAGAGAAGTGTGATTTCTGCCGCAACCTGTTTGCTTGAAGCCATTAGATGTCTCTGTGGACTTGTATGGTATTCCAGGCAGAGTGTGGTCCCTGATAAATACAAGGAGACAAAGCTGGAGCACACGCTGTGTGGTAGCAGTGTCAGTAACTGTGTTTTCTATCATTTCATATAGCATGACACCAGTTGCTTCCAGTGAAAGCCTTGTTAGAAATCACTCTGGGTCAGGGAATGAATTACCCCAGGCAATGCAATGAGACAAGAGTAAAAACTGAGAACTGAACCTGGATCCTAACTCAAGAGTCTCCAGCTCTAACCCTCTGAACAATACTGTCTCCCCTGGTACCATTAAAGAAGCTGTGATTCTCTCTGCGAGAGTGTGGGTGGTATCTTGGCCAGCTTTCAACATGGGTAATTACATAATTGAGTACAATATCATTGACTTCCCATTCTATATTATTGCACAATCTGAACCATTAATGAGCTGCTGTTTCTCACCTTGGAGCTAGCTGTATTTTAGAAATGAGCCAAGCAAAATTAGACGCGCACATGCTGTCTGTGCACTGGGCATTTTACACAACCCGTTATTACAATCGGAAATAACTTTGAGGCACGAACACAAGAATAAGAACCCGAGCTCCGTGATGCTTATCCAAAAGCGACGCCACTGATTCACTGTGTCTTGAGCAAGTCGCACTTACTTTTGTCTGCCTCCGTTTTCCCAGCTGTAAAGTGTGGATAATAGAGTTGCCTCTACTGCAAGCAGCTGTAAAAACTGATTGCTTTAAATTTCACTGTGCTTGGAGCACGTAATGGGCCATTTGGATGAAAAGCAAAGGCAAGAGTCTTGCCTTAACCTCTTTCTCAGTGGCCACACCTGTTACCTGCCCGTGGTATGTAGCTGTTTGGGTTTAACCCCCTTTCCAAACATGTGTCTTTGGACAGGTGTTGTGGGGTCAATATTCCCACAGCACCTGGCTACCTAGCAATTACATTTTCATAATTAAAGTGAAGGCACATCTAGATAAACCAGGACGTGATGGCTAGATGCATTTGGTACCGCTGCCAGCCCTCCGATGAATGCTGACGCCTAAAGCAAACAAACAGGAATAAGTAAACTACCAAGTTTCTAGACCCGTTTGTTCAGAACGACAGATTGACAAATAGAGGCATTTTTTTTTTTTTACAAACAGCTTTTTATAACTTGCAACCCAAAATAAGCCCTGACCTAGCTGTGGTGCCATGTTAAACAGTAATTACTCTATATAAGGCTCACCAAATGAGAATATTTGTGGGCCAGTGGGATGAAATTATTTTAGGACTTGCACAAACTTTCTCTGGGAGTGGCGAGACTCGCTGTGGGCACTGTGGTGTACCTAGGAAACAAGCAAACACAGTTTTTCTTCCCCCCCTCCTTCTTCCAGGGCATCATTAAATTCACTAACTGACATGAAATGCCTTCACCAACTTTCTGCTCAGAGGAGAGGTGGGAAATGAAGAAAGGTTTGCTCTACCCCACTATCAAACAGATGTTTTGAGGTCCTGTCCTGATCTGGCTCCTACCCACTAAACCACACCCAAATAGCAAAATACTGCAAAAATGCAATAGCAAGACCCTTGTAATCCAGCTTCGTCTCCACTTTTTGCATAACACTCGCTGGCTGCTTTGCTACATCAGAACAGTTTGATGCCTCCGTGGCTCTGCACCAGCTCTGCTGAAAGCATCATGTAACAAGCGCCTCCATTTTAAGAGCCTTACACCTTTCATGCAGTGGGAACTGCTGCTCTCAGGGGCCTCATCATTTGTATGTATGCCAGCCCAAATCCCTGGTGCGTTCAGGTAAACTCCAAGTGTAGTGCTGGGCAAAATGCATCAGGGTAAAATGCATCACTGCAAATTGCAGATTAACCATTTACTGTGTTGATGCCGGGAGTATTTACGGCACCAAAGGCTGCGTGGGCTAGATCTCTCTTCCAGACATGGTCTTAGCAATGGGACTATCTCAAGCAGCTTCTTTGCTATTTCGAAGGCTGCATCATCCCTGTTTCTCCAGAGAGGC
Source organism: Crocodylus porosus (assembly GCF_001723895.1). Taxonomy (NCBI): domain Eukaryota; kingdom Metazoa; phylum Chordata; order Crocodylia; family Crocodylidae; genus Crocodylus; species Crocodylus porosus. Next base: position 8,682,078 of record NW_017728936.1, on the reverse strand, counting down.
CATTTAAAAGATCTTCCCTCCCTTGCCCCTTCCCATTAAAATGAATGCCCTCCTTCCCAACTGAATAGTTTTAAATTCAAGTGACTTTTCTTTCTCTTTTTCTTTCTGGCTGAACCGAAGCGGTCCCTGAGAGCCTGTTCCTGCTGCATGCCCACCTGAAACAGCACTCACGGGCCCGCCAAAGCCGTTCCTTTGGCAATCATGATTACCATACACCGCGGCTGAGGGCTGGCACAGAGTTTGAATTTTCCACACAAGATATAAGGCTATATATTGAGGTATCTAGGCACAAACACAGCATAATCTTTTACAAGATGCCGAAATGACTTAAGAATTGAAGTCCTGTTTTCAAAAGTGACCTAGGCCCATAGGGCCAGCTTTGGAAAGATATTTGGGTACCAAAGCTACTGCTGAACACCTGTCTGGATTACCAGAAGCATGTGAGCATTGAAGTAACTAGTGGGATTTTCAGAAGTGTCTAAGGGCCCGTCTGTATTTTTTGGCATAAAAATACCTTTCAAAACCTGGCTTGCTGAAGCCTTAAGTGCCCAAGGCTGTTTTGAAAAGGGCCTAACCTGAGGCTCTTGCCATGTCTGATGTTACCCATGGCATGAGCGTCATCCAAAGCCCGAATTCAGGTACAGCACAGAAAGAACCGCCTGGGAAAGGGGCAAAATTGCTTTCACTCCTGCCCTGTCTCATCTCTTTGGGCACACACAACCACCCCTCCTTGGACAGGGAGTTCATCTGGGGTTAGCAGGGGTGTGAAAGCCCTTTGTATGAAGATGTTGACACAGCACCACAGGAATGGCAGTCAGCTCAAGACCAGAGGAAAATTCATGGTAGGCCATATAGGTGCAAATGGCATTTTTGCAGGTTCCAAAATATCCCAAGTCCTTATGTCATGGTATAAAGGAGCAAAAATGAAAGTGGTTTACAGTGCAATACCATATAAAATTAAAATAGAAGCAGAGGGGATTAAAGCAAATAGCCAGACTGCCGTAACCTGTGTTTATGGCCCAAATAGAGTCCCAATTCCTGTTATTTTCAGGGGTTTGTTCCTAGGCTGTAATATTTTCTCTGAGATGAAACTTGACCCTAGCTACACATGACTCATCTAACTACAGTCACTGGACATATGTTACAAGCTTCTGCAGATGCTGGGTCATTGGCAGGATGTCCTGCAGTCTCTGAGCCCAGCACAGTGGGTCGCATCTGAGTTATAGACGGAGGGGCATGAAAGAGTTACAAAATGTACTTGACACTGAATTTCACGGACTTTAAGAATGCAAAAAGAGGTCAATTTCTGCAAAAAAGAGAAAGGCTATTTTTTTTCTGACTTTGTTCAGAAATAAGCCCCTTTTCCAGTTAAAATGGACCCATTCCAAGAGAAACTTCACATTACAGATCTAAACTATGAAAGTCAAAAGAGCTCTGAGATCTACAAAACTACGTTAAGCATTATTAACGGGTCAAATTAATCCTTGGTGGCACTCCATTGCCTTCTGTGATGTAAAACGGATTAATTGTTCACAGGGCTTGTTTTTAATTCTAGATGATTTTCTGCATTCCAGTGATGTAAAATCATTGGTTAAATGATGGAGGAGTCCCACTGTGTATCAAAGAGATTTTCAACAAAGCAGGAGTTTTTTTTTCATTTAGAAAAGTAGCCCCACCAAAAATCCTTCATGGTCTGTGCGCAGAGATCAAAATGAGACGCTGAGCATACTGCTACTTTTTCCAGGTTAAACATCCCCTCTGTATGCAGGGACACAACTAAAAGAGTGGTACAGTGATATAGAGGTTTTGCTTACCCAGTCCTATGCACAAAGACACACTGGGGGGAAAGGGTACCTTCGTTTGGGGCACATTTGGCTTTCTGACGTTCTTCAGCATACCGTTCTCTATACACTGTCCATTTTGCTGCTTCTCATTTTCTTTAAGTGACCTATGGAAGTGCCAATGCTCTACAATCCTATCCTCAAAGGGACCCAGTGGTGCTTTTGAAGTTACTGTGTGAAATGCACAAATGAGATAAATTCTAGTTGTATCAAATCAAAGGAGGCTCAGAAAGTAATTAAGGGTCAGACTGAAAGGAATGAGAGAGAGAGGGGTTAACCACAGAGGAATAAGAAGCCGGTGAGACTGGTCGCGGGCTATGGAGCTTTGGAGCTCTCAGTCGCTGGTCTGAATCGCACTTGTGTTTATGGGGATTAAACTTATTGATGGCTGTTCAGTGAACGGTACGAAGCCTGCACATCTCACCTGTAGAAATGGCTCCTTCTAGGTCTACCAGCAGAGCAGGTGGGAAAGGACAGAGAAGCTGGCAAGAGCCGCAGACTTTGCTGTGCTTGTTCTGAGGACGGCGGGTTTCACAGGCATCCTCAGGTGCTAGGAAAAAGGGGAGTTTGGACTTGATGAAGTGGGATCAGATGGGCCTGGGAACTTTTATGGGCCATAAGGCTCGTGGGGAGGGCTAACCAAAGGAGTCAAAAAGGAAATACTGAATTCTCCTTGAACCACGGCCCTAAGGAATGGAGAGCATGCCAATTCCTTATGTACTAGGGTGGCCAGATCTTCCAGCCTCGTGCACTCAAGATGTGCTTCCACTAGAGACTGCCTTCAGTGACTCACAGCAAGGTTGACTGACTTTACAGCATCTCAGAGACCCTTTTTTGTGCTTGTTTGGCTCTGTTCTGCTGAGGGGGCACCCAGGAGACGATTGAATGTGGATAGCCGATGAGGAACTTGCAATAATATTGCAACCCTGGCAGGCTGTGCTCACTCTGCCTTGCTTCCAAATGATGAACCTATCTGGCCTCAGTCGTTAGTATATTATATTCCTATGTAGCGTTAACAATTTGCCTCTTTCCCATTAATTTCTCTACCAACAGCAATGCCTGAAGAGCCATCCTTCTAGGTCACTGTTACATGTTCATGGCTGTAGCTCATGCAAATGTGTTCATCAAGTCCTTGAAATCAGTGACGGTTGCAGGCTCTTGGCCCCTCCTAGCTGGTGCTCAGGACCCTCTGTGGTACTACCCTTGATTCTTGGAAATGCTTAAGCCCTTGGTTAATCTTATGCCTGTGAGTTGTCCGCTGGAATCAAGTAAACAATGCATATGCTGAACATTTGATATGTGCTTAAAAAGCCAATTGGATGTGTCTGGACCTAGGAGATACAAACATGAGGATAACCCAGCTGACTTCAATGAATGCAATGGATCCACACATAGGCTTAAAATGTGCCATGTTTGTAATCGCCTTGATGAATCGGGGGGCTTTCATTCTGAATGGCCTCAGTCTATGTCTTCTCTCACTTCTGCTAGCATAAGTCAGGACTAATTCTACCAAAGGCAGTGACATTACAACCAGCATAAAACTGATGGCAATGAGAGGAAATTCAACTCTCTCTATTGTACATAATGAACCTGTGGCTGATCGTTGACCATTAACAATCCATATCTCACCATTTCTCACCCTGTCCTCCATTATGGAAAAGTATGCCACAAAAAGATTTTTGTCACACAGTATATTTACTGGAAAACAAATGTACTTACATTTGTGCCACTGGGGAGCTTTATACCACACCATCTTTTTCTTCTTTCTTCTCCTTTTGTTCCCTGCACTTCAAGTGTGATGTCTAGCTAAGTGGAGGAAAATGAAGACAAATTAACCTCAAGCTTTAGGACAGGTTCGTTCATGAAGATATAATGAGAGCTGAAGTTCTCTTGGTAGCTACCTAAGAAGAGATCTTGTGTGGATGTCAAAGGGTGCAACTCCTGTGAAGTCAAAGACTGTTAATACCAGCTATGGATCCTGGCCAGAAAACTAGCTCCGTAAAAGTTCTGCCACTTCCCCTTGTCCCCAACAAAAATAATCCTCATAACTTCTTAATGGGACATAATTCAAGTGTGTTGCAGCTGCCAAGTCTAGCCTAACAAAAAATAATATGTAGGCAACTTTCTTATAGCATCTGTATACATTCAAAACACTTGTGCAAACTCTAATTTAATTTATCTCTACATTACCCCTCGGTGCAGCTCAGTGCTATTAGCTCTGATTTGCTAAGTAAGTGAATTGAGACATAGGCCAGCAAGTGAGCAGAAGAACCAGGATTCGAACTCAGAAGCTTCATAGCTCACAACTCCTGATCAGGCTGGCTTTCTTTTAAATCACAAAAAGCTTTTTTAATCTCTTTGAGGAACTGATACAATACTCACTTCAAAGCCAAACGAACTAAACGGGCCTTGGATCCGATCCCAAAACCATAATGCATATCATAAGAATTCGACATATATGTTATTGTTAATATGATGGCTCGGTTTTGAGGCCTGCTTTAATTGCATGCTTTTGTGAAACACCAATTCAGGCAAAGTGATATTCCCTTTATTTGCCTCTGGAAAATTTTCCTTTTGTCCTCACTTTCTCACTTTTATTTATTTTAGCACATTTAAAACATAGCGCCCGAAAGGCCCTGCAAATGTTAATGCTATTTGTTACACCCAAATGCATGTAAAGGTACAGCTCACTGAATAAAGTATAACCTGCAGTGAACACAAACACTTCCTTAGAAGGATAATTATCCCATGCCTTTTGGAAGATAAGGGCCCAAATGTCAAAAGAAATTTTCCTCAGGTCCCAAAACTCTACCCGTACTTTTCCACGTACAAAATCCCCAGGGTGCCAATGCAAGCACCATCTGCGTGCTTCACTTCAAGAATCTGAAATTCATTACATGTAATACAATCCTTTGCTCCAGTGAAACCAAACCCAGAACGGATCTGAGATGGATCAACACACTTCCTAAAGATCAGAACCATTCAGAACCTCAAGCTTGGCCTCAAACTCCGGTTTTGCACTTGGCTTTTGCATTTTGATTTTCCAGTGGTTAAGGCATGGGTTTGCCTCAAGGAGATTTGTGGTTTGGAGTGTGGTTAAGGAGACCTGGATTCAATTCCTGGCTCTGCAACTGATGTCCTGAGTGGCCATGGGCAAGTTACTTAGAGCCAGAATTTTAAAGGTATCTCAGTGCCAAAAGATCCATATCCTAGTGGGAGTTTCAGAAGTGCCTGGATACCTTAATCCAACAGCAACGCCTCTTACAGGAATAATGGGCCTGATTTTGATTCCTGGTTTAAAGTTATATAAATCAGTAGTAACCCAACTGAAGCTGATAAATTTACACTGCTAAAAGTGAAATTTCAAGCCAATCCGTTGGGTTTATTTTTTTATGCTTATATCATTTTGACAGCAGCCTCACTAAAACTATAACTGATTTATATTATGGACAGATCCAGTGAAGTTCCATTAGAAGTACCCAAAATTTGTGCATGTACATTTTTTTACTTGAGGTCACTTGGATGGACCCACACAGCCAGCTGATTGGTTCAGGATTTGTAGAAAAAAATCCTAACTTGATCCTGGATACCTAGTCTTATCTAACAATCTCAAAGCATGTTTCAGGTTCCAAATATCAACCAGTTCCCACAATCCCACAGGAAGTAGGAAAATACTGTTATTCCCTCTTAACTACTACTACTAGGGAAATGTGAATCACGGAAAAGATAGTAGGTGACTTGCCCTGAATCATTTAATAATTAATGATGGAAATGTGAATAGAGCCCAGAAGTCCCAACCTTATGGGTAATAACTCCACTGCAATGTATCTGATGTCCTCTGTGAAAAAATAAAAGGAAATTAAGGCTTTCTTTCAACTACTTTCTTCTACACCCACTCACTCATGCACTTGTGTGCATACATGCACACTCCCCAAGGCTTTATCTAAAAATCTATTTCAATCTCATAGGGTCAGATGTATAGCAAATATAAATTGGCTCTATTGACTTCAATGGAGCCAGACCAATTTACGTCAATTGAAGATCTCACCCGGAGAATGGAAACCCATGTGAAGCGGCGGCACAACAGTTACCCGTTGTATTTACATTACCATATGCTTAGTTCTGGCATGTCATTTTTACCCGAAGAGATGCAAATTCAGGATGGAGACACATTTGGATACCCTCAGCTGGGAATCATGTTCTCTCAACATGCAGAGATGATGCACATACTGTCTCTACTCACGCTCATCCTTTCAGATGGCGTGATGCCTACATGCAAACTGGTTAGTACTTGCCCTGGGCTATCAAGGCAAGGCAATGGTATGTTTAGATCAGTAAACTGCATAGCAATATAAATGTCATGTATTCTGCAAGAAGTCTTGGCAGTATTTATATCTTGGGCCTGATTGCACATACGTGCCAAAAAGAAACTTGAAGACTCTCAGAAGAAAGGATGGCATGGGATTCACCAGCTCTTCTTACTGCCAAAACATGCTGTATAGCAGTGGGTACCTTGTTAATCCCCGAAGACTATCTAGTGGGAGTCAGATTATATGTAATGTGAATACTACTATGTAGCCTTTTTGTGCAGCCAGGCTCCAAAGCTGAAAATGAACCTCAAACAGTGAGTCTGGCACGGTTCAAGACATGAGTTGTACATTTGCCCAGAAAAGATGGCAACCAGCCCAAAACAGAATAGCTTTGGATGGTCAGCAAAGGGCTGGGCGGTATCCTTTCCGATGGGACAAACTGAAGCAGTACCTAACAAACATTATGGTTAATGGGCTAAAGCCTCCGAGATAAAGCTGTGGCAAAACAGTAACATTTGAAGTTACCTGCCCTTAACATCATCGTCGGCTATCCCTCAATGCAAGGATGATGTCTGCAAGAGGGGAGTGGGACTACCATTTAATAGGAGTCTACGGAGCAGCAGAAACCATAATGGGATAATACAGTAAATCACATTGTTAAAACATACAGGTCATCAAGCCCAGAAGATGCTGAGTTGCAAATATGTCACTAAACAGTATTCTGTATCAAAATCAAGGAAAGTTCACAAGGTCTCACATCTGTTTTCCAATGTCTGTAAGTTGTTCATACCTGAGAAGTCAATGCAGAGCCATTATTCCCAAGTTACTGCACCCTTCTCTTTTATCATCCGTCAAATTTTGCAAAAGCCAGCGGTCTCTCAATCTATAATGTCGTAGCAGGTCCCAACGTCAAGATACAGGTAACTTCTCATGACTTCAGTGGGAGTCTAATTCCACATCTGTAAAAACCCTTTCTCCATCATTCTGCCCAAAACACCTATTGGTGAAGAGGTGTGAGGTCCATTGGAAGCTTTTTCAGAGGAATATAATCTTTGCTGAGAATCTGGACAGAACCTCTAAGCCCTTCACCAGAAAGTCAGTATTAACAGTAACTGAGACAGATTATTGACCTATTAATTAGGTGGTCAGTGGCCAAATTCTCTGTGATTTGGCGAATTCCTATCAAGCATGGAGAAGCGTGCTTTTTCCCTACTACATTTCTCCCACCAAATATCAGAGCTATCTAAATAACTTGCAGTTTTGGGGAGCAAATGCTCCGTTTCTGCTATGCTCTTTGCAGCGCTTCTCTTTCCACGTGACAATTGAGGAGTGGCATTTTGGTGTGATTTCTTTTCCACAATTATTTCCCCTCGTTGTTTCTATATCCCTTTTTAAGTCCTTGATCAATCTGTTGATTAGACCCTTAAAATATAGAGTTAGTCTTAGTGTCAATCCTATTTCTACTAAAGGTTTCAGGAAAACTTTCACTAGCCCCAAAGACGCACAAGAACATAAGAACAGCCATCCTGGGTCAGACCAAATGTTCACCACCCTGTCTCCAACAAAGTTAAACAGTGCTTCTAATTTTAGTTACACTGGTGCAAATCATAATCTGAATTTACAAAATTAAAATTCATCCCTCACCTTCCTGAGGTTCCTCAAAAAGTCATTTGTGCCATTTATTATCCCTCAGCAATTCATAGCTACAACAAATTATGCCAACAACCTCTTCTCTGAAAACAGAAATATGTCTGAAATGCACTTGGTTGATTGGAATTATCCAAAAGCCCCTACATTTTGATTGCCTAACTAGATCTGGAGTTTGTAGTAAAGTTTATGGCATGGAAACATTTAAAAATTATGAAATATGCTTGGGAAAAAAGACAACAACACTTAAATACATTCACCCAGATTTCAGTCTAAGTTACTGAAGCATCTGAATTCCAAGGGGCAATTATCTTTTTGGCATGTATAGCTCCTAGGGTTGATTTTTATGTTTAACCAAAAGATGGTATAATGCTTAATAAATGAGCCTTAATTAAAGTGCTAGGAGAAAAAGCCTGTCATAATTGAATAATGAGATTAATGCATGCATGCTGTGCATTTGTTCAAAAAGCCTTGTCCTCTCACTGTACAAACCAAGAGTGGCCTTCTGTAAAATGCAGCACTCACACAAATCTTTAGAGAGGGGCTGATTCTTTTGTGACGACTTGCTAAAGCCCAGGTCCTGATGCTCACAGTAAGCAATGTAAAGTCCTGTTGAAGTCAGTGGTGCATACCATGGGTGAGGCTCTGGGTATCTGGCTGCACTGCGTTCCTAGGGCATTCGAGGAGGGATGTGCCTAAGCCCAGCTTATGTATCCGCCCCTGTTCACACCAACCCGTCAAACTGGGAAGTGTGGTGATGCAGCATTTAGGGGGTACGCCCTGGACATGTGTCAAGTACATCAGCTGATGGAGGGGACGCCCTCAGAAAGACTTCACTGCTGCATTTCCTGGTGGGTCGTGTGCGAGCTGGAGCAAGGGCGTGCACTGAGCTGGACACTTGAAGCAGACATACCTCCACAATCTCATTCAAACACAGCTTGATGTAAAAGGACACAGATTCCCCTCTGAGGTGGGGTCTTTTGGTTTGATCAAAAACTATCCTGTTTATACGCATTGTATGTGGCCCTTTTTTACTGCTCACTACTGTATCCTGGACTTGTGCGTGGAGAGAGCATTTTTTCTTGCTTTATTTTTCCTCCTCTCTGGTCATCTGTTCTGCGCCAAAAGTCATTGATCCATCTGCTTTTCAATGCATCATATACAGCTGTGATCATTTAAATGGTCGATACTGTAGGCCGTGTTTGCAGGGTGTTATTTTTTTAACACAGCAAACCTCTGCAGCGCAGGTTGGAGAGCAGTAATGGGGAACAGATTGAGGAGCCAGGACAAAGGCACCCGTTGGCTTCAACAGGCTTTGGATCAGGCCCTGGGAGAGCCTGAAGGAGGAATATGAAGAGGATTGACTATTGCCTTCCAATGAATATGCAAAGTTCATCTCTCACATACAATGGGAACAGTTTCATACTGATTTACATCACGGTCCATGGATAATCAGCCCACTATTCACTTCACTAGCCTTGAGGAAGTGCAATCAAGAAAGCATTACAGAAAAACCCTGCCCTGCAGGGCTAGAGTTGTTTTAATAATGTTTATGCTTTGCACATAATGTGTTTATGTCTGGAAGTTGCTTTTTGGGGTTTCCCACTGCGCCCCGTGTCATTTCCAGGCTGAGTCCTCGACTGGTGTAAATTAACAAAGGTCCATTGATTTCAATGGGCTGCACTCGTCTTTACCAGATCTCAAGGTCCTCCCTAAAACCACATCCAACTTCATTTAAAACGCAAATCAGGGCTCAGCTTACTCCAGAATCACTGATCTGAAAACAAAGTGCACATTTCACAATTTAACAGGTTTGGATGGAAAATGAAAAGCCTTCTCCGGTCAACTGCTGGCCTCTTGTCACACTTTTCTTGAAAATAATCCAAGGCCAGGCCAAGGAAATAATAAAATTAAAAGAAAATGACTGAAGACTTCCCAACTTCTCAAGCTTGCGGTTTTTATTGAGCCTTGCATAATGTGTCATCGATACTAATTCTTTTATACCCATCAATCTTAGTCACCCAGATCTATCACAGGAAACGTGCCCCAGACAGAGCCCAATGTATAGAGCAATTGTAAAAAGTACCAAAACCCATGCCACGATGTATCCAAATACAAGCTCAGATCCCTTTACAAGTAGTAATCTGCGATGTCTAGTTTTGTTCCCTGTGATTTGGCATTGAATTTACCGCTCTGTTGTACAAATCCTGTCCAAGTTTTCTAATGTTTTAAAGGCTGGCCCAACACCTTGCCCTGATTGTACTTGAGTGATGGGCAGTTTGATTCCATGCGGGAATTCTGATTTAAACCCCAGAGTGATGGACCCGGTTGGAAAAACTGGATGGACCAGGTTGTGCCTGGTTGGAAAAAAATCCTTTTTTAAAAAAAGGTTTCATGGGCGCCAAAATGTTCAGACCAGCTCTAGTGCAAACTCATGAGAACTGGAATCCCTTTCCAAACACACTTGAACTATTACCACTAGTTTAGCCCAACTCCTCATTGTAAACCTCGAAAGACAACTTGCTGGCAGACAATGGAATAGTGGAAAAGATCAAGTGCTAGGCTGAGAATCAGGACTTCTCATTGCTAGTCTCTGTGCATGGTCTTCCACAAGCTACTTACACTAACATTTTTACCATTAGGTGTCTCAGTTTTCTGGTGCCCAGTTTGAGAGGAATCCGGCCTGACTTTCAGAGAATCAAAGCACCCACAGATCCCATTGACTTCAGCTGAATCTAAGCACTTCTGAGCATCAGATCTAAGATAGAGAACCTAAAATTGAGAGCTGCTTTTGATGTGCTTGGACTTGCCCCCCCTCAATCTTAATCTCTTTATCTGTAAAAGCAAAATTGATATTTGCTGATCTTTACAAAGCACACTGAGATCCCTGGATGAAATGTACTATAGAAAGGCTTAGTGTCATTTACAGCTAGCTATAAACCAGGCAAAGAAAATCATGACAATTTTCACTAAGACATTAGTCCTTTTGAGGGTCAACATTGCAATTCTGAAGGAAAGTCACTGAAGTTGCAGTGCTGACATTTCTTTCCTTTTTATAATTTTAACAGGGATCAAAAGTACCATCCCACCTCCTCCCTCCTTTGGAAGAGTACAGACTCTATCACTTGAGCTATGATCAGTATGGAGTCTACACTGCATAGCTGAGTGGTTTTGATTTTGTCCAGCAGAAGGCAATAGCACACTTGGACACAGACTGATTCATGGGACAATATTATCTTTTCTGATGCCACAATGATTTTCATCATTTTGTGATACAAAGGGAAGAAAACCTTGAAGAGAATGAGGCTTTGGTCATTGACAGGGGTCTTCCTTGACACCAGTATGAAAACCACAGCAGCATAAGTTAAATTTTGGCTGTGTGTGTGTGTGTGTGTGTGTGTGTGTGTGTGTGTGTGTGTGTGTGTGTGTGTGTGTGTGTTTGGCAGCAGGTACGTGCATATAATCAAGAATGGGAAAACAAGTGAGCATCTATTTATGAGACCAGATAGCTTCACAGGGCCTAAACCTCCACTCAGTTGTATCCACTAACCTTCCTCCAGAAAACAATAAATATGCATATTAGTCATGTTCTCACCTTCCCACTCTCCCTTTGGTGCACAGATTTGGGGCAGAAGCACTGAAAGAAACCATATTTCCTATTTGGCTATTTATTCCTCCTAGTTAAAGCAACCGTGGTTTGGTACTCATTGGGCACATCTATACGAGATGCTAAACGCCCACTGGACTAATTCTACTGCACATTAGCACAGCTGGCAAAACCTGTGCTAATAAGCTAATGTATTAGCACAGGTTTTGTCAGTGGACATTAGATGTATTGTATTGTATTGCTAATGTATTAGCACAGGTTTTGCCAGTGGACAGTAGATTAGTCCAGTGGATATTAAGTGTCACACAAAAAGCATTTATCTGTGCTAATGCGCAGCAGCACTGATTACGGAGCATTTAGTACCTGTTATTACAAGTACTGGACTTAATGCACCATAATTATGGCACATTAATAAACATGTAGATGCACACACTAAAAACAAAATTAAACTAAACTAAAACCTCTTGAGTTCTCGTTCACTACAGATTAACTGTCGGTGCATTAAGTAAATCAGTGAAAATGAAAATCCAAAAATAAGTAACCATTCCGCTGTTGCTATGATGACCAGAAATTTTTACCTGGACAAAGATTTTGTTTCACAGATGCAGGGTCAATTTCCTGGGGGTTTTTTTAAGTTCTGGTCCATCTTACACACATACTATTCCCACTCCACCTATAATAAAAGAGATCATTTTTGGTTGAGGACTAGTAAAGACAGAGCATTAGGCATGGGAGCTACTTCCCACTCCCGATGGGATGGGCTGTGCACAAATGCAAAATATTATACTGTGGTTTATGAAGTCTCTTCCACACACTGAGGAAATACTGCAATAGTAGTTCCAACTATAGTTTCAGGCCATACGTACCTGCTGGAAGAAGAAAGTACAACAGAATGACTCTGCTTAGGGGAATGGGGGTGCGGGGCTTGATGCTGATCATAAAATGAGCATAGCAAAATAGGTACTAAAGGCCTGGATCTCCTCTATTTAGCACCGTTCACATGAACAAGATGTGGGCACAAATCATTAACAAAGCACCCCTGCTCTCCACTCCTCACTCAGTATAAACTGCCATAGCCCCATTAACATTGATGAAGCCAAGCTGGTTTACACGAGCTGAAAGCCTGTCCCACTTTGCTCAAGTCTCCACGACAAAAAAAGCTCTGAAGCACTAGGTAATCAAGCCCACTGGCTTTGGTGGCATTAACTTCCAGCGGGTACATCAGCCCAGCAATCTTATTCTCAGAAAGGACAGGCCAGATAACCTCTCCGTTTGCTATCTGAGCACAGAACTGGCCAGAGGAGGACAGAGGCTAGATCATACGGCAATTGATTGCAAACCCCTAACAAAATCCTCGACTTACATATACCTCATCTCACTTGCTGTAAATGGCTTTGCTCATACCTGCCTGTTTCTCTGAGGTTGTTAGACAGATTAAATCATCTTAGAACCATAGGACAGTAGCTTTGGAAGGATCCTCAGGAGGTCACCTAGTTCAATCATGGGCAGATGTAAGAAGGGCATAGGAAGGGGGGACCTGCCCTCAGCCCCCACTGTCCCCAGCAGACATGGAGGCTGGGGAAGCACCAGGGCTGCTTGTGCCCCATTCCAGCCACGGCTTCTGCAAGCAGCAGCATGGGATGCTGGACTTGCAGTGAAACAGGTCCCTGTCTTCCTCATCCAATGCTGCTTGGAAGCCCCTGGTATCTCCCACCAGCCCAGGGCTCCAGTCATGCCTGGACCTTGCTGGTGATCCAAGCATTCAGGTTGTGGGGAACTGGAGCTGCCAGCAGCCGAGCTACCCTGTAGAAGATAGCTGAGACTGCATCAGTGCAGCCCCTGGTCCAGGCAGGTTGGTCCCTGGTTAAACCATCCCAGTCAAGTGTCTTTCCAACCCTTTCTCAAAACTTTCAGGGTTGGAGATTCACAACCTAGGGATGGAGATTCACAACCTCTCTACTCCGCCTGGGTCAGATAAGGGCCAGACACAAAACTATTTTCTAGATCCTCTTTTTTTTTTTTTACAATTAAAAAAATAATAACCCCAACCTAAAAACCGATAGTATGCCAGACTCTCCAAAGATTTTGCAAACTATTTCAGCTTGGGTCCAACAAATCAGTTTGCTTTGATCATTTCCAAATAGTTCCTTCAGATTTTTTTTTTTTTTTTAATATTTTTTGTTTTTTACCTTTTTTCACTCAAATGTCCTTAGAGTGAATGAAAGAGATACATTTGGAACAGGAAACATTTGCATTTTGTAAACATCAAAACAAAGGGGTTGCGGGGTGGGGGGTTGACAATTTTAACACTTTCTCACCATTTTTGAGAGAGGAAAAGTTTGGCCCAAGCCAACCTTTTCCCCTGAGGGTCACGGGCTTTGATGAATTGGCATTTTCTAATGGAAGGTGATTGGTCTGAAAACCTCCTGATCACTCGAGGCCAGACTGTCAGCTGGTGTAAACAGTTCAAGGGAACAACCTGATACCCACCGAGGTTCAAGCTCAAGGGGGTAAAAGCACAAACTGCTCAGTTATGTGATCCTACCTGATATCTGGCAACGTGAAACATTTTTAACAGTCAAACCCCTCCACAAATCGCTCACTAATGTACACTGGTTTCCCACACATCTGAATCTATATCAAATTACTGAAATGGGCACGCACGCACGCACACACTCGCACACACTGGTTGTGAAAGTGCTCCAAACAAACATGGTCATCTGTATCCTTATTTTTCTTAAAAGCAAAGCAGACCGTTCAAGCAGCAGTCGGTGAAAGCAGGCATTCAATTCTACTCGGAGACTTGTTTTCCTCTAAAGGGGCCTCTCATCAGACTCAGTGACAACTCTTAGCTGCCTGAGAAAAAGCACTGGAATAAAAAAAAAAGGAACCTATTTTTCAGAGCAAAGTAATCCGTATTCCATTGCCATGGCACCAGACATCCGTCTCTTCCTTTCATTGACCAGACGAGGTCCTCCTCAGCTCCTTGCTGCATTACTCCGTGTGTGTGTGTGTGTGTGTGTGTGAGAGTGTGTGCGAGTGTGTATGGGTGCACGCGTGCGCGTGCATACGCCTAAATTTATTTCCTTGGCAAGAAAAGTAGTTATTAAAGTATTAGTTTAGCTTGATTGATTCTTCAGGAACAGAAGAGGGTTGTGGGGGCCTCGTAATCTCTGTCGTGATCTCAAAACAGAGGCCTTTGACATGATACAATATTGGAAAAATAACAGGAAGATACAGTCTGCCACTTTGAAATCCAAACAGTACAGTTTATAACCTGAAGTCGAATTCCACGTACAGAGAAGGTTAATGATAAAACTGGAGGAGAATGCACTCCTTCGGTTTTTAAAACGCAGTCCTTAGCCGAAGGAAACTAGCAGGTCCTTTGTCTTCAGCAGAGCTACGCTGATTTATTGCAGCCGAGAACCCAGATCCATATCGCAACGTGATATGAAAAGAAAAATAGCATTAAAAAAAGGCTGGAAAGGAGCCAGCTTCAAAAGAACAGAAAGTCAATCAAAGCACCTGGAACAAAGGTGATGCTGGCGAGGTGAAACGAAGGCAAGAAACACATACCTGGGATGCAGTCTACCTTAATAATTGTCCAAGTGCGGGAAAAGGCAGTTGAGGCTGGCAAGTACTTTCATCCCCTACTTTGGAGGTGGGAGAGGACTTTGGACGAAGTTCTCGGCGCCACTGAGCTGCGGCTAGGCAGCGCTGGTTGTGGCTCACTGGGTCTGGAGCCAGCCCCATGGTAGTGCTGCTGTAGGGGAGCCTGGATGGTCATGGCAGGGGCAACGAAGGAGCTGGCTATGCCAGGGAATGCCATGCTAAGGCGATCCAACCAGTTTCCAAGCCCTTTGAGTGACCAGGGTGGAGCAAAGGTAAGGCAGTGCGTCCCCAAAGCTGTTCCTTTGCCCGAACAGTATTTTTGAAAGACATCCCTTGTTTCATTTTTAGAGCTGCAGGCACTGGGAGCTGCAGGGACTCAGCACCTCTCAGGAGATACTTAGCACCCTTTGAGGAACATTCATTTAGCTGAACTGCTTTCTCGGCTTTCCCTTTGGGCGGATGAGGGGGTTGCCATGCTGCCTAATTCTTGCAGGAAAATATGTCATTTTCTTTCCCTTTTGCATGCAGCAGGCTGGCACTTTGGCTGGGATTTATGTGGATCTTTATTAATGAATAATTCTAAGTAACCACCTTGCTCTGCTTCCCTCCACCACCAGCCCTGACAAGACAGATGGCTCGGAATTGCCGAGTGCCACGGTTCACCTTTTTCATTTCATAAAAATCAATTTTCTGTGGCATCCGCAGGCAGGTGCAGGAGAAAGTGGCTGCGAGTGAATGTATAAGCAATGCGCACACAGACTCCTCTGCCTCGCTGTGGATGGCGCGCGCACATACACACACCCATGCACACACTCACACACGCATACATATATAATAGGTTCCCTGTGGCTCCTGCAGTCTGATCAATTTTGCATTCAGTTCAGACCCAGAGCGAATTTATTGTTCTTCGGAAACTTTCTAGCAGGAAGAAAGATGGATCCGTTATGACAAAGCTCGGGGTTTCAATCAGAAAGCTCACCTGTATATTCCGATTGTTTTCTCTTTTTCAGCCCTCCCCCCACAGTGGCTCAGACTCCTTCTTTTGTTGAAGAGGGGAGTTGATTCAATGCCAACCTGTTCAATAGTTGGCAGGTTGCCTATTGTTATTAGTGCAACAGCAGTCCCTCGCAGCCCCAGCCGAGCTCAATGCCCCGTGGCGCTAGGCACTGCACAAACATGTAGAGCAAGAGACAGCCCATGCTCCACAGAGCTTGCAGTCTAAATAGTCCAGGCAGACAAAGGATGAGAAGGGAACGAGATAGACAGGGAGGCCAAGTGCCTTCTCAGAGGACAAAGAGAGTGCCAGGACCAGTCACAGACCCAGATGTCCTGGGTCCCAACCAGTTAGCTCACCCAGGCTTTGACTTCATTCTGCCCAAAGACCTGTTGGGTGGTTGTATGCATACGGCAAATCACCACCCAGAGCTCTGGGTGCCCTGATATTTAAATCTCTCAGTAAATGCATTTAAAGGTCTTCTCCCATATCGATAAGAAACAGACACCTCCCCACCAGGGACACAGTAAGAAAGGCTCAGGTGTTGCCATGTGGCCATTGGCAAAAGTACGATGGTCCATGGAAGCCCCTGGGCTCTGGAAAGTGCAGGATGTGCTCAGCCCTGGGAGGGCAGATCATGGTTTGGGGTAAGATCCGTGGCTGTTTTTTGCAGATACTGCTGGTTTCTGCCTCTGATATTTTAATTTCATTCCCAACCTGCAGCCAAAGTTTAGCGGAGCATGAAGGACGATGGGAAGTTGTCACCCTGGAGTGCAGAGGGGAAGTGCTATTTCCTTAAGCCAGGCAGCACGGGGACGATTGGATGTTTCCCTTTGCTTCCCACAGAACGTGGGCCGCAGCCTACCTTGGCCCTGCTCTCCTGTAATGTAAAACAATTAGTGTCCTGCCTCTGATAAAATGCTAGGTGGAGGTCATCAAGCCCAGGGCAACTGCTGCTGCAGAAAGACAAGGACGGCGATGGGGCGACAGTGCCACCAGGAGTGCGTGTCAAGGTCCGTTACCTTCAAGACGAGGCATCTGGATTGAGGCACAAGCTTGGCAACTGGCAGCTATCTCTGTTATGAGGCTGATTTGGCTCTCCTGCACCAGTTCCACAAAGCCCATGAACTTCAGGGGAGTTATTCCTGATTTGCGCCGCCGGCCATAGTGCATTCTCCACCTGGACGGGTGCACCGGGGCTAATTCAGCTGCCTTGCGCCTTCTTTGTGTCCATCCGTACAGAGTCTGTTTCAAATTCACCCGATTCAAAATGGCAGCATTTCACAGCTGTTTTGCACAGCTGTATATGCTGATGGGAGATGCTGCACAGCAGCACGCTGGGCCCCCTACTGTCTGTGTTACAAGACACAAGGCCAGAATAACAACAAAAATAGCCAGCTTGCAATAAGCTGCAAGCACAGTTGAAAATACCAGGTCTAATTCTGCTTGCTTACATCACTGTAACTTAAGAGCGACTCCACTGAACACAGCGGAGTTATAAATTGGCATAAAGCAAGATTAGATTCAGGTGCATTGCCTTTGCAGCCTTCTTTTCTGCACGCCTATTGTTTGTGATGGCCAGTAACGTTTTACCGGCAGCCGATTCCATGTGCACCCAGCAGAGGGAGCTCAGATACAGTAATGACAGCGACATAATTCACCGCTGGAGTCAGTTTTCCTTTTAATAGATTTTTTTTTTAAATTTAATTTTGCACCCTCCCCTTCCAATTCCCAATGGCAAAGCAAAAAGAAATCTCTCTTGTAAGGCTCCCTGTCACATGAACAAAGATTCAGTCAGTCGAGCAAGGTGATAACACAGTAATTTATTGTGGCTTAAGTAAGTATGGTATGATTTTAAATGAAATGCAACATTTTCTTACTGGGCCAAAGTGATAATGGGTCAGAAAAGGAACACGAAAACTGGAAATAAATAAGCCTTTGACTAGAGTGTGTGGGTTTGATTCAGGTTTCGCTTGCACAGGTGCAAATGGGGAATTACTGCCTTGAAGCCAACAAAGTTAAGGTGCTTTTAACTGCAGAAGAATCAAACCAGAACCTACTGATTTTTCATTTTTGCAGCAATTGGGTTTTTCTTTAAGAGAACAGAAGATATGGAAGGCACACAGCAGAGATCTCTGCAGCAGCAGGGTGCGCCTCAAGTGATCACCAATCCAGATCCGTCTAACCTCTGGGGAGATTTCGATTGTGATCCAAAACGACTCCATCTCTCCAGATGGGGTAGAAGTGAAGATCAAGCCATTGCTCTCCAAGCCCCAGGAAGCTTTTTGTAGCCAACAAGACTGCAATTCATCCCTTAGTAGAGTGCCCACATGAGCCCAGGGCTCCCACTGAAATCATTCATGCAGGGGTGAATCTCAGCAGAGCCTCATGCTTGGCTCCCCTTGGTTTAACACTGCCAGAACTTAACTAACTTCAGCAAAGTGGATCCTGAGGGCCCACTGGCAAAAGGAAGAGGAGAATCAGAGCCATGGGGGAGGAGAAGCAGACACACAAGAGGCGCGAGTGCTTGGGAAGGTGCAGAAATCCAAAGGGACCTAAGGGAGCTCGGCTCGGTGGGCTCCTCTGCAAATCCCAGCTGCAGATCACAACCCTCCCTTGTGTCTCCTGTATGCTTCCCTCTAATACATGAAAAACTCCTGTAAAGCCCAGAGGGCCAGGCTCTGCAGAGCTGCCCTGGAATCAGGAATGGATTTGTGTCATTTTATATCAAACATGGATCTGGCTTTTTTTTAAACAGACATTTTCACTTGGTTGGTTTCAAGGCAGAACTAAGTTCATTTCAGGAATACCCTGGCCAGACCCCCTGGGGAAAAAAAACCCAGACTCCTTATGGTTTATGCAACAGCAATATAGACTGGAGGGGGTGGAAACAGTCTGACCTAAGGGGCGTACAGGACCAAGCCTAGCTAAGACACACAGTACAACCTCAGAGCAATTGGATGAGCAATCTTTGTCAAGAACAAAAGACATCTGCTGAGTAAAACGGGAATTGACTCGGAGCAAGGACAAAGCCAGATGGCAGCACGTGATGCACCGGTCTGTTCCAACAGGATGCCACGGTCAACGGCAACTAATGCATCCAATAAGTCAAGAGGAATCAATAATGCTAAATAGCCAGCGTCTCCTATATGAAGCAAATCAGTGCAAATGCAGTTAAAATGGTCTCTGTGCTCCACGCACTGCAGCCGAAAATCTGATTGAAGTTTGTCATGTGACACATTGACATTGGCACTCAGAGGTTCCCACAGCTGCAGCAAAATGACTTTTCAAGCTCGCCACACGTACCAGGCAGGTTTGAATATGGATGTTTGTTAGCCACATTTCAGAGGGGATCAGAAACTGAGGTCCTTTGTGGTTTAAATATCCCGTGGCACGGTCTCCGCATGGAGGGATGCTAAAAAGCACTCTCCATTTCTAACTCCGGCTGCCTAAAAGTCACTTCCCCACGCACACATGCATACATACATATACAGAATACGTATATGTGTGCGTTCATACC
The DNA here is from genome assembly GCF_001723895.1 of Crocodylus porosus. Lineage (NCBI taxonomy): Eukaryota > Metazoa > Chordata > Crocodylia > Crocodylidae > Crocodylus > Crocodylus porosus. Next base: position 8,662,547 of record NW_017728936.1, on the reverse strand, counting down.
ACCATTCGAATATGACAAATCCATCTTCCCAACAGTAGAGAGGGAGGATGGGACTGTGGTTATGACACTAACCAATATGGGAGACATGGATTCAGCTCCTCAGACAGCCAGTGGCTTCCTGTGTGATCTTGGACATGTCACTTAGCTTCTCTGTGTCCTCTGTTTCCCATCTGCAAAATGGGGATAACAATACAGACCTCCCTCCCCAGCATACCTTAAGGATAAATACACTAAAGACTATGAGGTGTTTAAATGCTACTGTGACGTAGGCAATGTAAGAACCTAAAATATTACATTTGTTATAGTATTATATGGTCCAAGCTAATTATCAACAAATAACCAAGATGAAAATTCAGGGAAATGTGATTTTGCCACACAAAAGATATAATCCAATACTTTCAACAAACCCATTCTCTTCATCCTCAGGAAACACGAAACAGGCACCTGAACCCCTTTTCGCTGCCATTATCCAAGATGGAATCAGGACTCATGGTAGAGGTGATATATTGTATTAGACCAACCAGATTTTTGCAAAAAAAAAAGTCTTTAATTGCAAGCTTTTGCAAGAATAGATTGTAAAAGTTCTCCCGCATAGAATTTTTTGCAAAAATCTAGCTGACCTAATAAAAGAAATCACCTCTACCACGAGTCCTGATTCTTTTTGTCTCTAGACCAGTATGGCTGCAACCTGGATACCATTATCCAAGATGGCACGGTCTCCAACTCCACATCTGAATTTGCCAGGGGAGGCTTCTGTAATTTTTGCCCACTAATCTAATACATTCTGGTTTAAAATCTTCACTTTTCTGTTTTAGGAGTGCAACTGTGTTTGATAAAGAACTTTTTTCTCCTCTTTAATGTAAGTTAAACTTCTGCATATGCCCCTCAGGAAAGTAACTGAGTCAACGTAAAACAACTCTCTATAGATACTTTTTTTTCTGTCCTCCTAGAAGTCAGCAAAATGTTTTCATTTTGTAGGCTGAAAACAAAATTAAATTGGATTTTCCCTAATAAATCTGTTAAATATGTAGAAGGAGACATATTTAAATATGTAGAAGGATGTTCCATGCAAATTTCTTGACGTTCAAAAATGTTTAATGTTTTTTTAACCTCGGGATTTATTGTTTTAAATAATCTTTATACTATACTTTACCTAGGAAAGAACTACAGACTTTTTAGTAATTTTAATAAAGGGCCTTGTTGTATTATTAAAGACCGCACTGTGTTTCATTCTGAACACATTCCTCCATCTTGGCAGTTCCTGGAACTGTGGTGTGAATTTTATTATCCATTTCCTTCAAGATTTATATAACACAAGTGGTATCACATGAGCCTATATATCAACCTCAGACACATTTCAGGACCTGACATATAACGGTTGAAGCGGGGAGGCGGATGGATTAACACTAGAGGAAAACAGGGAGTCCAACACCTGCATCCAGTTCCATACCATTCAAACCCAGAAATGCAGCTAAGGATGGTGGCATTTCTCTGGAAGATATTTTTAAAGGAGTCCCATTGGTAGTTAGGCCATTTGCAGAAGCTTAAATCAGGGAGAGCTCTATTCATTAATGCATTTGCAGTGGGTGATAACCACGACAAAAATACACTCCTGCAGGTCCCCTCTCTTGCTCCTCTTCCATCCCCAGCAAACTTCCCTCTTTTTGTTACACAGTTCAGTTAATCCCAAGTCCCTTTATAACAAACAAGTCTTGTGGGTCTTGCACACACAGTGTTCTCTATATCTCTTGAACCCTAGTAATATCAGTGTAGCACAGGGGTGGGCAATTATTTTGAGCGGAGGGCCGCTTACTGAGTTTTGACAATCCATTGAGGGCCGCATGACAGGCAGCCAGGGGAAGATAAATATTAATTTTCTAAAATTTTTAGGCACACTGCAGGCTGGATAGAATGGCCTGGTGGGCCGCACCCAGCCTGCGGGCAGCATTTTGCACCACCCCTGGACAGGACCAAAACTTTGGCTGATGTAACCTAGCATTGCTCCACTGATGTGATGTGATACTTCACCTGAAGCTCTGGCCTATAATAATAGTCTAGACAAGCCCCAAAGCCTTAGAGCAAAGGTAAAGGGAATTTAGCCCACTATCTAGAAGTCTGCATATCTCAGTTGTGTACTAGGATGAAGTCAGAAGAGTAAAACACAGCAAAAGGCGGTCAGGGTGTAAATGAAAGACTTAACTTACACCTTCTGACATAGTCTTTGAGCCCACCGCTGTGTAGCTAAACCCACTTGGACTCTTTCTGACATCAGCAAGCAGGCGTACAGAGGTCTAACAGAGTAACTCAGTGCAAGGCAGCCCGAGCTGAAGAGCAATGAAGTAACATCATATTACACATATCACCTCTATCTCTGGTGTCTCTCTGAGACTCATCTAAATGGTTCATTTAACTTGTTCCTAAGCACCATTGAGAAAGAGAATATAAGTCATTATGTAAGAAGAAAAGAATACATGAGTCATCTCTCCAGCAGGAGAATATATGAGCCACCACCTTTCTCAGTCCAAGTCAGCAAATGAGTAAAAAATCTGTTTTCACTGAAGTAAATGAAACTGGTAAACCGGATAACTGGAAAAACCATAAGTGAGTGTGAGTGGTCAACAGAAGCCCAGTCAGAGCTCAGCAATCTGGACTTGGAGTAGCAAAAAAGGAAAAAAGAAGAGCATGAAAGTAATAAGAGCAGTAAACTTCAAAGGGTGGGGTGGGATGGAAAAATAAATCTTAACTCTGAAAACGACTGGCAAGCACATCATCTGGCTTTGCCTGAGGGAGTGTCCAAGCTCAGTGCATAACCCCCTGCTAAACAAGAAAGCAAAACCTAGGGAGCCGTATCTCCCCTGTCTGCATCTGCAAATGTGGCAGGGTGGGGTGGGGGAAAGGTTCGGGAGGACAGAGGAAGAACAGAAGTGGCAGGTTTCACTCATGATGTTTCCTCCAGACTGTTCAGTTTGTTGGGAAATTGGGTCAGCACAGGCAGGGGTGAGAAAGCTAGACATTACAGCTCCTGGGAGACGAAGGCCAGCAGTCCTCTCCCTCCATTTGTGTGACATCTAGACAATAGAGCTTGGAAAGGACTCGTGGGGCCATGTAGCGGAACTGCTGCTCAAGGCAGAATCAGCCCTATCTAAACCCTTGCAGACACCTCTTGTCTAAGTACAAGGCATTAGCAAGTCTGTTCCCTGGCTTCTTCTTGAAGCACTGGGTGGCACTTCAAAGCTCAACAGTGAATGCTTTCTTTTGTCTTCACCCTGAAACTGGCCCAAGCTAATGCCTTTTAGGTAACCAACCTCCTTGCAAAGGCAAATCTAAACAGAGAGGGTCTCCTCTGAACATGGATATGGAAGAGAGGACACCAGCCAGCCAGACTATCCTTCATGCCAAAGACAATGACATTTTGTTAAGTGATCTAAATAAGGCCTGGATGATCACCACTGACTTACCTCTCCCTGCACATAATAAGCCGTATCCTTAGTACCTCCTTGGTATCATCACTTCTGATTCATTCCCCCACCAGTTTCATTCCCAAGTGTCACATGGCATGGCTGGTCTTTGGTAACCTGTGCAGTAGCTGCATTTTAGTATTTGCAGCTGGAGATGTGACATTTAGACCAGGCTGGAGAACGTACTCGTTCTTTCTGTCATTCCAGATTTCATGAAGAACGAAGCACAGTGGAGAGATTTTATACGGGACGGGGGGATAAGCAATGTAACAAGGTAGGGGGCAGTACTCTGAGATCCGCTAGGCACCTTGGGTGAAGAGTGGCAGTATGAACAGGACTGAGTGCAGGTATTATTGTTGTTATTTGTTACATAATGTGCCATATTGCTGCATTTTCAATTCACCCACAAGCACTTCCTGGAGAATGTATACTGTCACTCTGTTCTTATGTTGCCCTATTTTTCCAGCTTTCTTCTAGCCAGGTAAATACATGGCCTCCAGCACTGAAGCATCTGAGTACCTATTATATCCTGCTGTTTCTCTCTCGCACTTATCCTATTATGCTATTACAGTTGGTACTGGGCGTTGCACTTTCTACTTTGCACCATAATACTGTGGGTCCAAATCTGCTGTCACTAATATACCATATAATAAAGGTGAGATACAAAGGAGTGCTGCAAAGAGCACTTCATATGACAGGAGTCAGGGTTACAAATGGTTAGACGGCTGTCACTCAGCAGGAATCAGGATCCACTCACTCCTGTAGCTACTGTTATGCCACCCATTCATATATGAATTACAATTTTATATAGAAAGGTAACTTCAACCTAAAATGTCTGCCATAACCAATGCAGCCAGTTAATACATGCAAAGAGATAGGTCTGGGATGCAGATCAAGGTAGACAACCTCTCTTTTGTCCTTGTTATTTCTTCCCTATTATTTTACTCTGCTCAGGTTCTTCTACTGCCTCTGTCGTTTTGGGATCAACGTGCTTTACGGAAGTATATTAAGTGAAGCAACTAGCTTCTCTTTTCTCCCGGTATTCTCCCCACCATTAAAGACATTGTGTGGGTATTTAGCTTTTCAATATCTCAGCACTACGTTTTTATTGGTACACCTTGTACCGGGAAAAGATAATGGTGGTTCTTAGATCTGGTAGAGGTTCATTCCTTTCTTGGACCAGGCTGAACAAAAGCTTTATTTCCTACAGAGGGTGCTTGCCAAACAGGATGGTTAATTGTGGTGCTCCGTCCTGGAGCTTTTGGTAATCTATTAGAGATCCTAGGTCTAAACCTCTGAGCACCTTGAAGACCGGCTGTGATGTGATGTGATAGGAAGCCAGCGTAGCGAGTGGAAGACGGGTTTCACATGGAGCTGCAATGTCCTAGGTCTGGGATTCTGCACCTCTCAGTCAACATTTGTCAACAGATACCATTTCCCAAATTTGAATGGTTTTCTAGTCATAAAGATATTTCTGTCCTCAAAAGTTTCCCTTCGGCAGTGGCTTAGTAGTTGGCTAATGAGGTGGATCAACCATCTGGAGCCCATATTACATGTTCCTGGTGTTCATCCATGAAAACACTTGATCTTTGCTTCACTAAACCTCAAAATAGTTAGCAACAACCATAAACCAGTCAAGAACTCAACCAGTTTGGGCCTTCAGCATCAAGTATGCCAGGCAGCAAAGGTGCCTCATATCAGCTACAGTGAAAGAATGTCTCACTGTTGCACTTTGGACACCTGACAGCTTTGGGACAAGCATCGGGTCCAAGCAGATGCTGTGATGGGGACCCAGAAGAAATCCCAAGACGGGTTTCGGTTCTTATAAGCTACGGAGTTGGGAGAATTCTTTTGTTCTCATGAAAACTAAGGGATTGGAAACCTTGAAGACTGAAGCCTCCTGTTTCTCTCAGAACAGATATGGTGCAAAAAGAGGCTATGTACATGATTACTTCCCATTACCTGACCCTGCCAATACCCTTCAGCCCTAATGCAGACCTAGACGTAAAAAAGTTATAACTATGGTCCCTTCTGCAACCCTTTGCATTACCTTAGTACCTAAAGTCCCCAACCAAGACCAGGTCCCATTGTTCTGGGCACACTAGAAACTCATGGTAAGAGAGGTAGCCCCTACCCTGAAACAAATAGGGGTCCAGCACCTACATACCATTAAAATTTCATTTCTGAAAATACTGCAAGCTCCCACTTTTGAAAATGTTACCCTAAGTGACCTGCCCAAGGCCACACAAGAACAGCACAGCAAAACCCATCGATCCAGGTCTCCTGTCTTGCAAACCAGTGACTTAGCAACAAGATCAGAGATCCAGCACTGAAACAGCCAGCAAGAGAAAGTGAACAGATTTTCAGTCCTTTGTTAAAGTTATAAAAAATGACTGCTGATAAATTACGACCTTTTGTCAGACTCTCTATTTTTTAATAGAGAATATAACAAGAACTTAATGACAGTAAATATTATGTTGGCTCTATATCTATGCTATGGTTATAGTTAAAGTCTTGCTCATCTGGAGGAGAAAACTGACACTTAAGGGTGCAATTCTAAGCACTGAAGTAGAAATCAGGCTTCTTGGGGTCTTCCCTTCTCTCTGTCCTAAAAGATACTGCTCACCGTCCTGTGCCACTGGGGATAGGACACAAAACAAGAAGACAAAAAGGAGACTTTTGGATCCACGTCTGAGACAGAGGAAGCTACCGGACCAAAGAGCTCCAGGTGGACACATAACAAATTGTAGTATGTAACAATGATGGCACTGAAGGAGGAGTTTCTGCTCAGCTCAGCGCCCTCTCAGAGTTTGGATGATTAACTCAATTGTAACTATAATTATCCCGTAAGCTAAATGCAATCATGAGAGTCCCCAGTCACTACAGATACACTGCTTGCCTGAATCGGTCACAGTTTACATTTATCCTTCTCACCAGTCTTAAGAGTTCAACTAAAAGTTGCCAGCCACACCACGGAGAAAGGCTAGCATAGCCAATCTCTCTACTATATAGCCATCTCTTAACAGAGTCTTTCATAGGACAAGGAACTAGAAAGCAAAGGGGCCAGCTAAAGATTGAAATAGAGATGTGAAAAAAAGTTTGCCAGAGTTCCCTGAACCTTAGGCAAAAGCCTCATCCAATAGCCAGTGAAAAAAAATGAAAAAGGATATTAATGGTCAATGAATCAAGTTCTATGAGGCCATATCCTTCCCAGTTAAGACTCTCAGTGTTCTTCAATGAGAATTTTACATGGGGAAAGACTGACCAGTTTAGTAGGAGCATCTGGATTTGGATTGGTGCACATGGGTGAAAGCTCAAATCTGCTGTTATTTTATCAATATGATACCGCCATTGGCAGTGACACGTACCAGCAATGGGATTATTCCCTCTCAGTTCTCCATTGGGTTTGATCCTCAGCTGGTGCAAATTGAGAATCCATTGACTTTGGTTAAACAACCCCAGATGATGACCTACCCCAATATTTTAAAGATCTTCTGATGACATTTTTTTCCTACAAGTCCTGCAGTGGAGTGGAAAGAACATGGCTCAACAAGATGTCCCCCACAGAGATCTTGGTAGAAGTGCCCAATTCCAAAACATGCTTCACTTCTCTTACCTCTCTAAGTTCCTCTCAGATAAAAGCAAATGCAAGTTTCCACTAAATTCACTCAGCTCTCAACCTAGTTGAAATCTACTCAGGAAATGACCAGGATATATAGAAAATGTATTCATGACTTATAGTGTCTTATATAACCAAGCGCTTTGTATTTGTTAAACCATGCATGCTGCGAACTTGGCTGAGAAACATGTAACATGATTTTGATGGATAGGGTCTTAGGTAGGGGTTTCAATGATAATACCATTATAAAAAAATCCTTTAAAAAAAATCCACAGCATATTTTGCAAAAGTAAAAAGGTTAAACCTGGACAAACTTTCAGCAAGAGTAACTTTGTTCAGCCGTTGCAAAGCATTTTTTGGCGTGTGACCTTCAAAATGGCTTCTTCCCATAACATACTGCTCCATAATCCTTTGCAACCATTCTTAGGCATATTCTAAGACTTATACACCCTGACTTACGGTGCATGATGAAGAACACCAATGTACTGAGTGGAGTTACCAAAGGGAAGTCAGAATTAGACTCAGGGCACTTAGAGAAGTGACATTTTTCACAAGATGAGGCCATGGACAGTGTTCTACAAACACCCATGGCTGCAGAGCACTTTTAAAATGGCTGATCACATGAAAATTTAACCCTCGTCTGATTAAGTATCAGACAGGGCGCACTAAGGCAAAGAGCCTTCATTTTAGGTGATTACACCCACATCCCATGCAGCTTTATGGGGCTAGGCTGGTGTTCACATGGGTGAGCACCAGTCCAGCCCTGTCCCCAGGGCTGTCACATAGTGGAGACAGAGTCTCCTCCCTGCACAGCTGGGGAGGGAGGGTGGGCTGGGGCAAGGGATC
>NW_017728936.1:8627382-8654524 GCF_001723895.1 Crocodylus porosus | reverse complement strand
GGGTCTTGTGGGGAGCCGGGCTGGGCACACAAGGCTGGGGGGCTCCCTTCCCTCCCAGGCCTCCCTTCAAGTGTCTTGACAGTGGCCAGTGCTGGGGCAGGAGGCAGGAAAAACACAGCACCCCCCCACCCCGCACCTTGTGGGCCCAGTACAGCTCTCCCCAAGACCCCAGCAGGGGTAGCTAGGTCAGACCCATGAGGCAAGGGGGGCTCTGCTTCCCTCCCCCCTGCACCAGCTCCAGGTGAAGCAGCTATGGCTGCTGCTGTCAAGAGTCTTGGCGGGGAGGAATGGAGCCCCCCCTGCCATATGGGTCCAGCTTGGCAACCCCTGATGGGGTCTTGGGGGGAGCCAGGCTGGGCCTACGAGGTAGAGGGGGACTCCCTTCCCCCCTCAGCTCCCCACATGAGCATCTAAAGCTGCACAGGGTTGTTACACGGGATAGCAAAATACTCAAATCCTATGCAGACTGGGCACAGCAGAAAAATAAAAGGGAGAAAAAACCCACATCGTACTTACAGGCTCGGCAGTGCTACACTCACTAGCACCACATCTGAAAGAGACTTGCGGGCATGACTGACCACAAGATGAACATGAGCCACCAGTGTGATGCCGCAGCCGGCAAAGCAAATAAAAAACTGGCTTGCATCTACAGATGCATCTTGAGCAAGATCCAAGAAGTCATCCTCTGGCTTTACTTGGCCTTGGTGAGGCTGCAGCTGGAGTACTGCATCCACTTCTGGGCTCTGCACTTTACAAAGGATGTGGAGAAGCTTGAGAGGGTCCAGAAGAGAGCCCCACGCATGATCAGAGGTCAAGAGAGCAGGCCTTATGAGGAGAGGCGGAGAGGCATGGGACTCTTCAGCCTGGAGAAGCGAAGGCTCAGGGGTGACCTGGTGGCTGCCTATAAGCATATAAGGGGGTACATCAGGAACCAGGAGAACATCTGTTCACCAGGGCACCCCAAGGAAAGACAAAGTCTAACAGTCACAAACTGCTAGAAGACCATTTTAGGCTGGACTTAAGGAAAAACTTCTTTACAGTCCAAGTCTCCAGATCTGGAATAGATTTCCCCCAGACATGGTGCAAATACCTACTCTGGATACCTTTAAGAAACGCTTGGATGCTTATCTTGCTGGGGTGATGTGACCCCAGCTGACTTCCTGCCCCTTGGGCAAGGGCCTGGCCCTGATGATCTCGCGAGGTCCCTTCTAGCCCTAATGTCTATGAAATCTATAAGGCATAGATCATGTATAGACCAATGGGCAACAAACATGCCCAAATGAGTAATCCTAATAATGACTTCAAGTAGTCTACTCCTATGAGCAAAGCTGCACCTAAGTACAAGTCTTTGCTGGATCCAGGACAAAGTTTGTGTGTACCTCGTCCCCTGCATATTAGCATTTTGTGTCTAATTTCAAATCGGGAACCATCCTGCTGCAATTAATCATTAGCTGATTGATAAAGTGCACTGCATTAAAATGACAACATGCATGCTGGAAAACTGGCACGGCGGTCTTTAGTTGCAACAAGTTTATTTTAAACCTCCCATCAATGAAGGTTTGTCATGGACTTCCTTGTCTGATCCACTCTTCTGAATGCAGCTTTTCAAACGAGCAAGAACCAGATGGCCTATAAGATCATTTTACGAATGTTTAGTTTTTGAATCACCTTCTGGAAGAAGGCATCCAAAACGGCAATCCACACTGCAAACTACAAGCATAATACAGCCTTGGAAACAGACACACTTTCTCAATGACTAAGATTACCAGGCCAATTATATAGCTTTATTATTAAAGTACATATGTGCATTTGCACTGCACTGTAGGTACTAGGTGTATACTATGAGAGATATGGAGACATTTACATGGTTTTAATTAATGCTCACATCTTCATGATTACATGTATTAATTTAAATTATATAGATACTTTAGATAAGAAAAACTGATTAATAACTGGTTTAAATGAATCCTGGCCTTTCTTAAACTCTCTCCTCACACGTTTCAATTGCCTACCTAAACAGTTATCCTGGAAAAGACATGCTCGACTGGGAGTTTATTCAAAGTTCTGTAATCATCAGCATTCAATTACCAGGGGCACTTCAGGACTGATGCTACTACCCCAGTACAGGGAGGTGAGCCACAAAGGCAGTAAGGACTTCTACTATTTCTTATAATAATCTGTTTGCATTGAAGTAACACCTAGGTGCCCTAGTCATGAACCAGACTTTGTTGTGCTGAGCTGTAAAAACCCAGGACAAAATCAAGGTTCCCAAACTACAGTCTTAGGTCAAGTAGAAGGCAGAAGGAAACCCTTCTCCCATCCTGAAAAACATTTTGACACTACTCCTTCTATAGACTTTTGCAAATCATTGCTCTTTGATTAGTTTCTCTATGTGAAAAAATCAGTTCAGTTAGTGGAGTCAGTGGAGCCCAAACTACAATTGCTAGTAACATACAGTGAGCAGATCTACATATAAAATTAGTGTGCCTGGGCAAACTGCGCTGGAGTTTTTGTCTCCCAGGTGCAGCATTTATACATGCACCCGCAACCGCAGCACATTGAGCCAAGGCAGCGTAGCCCCCACTGACAGAGGGCCTGGCGGGGTCAGCCTGCAAGCCTGGAGCTGCTCTGACCCAGCTCAATGTGCAGCGTTGGGGCTGGCTGGGGCAGAAGGGTACTATCGTGCAGGGATAGCCAGCAGGCAGCCCCGGCCCTGTAGCGTCCTCATCCCCTAGCCAGCCCCAGTCACCATCTACATGTGCGTTGTGGTGGAGTAAATAGCTCCACCAGAGGATAGTACTAGTACTGCCCTATGGCATTGTTAATTAGCTTACTGCAGCTTAAAATAATGCCGCATGTGTAGACAGTGATGCTTTGCAGCAAAGCTAATTAGTCAACTCTACTGTAAAGCACATGCCCAAGCTGCCAACCAGTCCATCTGCCAAGTGGTTTGGAGGTGAATAGCAAGACCAGACTGAAGCCATACAGCATCACAGAGAGTCAACACACTTCTTGGGCAACCTCCTCCATCAGGACTCCTACGACCACACAAGTTGGACTTAATGCTGCCCTTTCCTGGGAAGAGCTTGCGGGCAACAACGGTGCTTGTTCTCCTTTCCAGGAATGACTTCCTATTTTGGGGTAAGTGACAAGAAGGTAAGTCAAGGTGGCCGCCTGTAATGCACTTTGACTATAAATATCATAAAGACCTTAACTATTATTGGTAGAGATAAAGCCTGGACTTGGAAAAGAAAACAAGGATATTATTCAACAACTTTATTCCTCTCCAAATTATGGCACTATGACATGGAAGAGACAGGTAACAAGCTGCAAAATTCAAGATGTCCAACATCTTGTAGTTTGGGCATGCACAAGTTTCACCTGCAGACCATCTGTATTCAAAAGGCAGCTGTTAATATATTTTAATTATGAATTAAATAACATGAAAATGTCAAAGTTTGCTAGCAACAAGAAAAGCAGATGTGAAATTCCATGTTTATTGACGGCATATTTGGTTAGAGTTGAGCAAAGGGTTCCTAAATCATTAATCTATATGGCCTGTTTCCAAGGCTGGTTAGAAGCAGAGTGGATCCACAGGTCTTCTGACCACTAGAAGTGACCATTACACCACCAGGTCTGACCTCCAGTACAAAAAGGCCACCCAGATTCACCCAGTTAGCCCTACGCTGAGTCCAGTCATGTGTAACTAAAGGATACATCCCAGAAAGGCATCTAGTCTAGGCCTCTAATCTCTAATGCCTCTAATTTTGTGTTCATTTGTGCCTCTAATTTGTGTTAGATGCCTCTAATCTAGGCATCTAACACAAATATCTATTTTTCTCTAGTGGGTGTTTAATTCTCCCAGAGGCATTGATGGGACTTGAGAACAGGATATGCTGCCATGCACTTCTAGTCTCTGTGGTCCTAGTCAGGTTACTGTGCTCTATGACTGGACATGTGAACTAGAATTACCACCTAACCCATGGCTGAAGTAAGTGAGCTTGAGTCCGCAAATCATGTGTGGGTCACACATTGCTCATCCTTTCCTTGCCCCAGCCCACAAATGCCCACTTCCAGTCCAAACTCAGAGCCTCAGAGAGCATGTGCAGCATGAAAAACTGAGTTTCTCATGCTCCTTGAGGGCATCGTGGAAGCTGTCACAGTGTGGCTGCTGAGAGAAGTGGTATCACCAGTAGCAATGACAGTGCAGAGCCAAGAGACAGCTGAGTCCATCTACTGGGGAACTCGTCAGCCGAGTCTGAAATAGGCCATCATACGAGCCAGAGAGGAAGAGCTCTTCCTCCCAAAGGAGACAGGAGCACCTGAGGGCTCCTCCTTTGTCCCAGAACAAAGCCAATTAAGGGCACCCGAAGTAGCCAATAAAAGGATTTATTTTTTACTGGTACTGGAAAAAGGGAACAGACACAGGAAATAAAAATAAAGAAAAAGATCAATCAAATACAAAGTCCGAATATGCAAATAAAGTAGTGTATTTTTAGGAAATCTCTAAGTCCGGGCCACGTGACAGCTGCATGCACAACGCAACTTTCAGGACCTTTGGTCTTAACAGCTAAATGAATGCTTCACTAAGCTGACTATGTCTTCTCCTCCAGCAATGCAAACAGAGTGGAAGGAAGCAACCAACCACCCTTCGGCAGCTAGACAAGAGGAAATGTCACTTGTGATCTTATCCATCACTTGCATCACCTTGGAGCCTAGGAATACTGGTGCTGACTTTTGTACCAGGATTTAACTGGACTTGGGTTAGTATTCATGAATAATATTCCCAATCCTTAGGAACATTCAGTGACGTGAAGTCCATAGTTAAAGGAAATTTATGAGCTTTCCTAAATACGTGTTCATGACTCTAACGGGTTTTGGTAACATTATGCATCACAATAACGATGTGCTTGTACAGGAGGTGATGTTACATGGAAGTTTATCACCAAGAAGCAAGTAACTGTTAGTTTCTTCTTTCATGAATGCATGTTCCTAAGAAGTGTTAAGCTTCTGCAACTCTCACTGATTTAAGTAATGGTTGCAGATGCCCAGGACCTAAAGATCTGTCTTGCCATCTGCTAATGCGTCTTAATCCAGATTTTTTCTGATCTAAGGCCTGTACCTGGGAATGAAGTTCTGATTATTACAACTCGCCAGTTAAACAACACCGCAACCTCTCTGTAGCCAATAAAAAGCCTTGATGTGGTCAGTAGAGCCATGATAACTAATGTAACTCTAGGACTCACACAACCAATGGCATTAAGAAATAAATGGAAAAAGAAGGAAAAGGATTACAAAAGAAAGATCATATGGGTGTTTGGTGTAGGTAAGTTCATATCAACCTAACCAGATCCATAGCAAACACACATGTATTCTAACAGACTAATTCATTTCTTGCAGACAACCTGGAAGAACATGGGTTTTAGGAGGGATCTGAGAAGGTGGTGACTTAGCAGACTCAGAGGGCTTTCCACACACACATGGGGCAGCAATAAAAAGAGAGGAAGCTGACTAGGAAGCCAGTCCAGGGCTCAAAGTGGGTAGCCCTGGGGGAACATGAAGGCAACATAACAGGAAACAAGGTTTGGGATATATTCGCTTGTAAAGAACATGACACACAATAGCTTTATTATTCTAGCATTTGCTGTTTTCCCATTCTTGGTCAATGGTAGCTTACATGTTTTACATTTAAGCTACCATTGACCATAAGAATTAACAGCAGCTAAAATTGGGCATGATATCAGTGATGAGTGAATTTTAGAGGCTGACTTTGACTGGGCCCTTGAATAGGGCTGCTCTGGCTGAGTTCGGTAGCTGGCTCTCAAACTATTTATAAAGGGTATTATTACCTGATTCCTATATGCCGCAAGTGATAATGAGACAGGAATGTGGATTCAATGACAAACTCGTCTACAGCGGCCATGCATATTTTCTTGACTTTTCCCACCAAGAAGGTTCGCTTTCCTTGTGCTCTGGTTTTACATCCACATCTTTGGACCTTCTGTGCACATTAGCCCAAGCAGGCCAGCAGGAGCAGTGGGGGGGGGAAGGGGTGTGCCATACATGCATGCTCACAAGGACTGCAGGCATTGGCTTTACCACTTTGCTGAAAGTACTGATGGAAAATGTCAAAGGCTCAGTGCTTAGATTCGATCAAGAAAGGCGTCAGGCTACTTACATGAACCCTGTTGTAACCCAAGGCTGGAAGTCTTGAGAGAAGATTACTCAGTAGTAAGGTTTCCACTGCTCTGCCAGCAGCTTTTTAGTGTCATTCTCACTCAGAGGCTTGTCTCCAGTGCAGCCTGGCAGATTCATTCCCTCTCCTGGATACGAGCAATTCCCTCTGAAGTCACAGGAAGTTTCCCTGTAATGAAGGGAAGATCAAGTTTACTCCCAAGTCCAAAGCCTGTGCATCACTTTGGTCCCACTCAAACCCTATTCTGAGGCGTTAACTGGTAGATGGGGCTGGAGCTAGTCCTCTGTACAACCAAAAAGAATAGGCCTCCAGGAATAGAAAGATCCATGAGCTCATTTATTATAGTAAAACTGCCCCTCAGAAAATGTGCAGAGAAGATTATTTTCTAAAACAAAGTTTACAAAACTTCATTCACTCCCAACTGACTGCTCTGTGCAGAAATGAAACACATTTGTGGGTCCAAATCCTACTGCTTTTTACTCAAACTGAACTCCTATTTTCTCTCGCAACAAACTACCTCCGCTTCCATGAAAAATAAAGGGTTTCCATGAGCATCAGTGAGAAGAGTTAGGCCAATGCTGAAAGCTACTGAAAATTCCCACTTTGTTTTTCACATGGGAAAAATAATTCACTGTCTACAGTTATGCAGAAACATACGTCTACTTATTCAAGGGCTTATTCCTGGCTCACGAAAGTTCATACTCAGATCTCGTTTCAGTAATTGGGAATCAGGTGTTAACACTGAAATAACTGACCTGCATCTATGTACATGAGTTCAGGTTTGGTCCAGTTGTATCTGGCCCACAGGTATCTAACATTAGATGTGGTAAGTAGGAGCTCTGCATGCATAAAAAACTGCAAGTTCAGTCTGTGGTCTTGAACTGAAAAGGATTCACTAGGCCTGATTCGGACACTGTATTTACTTGGTTTGCACTGATGTAAATCCACTGATTTCAGTGGACTGACAAGAGTGAATGAGATCAGGCTTAGCCCCCTGTGTCTGAAACAGACAGTGACCAGAATTTGTAACTCTCCTGAATCCTCGTCCACAACAGTAGTTTCCCCCACATTAAGGATCCCAGGTTATCCATTTGGCTCCTATTATAGGAGATTTTACAAAATGATAGCCCAGATTTAGAGGGCAGAAATAACAGCCCCCTGACAAAAGAGCTACTAAACTTTATCACTGATAAGTGCTCCTTGCACGTAACCACTGGCCTGCAATAGTAAATATAAGGCAGATGTGGAATGGAAATTAAACATCGTGCTCTGAGGGTGGCCCCAATTGCATTCAGACCTTGGTTTAAAACAAGGCCAGAGTTCTTTCATCATTTCCTCAAAAGTTTTATTTCTAAAGATTTTTCAGACAGACACATGCCTGACCTAAACTTGGCAATGCAAGATAATGCACATGGCAAAAGCTTAGCATTAAGAACAAAAAAAGCAAAGCTAGGTGTTTTCAGACTGCATGAAGACAATTTGCTCATTAGACTATTAGCACTCTATAATCCGTAACTTCTACAATTCTGTAAGAAAAAAAAACAAAACAAAAAACCAGTTGGAGTGAAATATTTTCCCCATTTATTTCAAAATATTTTTTGTTGTGAATTTAGTATTTGGAAGACTCAAATATGAGGTCCTCTCAAACATAACCAAAATAGGAGCATATAAAGTTTCAGTTAAGTGGCATTTCTCTCCAAACCCCTATAAGACTTAAACCACATTTACATCTGTGAAAGCACTCTGCCAGTTATTATTAGACATGATAAAATAGTGCTAGACATTCGCAACCACTTAAATATTCAGGGTTCAAGAAATAAACATTCAAATGGCTTGAAACATTTTCTCTTGGTAATTATAGATATCAAAATAATTTGGTTAACGTAATGTCATGCACAAATCTCTTAAAAATGAAATTCCACGATGGGTAAATTTTAGCTAAATTGGGTCTGCTAACTATAAATAAAAGGGGATTGATAAGATGCTGGTATTTAGCATAACACTAATGTATATACTAAAGCACTAGGCAAAATTTCAGTTGCCACTCTTCTACTTGCTTAGATAGCACAGATTTAAAAAAAAAAAATCAGCAATACAGACACACAACACCTTAAGGTAAAACTACTGGATCATTTACAACTTGGATATTTGTATACACTTTAATTATTACAGGAAGTCACATTTTAGATTTTTTTTTTTTCAATACCCAGACATCGTTAAACAAAAAACTTCTGAGGCCATGACTCTGAAACCTCCCTAAAGTTTTGAGACCCGGAAAAACTGGCCTATTCAGGCAAGACAATATAACACATATAAACGTCAATTAACAGGCATGAGCACTTTATTTTTGCAGAAGGAAAAAAAAAGGTGACTTTTAGATCAGTAACAAAAATTTTACTTTTAGATGATCTGACAACCCAGCACTCTCTTGCAACCAGAGATAGAGTCATTCCTCCTTCATTTTCCAGTGCAAAATTCAATGAACTGTACCACAAACCTTGCTCTGTGTTGAGCCATTTTCAAAAAAAATCAAGTTGCAAACAGAGTCTCTGTCCTTAAAATATATATATATATATAATCATTTGCTTTAACATGTAAAATACAGACGGATGGATAGATGGATGAATGGATGGACAGCTAGAGAAATGCCTTCAGTCATGCTTTTTTCCCCTCCTTAAGACTGAAAAGCATCGGTATCCAAATAGCAACAGGAAATTTTTACCTTGTGGCTAAATAGCTCACTGTTCACTTTGCAGCTGCCTCTACTTTTTGCTGGGCAAAACACCAGTACAAAAGTCTGCCCTAAGAAACCAAGCTTTTGACACATGGGCAGCGACAAACACAAATCTACAAAGAATTTTCCCCCGGTCCCGTCGTTATAATTCCTAATTTTGTGGAATGTATTGCTAGGCTGTTTATCATAACAGTGTGCAATAAAAAGGACGACTAACTCTTGCAATTTTCTCCCTACTCCTCCCCTTGACAGGGGCCACTGATAGGGAAAGAGGCTCGGAAAAGCAGAGCAGTGAAAGGCTAAGAAACAATAGGCAACCATGGCTTTGACAATGCAGCCCTCAACCCTTTTTGCTCCCGCTGTGACACTTGCATTCAAGAGCAAGGGCGGCTGCCATCATAAGAATGGACAATGGCATGAGGAATACAAGGGAGGAAAAAAAAAAAGGAAATCAGATGAATTCAGAGCTAAGATGGCAGAGCTCTCACCTTTTCCGCTTTTTTCGAGTAATCTGGATGGAGACGTCCCACGGAGAAGAGATAAAAAGGGTGTTCTGAAACTGTTGGATGGTTCTGAAGACTTCTGCATTTGCAAACGCATTTTAGAACTATTTGTAGGGGTATATATGCTGCATGCCATCTCTCTGTCTCTGTCTCTCTCTGTCTCTCTCCCTCTCTCTCTCTCTCTCTCTCTTCTGTTTTATGTCCTGCTATCTCCATCACACACCTCTATTAGTACGAAGACTTTCTGCCCATGTAAGTAAGTGAGAGTGTGTGTTCCTTAATGTTTGAATCAAGACACACGTCTGCATGCATTTCTAATCTAAGGAGCCTATAGCAGTTACTACAACTATCAATTAGTCAGCAATAGCTTGAGATCCCCATGTGTCTGAGTGAACAAAGGTGGGAAACACATGCAAATAGTACTACAGCACCTGGGTCACGTACAGTAACTTAGCTAGCAACAAATAATTGCATCTGTTTCTGCCTTTTCGCTGTTTAGTGCTCATTGTTATGTAAAGTTACAGGTTATTAATGTGAATGCTAACAAAATTAGACACGGCATTGTATATTTTCATTGGAATACCACAATAAAAAGAAATTAAGCTAAACTAGATGGAAATAAATGGTGGTTTAAAGGCTCTAAGATAAAAGATGCTCTTATCTGTAGCACTGCATTCATTTTTGATCAATTGTTCTTGATTGAAAGATGCTTAGGAAGTATATGTATTTGGCATCTTCTATTTTAAGCAATGTATATCTACATGTATAAGAACATTAACTATTCCACCAGAGACTATAAGCGAATGATTAATTCACTGAATTCAAGTGCACAAAAATCAAAAACGAAAATAGAACTTGATAATTATTTTTTAAAGCAACAGTTCATTTCAAGAATATTTTAAAGGTGCTTCCCATTTGGTTTTAGATGTTATCCTAACAATTAAAAAGAAAAATACAGCACCTTTTATCCTCGTTTGTTGGGGGGTTTTTTAACCTTGAGAAACAAATCTTACCTTTTAAAAACGGAAAAAGTCAAAATCAAGGAGGACAAAATAAAGCCAAAAATTAAAACCCAAAAAACCCATCACCCAAACCACCTTGAATCCACAATAAGAGGTAAAGATGCAAAAAAGATCAGGTTTACTGTCTATTGAGAAAACATTTCAAAGATGAGACTATCCTGTTGAAAACCTTATTTCCAGAGATTTCAGAAGCTGCGCTACGGCCTTGATTGTCATTTAATATGCAAAAATAGTAACCCGTGTTTGGGAGTGCACGGAAGTATAACAATTAAATAACTGGATGGAAATAGTTGTAAGCAAGCATTTTTCCTCATGTATGATAAGCTCTCAGAGCTCCACATGGAGACATATGCTGACTAGCACTGTATCATTAGTTCTGTTTCTACTTATCTGATAATCCTTGGAAAGCTGGTAAGTGATACCAAACAAAAATGTTTTTCTTCCCATGTTTTTGCCCCTGCAAAGCCATCAACTTTATTTAGCCTTAGAAGGCTTCAAAAAAAAAAAAAAAATCTTTGAAAAGAAAATTAAAATACGCCCCTACAGAGAAATGCCCCAATAAGAGCAGGCTAGAAGACTGTAACTAGTAACTGGCAACCACATAGCAGGTGCTCACAACGAACCACGATTAAAGAGAAAGTGCAGGATAATGATTCCTTTACCCAAAGAAGCCCTGAGTTCAAGAATCCCAGGGCTTAGTGTACAGCCAAAAATACAAGAATAACGGGCTTTAAAAAAACAGTGTTAAATGGGTGTTGTGCTGACCCGTCATGCAGTTCATTTCGAAACTTAGCTGCTGGGAATTGCAGGCGCTATGGTGACAGTAGATTTCCAGTGTGCCCAGGGAGGGTATATCCAGGCTCTTTGCTTTCTGAAATACAGACACACCACAGGACTAGTACAATGAGGAGAGCATTGCCCGGGCTCTGCGACCCCACTAGAAACAACCAGGCTCTCTCATTCCCTTTGCCAAAAGGTCCTATCGGACAGACAAAAGCAAAACAAAAACTACAACGTGGTCTTGCTCTTCACTGAACAATAAGACCTTAAAATATACATCCATGTACGGGTACTACATGCAGACTAGGGAGGGGCGAAAAACAGCGTTTCCCCTCAATTCGTTTAATTTCTTAGCATCTGAAAAGGCTGTTCCCTACTTTCCTATAAATTGCTAATCTTCATCAGACCAGCTTGTTGCCCGCAAGTATACGTCTGAATAGATGGTGTGTTTGCTCAAGAGTTTAACGCAAACTAATCAGTTAACGTGTCGTCTCATTCGAGGTGGGAAAATAGTTAAACAAAATGGAAAGAGGACTGAATCCTGGTGGTGGGTGTGTTATAACCACTTAGGGAAGTCAAGAAGACAGATAGGTAGCTAAGCGAGGTAGGAAGCTAACACAGGGAACTTAAATATTTGCACTGTTACATTTTATGTCAAACCCTTCTATTTCTTGGCATGTTCATATTGAGGCTACAGCAGTTTCTAATGCCTTTGCTCCTTCAAACATACCACAAACTGATAAAATTGTTCTTTTTTCCCTTAAAAAAAATAAAAATTAGATGAATAGACACCACTAATCATATGTAATCTAATCTACCGGTTTCTTTCATCTAGTCTGTCTCCTCTGTCTCATCTAGCTATTCAACTTCCCTAGGCGTTTGGAACACCCATGACATTATTCTGATATCGTATAATATTATTTCAGGAGGTTTTTCCTCAAACGAGACTAAAAGCCGGGTGGCTATTTTGCCCTGAAAACTCTTAGGCGACTTTGTAACCGATAACATCGCTGATACATAAGGGATAAGCTGCACCTTTGTGCTACATGTTTATTGTTCAATTTTGTGATGTTGGAGGCACTGCCCAGCTGCATGGCTCAGTTCTTTGCAACAAGAATTTAGTAGCAGAGCCCTCCGCAGTCAGCAGCTAAGACCAAAGCCACAAGATATCTGACAAGATGTGCCCTTAGGATGAAATTGGACGCAGATCTGAAAGCCTGATAGAACCAGTGACTTTGACTATGCCCCTGCTTTCCAAAATGTTTCCAACAATTATTTAAACATTATACACTTATATTTTCTCTTCCTAGAAAATAATCCTCAGCTCTAATTTCACAGGATATTGGGAAGCCACAGTTTCGTGGGCAAATCCATATGGAAGGTAAACGACAGTAGACAAAAAGCAAACAAGCCCTTCCACGCTAGCAAATATCTTCGGGCATAATAAAAACGTCGACAACGGTTATACCATTAAAGCAACTGTTTTTCACTTGAGGCCTTAGCATTGAAATAATTCAAAATTAAGCAAGAAACGTCAGCCTCTTGGGTTTTGCAGACAAGAGTTAATTTGCAGAAATAGGGTTGTTTTTTTTTTAATGTAGCTATTTTCAAAGTTGCAAGATAAAGCTCTTCCCCCCCCCCAATTTTATTTTAAGAATAGATCCCGTTTAGGATTTCACATTGTAAATCTCCCTATGTCTGAATGCTGTTACAAGGTTTGACAATGAAAGAATAATTCATGTCAGACAAAAGGGGCCCTTCAATCAGCTTCATGCAGCTTTTCTCCTGCAGGGCCATGCCAAAACGAATGTGGAATCCTGAGCCGAACCATCCATCACATTTCCCGAGTCTTTCAATTAATGACACTGCAATCAGATCGATGGCATGTAATAAGAAAAGAGCTTTGCATTTCTATACCTATTAATTCGCTGAGTAACTCCAGTGGTAAAACGTGACCAGAAAGGGAAAAGGAAAGAAAAATTTCATCCTTGGGGCATGATCTTTGGGGAGGTTTGGGCCAGTTGATATACATCTCACTCCCACCCCCAAATATCCAAAAGAAAAAATAGCAAACTGTACTGTGCTTTTCCTAAAATGGGATTATCTCCCTTTCCTGGCAGGTATTTTCTTCCTCGTGTGGCTAAGCATGGGAAGTGCTCAATGTTTGTTAGCTAAACACTCTAGCTTACGAGAGGGAGTCCTTTTTTCTTCTGGACTCAGACTGGTCAACCCCCATTAGACTCATAGTTAGCCAGAAAAGTCCTGCAATTCAAATCGTGGACCAGTGCAGTCACCCACAGGGCAAGACCCTGTAGATTCCTCCCCTGGTGCTAAGGCAGTAATAACGAAGCAACAAACTTTCCCGATCGCAGAATGTGCCAGCGATGGACTCACCTCACACGGTGATTAACCTCCAGAAATGGGAGGGGAGTGGGGGCAGAAGGGAGAGGAATGGTGCACAAAAATAACCAACCAGCAACTGCGGGATGAAATTAGAGTGACCTTACATCACTGGACTGGCATAAGACTTTGGATCGATGACAAAAAATATATATCAAGGCTTTGCGGCACAGAATGGCCGGGGACACTGCAGTCCCCCTTCTCAAAGGGCAGATGCCACGGGTCTCTGATGGTAGTTTACCACCAGAAAACTAAAACTGAGATTCACTAGGATGCTATTATATTTATTAAAGTATTTTAACGTTGATTCTTTTTTTTTTTTTTTATAATCCCCTTTAGCCTTTTCTTTTCCGCTTGCTTTAGAAAACCCTCTCTCCTCGAGTATAAGCAAGCTATGCATCTCCAACGATTACAAAGCCCGTCCCTTCTAGGTCGCCAGTTCAAATAGCTGGGAGTCCAAGCCAAAAGTCAGCCCCGTCTCCTGGCCACTCAACAGCAGGGAGGAAGAGAATTAGTAGACCTCACATGCTTGATCCACTGCGCCAGATCCAGTACCCCAACTGATATCTCACTAGGAATCCTAAAAGACAGGCCAAGAACAGGATGAGTTGTGAAAGCTGGGCTATCCCCCTTACCAAGAGATGGGACCCTTTCATATCACATTGCTACACGTGCCCAACACTGAACGGCTACTGCCTCTTCCACTACTGTGGCGCGCGCTGCAGCAGCAGAAAGGCTGCGCCCGTGAAAGTACTACAAGCCTAATCCAAGTCTGCTGAAGTCACTGGGATTCTTTCCACTGCCTTTGTTGGACTTTAGGTCAGATTCGAAAGTCTTGAGAGTCATATGATACAAAGGTTCAGTCTTGATGTGGAACAATGACAAACGGAACAACGGAAGGACAATGAGACTGCCCGGGTCTGTTTCACCTCTCTTTTTAAATACAAAATGTATGTTTTTAAGGTATCTCTTTTTCTTCTCTTTGTCTCTTAGTCAGTTTTGTTTAAAGAAATCAACACAAAGAGAGGCGTTGTGACCCTTCCTGTAAAGAATGCACCTATGCCATGCTATAGGTTGGTCGTAGACTGAAGGCAGGTGAGTAAAGAGAAGGCAACCAAATAAGTATGATTGCATGGGAATGAAACTGTTGTGCAAAATAACAGTAACTGAAGTGCACTAAGAGATGCCAGTTCATTTGCAGCCAAAGAAGAGGGGGAAACCATGTAGGAATGGACAAATGTTTTAAAAAGGATAGACAGAGGAACCGAAACCTTCCTCCCCCTACACATCACACAACTGTAGCTGCCTTGGGATCTCACTAGGCTTCAGAGCAGCAGATTTCATAGCCAAGTTGCAGCGCATACATCTCGCAAAGCATCTAACACACAACCAATCACTCATGTCACAAGGTTGATAGGTCCAGCAGCTTTATCTGCTTTGTATGTGTGAGGAGGGGGAATCTTTAAATCTAGGGCAGGGCACCAGGGGATATTTCTGGCATTATCCAAGAGCCACTATGAACTGCACAACTGGAGATTTACAGCTCTGAACTGTATGCTGGACTGTCCAGTTGCAAGGCACAGTATGTACTCCACTGCTTAATAATGTACAAATGTCTTGTCTGTTAGCAGGTCAGGGAGAGGGGAGAAAGGGGTACTGCCTCGAGCCATGATTTGAACGCTGGCTGCTATCCAGGAACTAACAGAGCCTTGGAAGGAACGGCTGGGCTTGCTTACATCTTTTCCCTTCTGCCGTGGTTGCAGACAGACATACGCTCTGGTATTTTATTTCTTTTTTAAAATGAGTTTCGACAAGCTTTCAGTAGGAATTTTCAGGGTTCTTTTCCTCGTCTCTCTCAAAGGAGCTTATAGTGCTACCACTGCAGACAAATTGGATAAAGAGGATGCTTCTGTAATTGTTTGTCTTACACAATGGGATGGGTAAAGGGAGCATCTGGCCTTGGAGAAATGTATCAGTGGCTGCAGAAGCTGCTGAGCTGCTCTTAGCCACGGCCAACAGAGAAAACTAGGTGTCGTCTGGTTGTGCTATAGACAGGAACACAATACCTGAACTCTTAATAATCATGGCTAACCCCAACCTTTGAGAATAACGCTTTGCCCCTGTGCAGTGTTACACAGGCTCCTCCATACCTGACCAGAGGATTCGAGTCTGCTACAGGATGCATTACTTCGGGCTCATTTCAAGGAAGAGCTATTTTTAGCATGGGAGGGCCTGCTTTAAAATCCCAATTATAACAATTTTTTAAATAATCTCATTATTTATTTTATTTATTCCTATTGAGATAGTAGCGACACCTCTGCAATGATCTTGGCCGTCTAGCATGTGATTAATCATAAAGTTACATCTCAGCATTTAAATGATAGGTTCGGCACAACCAGCTGGATACCTCCTCCAAAAATTCCCTTTGCATGTCTTCACTGTCTGGGAAACATATTTTTCACCATCTCCTAACCCCTACCTCCCCCCCACTACAAAGCATCAAACACAGGACTGCAGTCAGACCTTTCATTTGAAGGAAAGGAAGATACCTTTTAGCCCCAATTTACAGTTAACCTGCGGGAACAAAATGCTTGGCAGGACTCAAAAAGTTTCAATATTTACATGAATAATAAGAATATAATCTGCAGTTACACAAATGAGGAGAAACACTTCTAAAGGACCCAACCCGCAAGCATTAGGACCCAAACTCACCACTTGAGTTTCTGTCCTACTGCTTGAGAATAAGAGAAATATCTCCCTCCCGTGTAAAATCCAGTCAACGGATTTTAACTCTTCTGAGACTTAATTTCTTTGCCACTGGCAAGGGTGGGCTACAAAGCTAAACAGATGACTGGTCTGATCTACCATGGCAGTATCATGGCCCCTGATAGAGATAAATTAGGACACAGCTCTCAATAACTAGAACTTCTCTCTGTGTGTACTTCTCTCTTGGTTAGAGAGGTCAGAGAGTTAGATTCATTAAACAATCCTTTAATCTTCTTGAGGCTCTAATGAAAAGGTAGGAGAGAAAAAAGTATGTGCGCAAATGGCACGGAATTTGTATTGCTGCCATTGTTTCAGAAGAGGCTGAACAAAGGCACAAGAAATCAAGCTGAAATAAGCCAACCTTGATGCAGAAACGATAGCACACGCGGCCTTCACACACAGCAGCCTGCACTTATAGATCTCAGAGCACTTTAAAGGGAAGAAAGGGAAGTATCCTCACCCCTGTGGGGAAATCAGAATGAAGTGACTGGTGCAAGATCACGCAGCAGGGCAGCAGCAGAGCCAGGAACAGAACCAAGGACTCCAAAGCCCTCATCCACACTAGACCATCTGTCTTAAGTACTTCTATGGCCCCTGTTACCATAGTATCTATCGCACCCGTGCAGCACCCATGGGAGCAAGAGTAGTGCTACTATCTCCAGCATCTCGACAGTCCCAACAAGCACACTGCCACTGGGCCATCTTTTCCCTTAAGTCATCAGCAGAGCCAACGGCTCCTAGGCCATGTCAATCCTGGCTCCTTCCAGTCTCAGGAGAACCTGGGAGCAGTGCTGGGCATGCACTCAAGGCCGCTAATTGCTATATTTGGGATCACACAGGGTGAGAGCGAGTGTGCAGGGCTCACGCACCCTCAGTGGTAGTCCTCAGCTCAGCAGAGAGGCAACATAGGCCTAGTCCCAGCTCTAGTCCACTAGACTCCAACCTGGCAGTTTCTTCTCTGATCACCCCTGTTATTCTTTTTGGGTCAGGTTGGCATCCTAAGCAAGGGATGTAGTTAGCCATGTAGTCTAAAGTCAGGTAGAAGACAGGGTACATTTGCATTTTATAGACTAACCAAAGCATGTATATGTATCTACTCTCTGTGTTTGTATGTGTGCGCGTGCGCGCGCGTGTGTGTGTGTACACATGCATATGCATATACACACACACACATACTCAGAGCCTGGTTTTAGACCATGCTGAATACTTCCATTTCCTATTATCTTCCATTATGGTTGTTGGTACTCAGCACTTCTTGAGATCATATCCTCAAGATTGAAACTTGACCCTCCAAATCAGTATTTCCAGTGATCTGGAAGTAAAAAAAACCCTACCAGGTGAGGAAGTCAGCAGGGGCTCTCCTATGTACGTACATGCTTAGCCAATGCCTATATATCAAGTATTGAACCACTACAGAATCATACCCAATCCCCGCTGCCATTGTCACAAAGGCTGTGGACAAACAGAATGACTATATCACTTTAAAGGGAGACAGACCAACTGTTTGTGAGCATTCATCAGTTAAATGTAAACCAGGGCAGCTTGTATCAAAGTGAAACAGTTGCTAAATCACAGTTTAGTTTTCACCTTATGCTGGATACAGGCGCATAAAAGACTTGCAGTGTATCATCTCGAACTGCACTATATTCCCTCCCGTTTTTCAGTCTGGATTAATTGTTTCATCTACTTTTACACAAAATCATCTGTGTCTGCTGAAAAGTAAAGAGACGTTATTGTAGCTATTGACCTCAGAGGGTCAAGGAAAACAACTAGTACAGCTATCTTTACAGTATTTGATATCAGAGAGAGTAAGGATTAGCCAGTACCAACACATCATCTAAAATCTTCCTGGAAAACAGTAATACTTTAAGCAATGGATATGCTTGTTGGTAAGGATCCTGATATTTTTCTTGGAAATGGTAGGTGGCCATGCTGAAATGATGTTTGCCCTTGGTCAGCCATGGTAAGAGATAACTTAATAAACAGTACGTCATGCCCAAGCAAATAGATCACTGCCAATCCCGTTCCTACATGCCCCAGTCCTTTCAACATTAGCGTGGAAAGCAAAAGTCGGGGCAGAGTTGCACCTTATAGACCAATTCAGAACTGCATAAGCGTTTGTAAGCAACTCTGTAAGGCTCTCTCTGCTCGTGAAAAGCAAAGGGACTATTAATGCCAGTAATGGAAATGCTGTCCAAAGACAACGCTGCAAATGTGTGGGGTACTGCTAAATTAAGGGGGTGGAAGGTATATTCCAGCAAGACAAAAAAGAGAGCCTAATATGGGATGGGGGGGACTGCAAGAGGGAAAAGGTTTCCTGGTATAGAAAAGGCCGTGAAGCCTTGGGGTAGCGGGCCTGAAGATCTATGTGGGAGCGGTGATCACTGCTTCACATCACTAGTACTGCCATGGAAAAAAAAAAAGAACAAACACTCAAATGTGCTGGGTTTTGTTCTGGGCTCTCTCCCGCTAGCTGATCTCATTCCCAGATAAAAACAATAGAATCACATATATAAATATTGGCAATGTGCAGACTTGTTTTTCACTGCAGGCCCAAAGGGCATGCAGCAGTGAGATCGTGAGCTCTTCTGAGCATGTCCAATCAGCTTTGCCTGCCAGATTTTCAAACTCTGGTGACCAGTTCTGTTCCCAATTTATATGAAAAATGCTGCTTCTAGTATGCATGGTGCTCTAAGGACAAGCCCCAGTGTTCAGGCCTCTCCAAGAAAGGAGAACACACAGAGCGGCAGCAGACAGAGAGAGGAGCCTTATTAATTGCCCCCTCTCAATCTTTCTGCAGGGGTTTCTATTCTAAGATGCCAGGTTTTGTAGAAAAAGCTGTCCAGGCTGAGACCTTGTGCTGTGGCTCTTAGGGGTATAGTACAAGGAGTGCACACAGGGCACGGACAGGGGGAACTCAGCCACCTTAGCATCCCCTGGATTCTGAGCTGCTCCAGGGGCCACTGCAGTCCGGTTGTCCTCTATTGATACCAAACCCAACGCCTTTCTTTTCTTCCAGAGAAAAATAGAGGACATAAGGGCACTGGGTTTGGTATCAATAGAGGACAGAGTAGCAGAAAACCGGACCGTCCTCAATGATGGCCACCCTACAGTCTCCCGTGTCAATGGGAACAACCACTGCAGATCATCCAGAGCAACTCTGAACCCCTGAGGCACTCTGGCCTCTACCCCCATGCTTGGCTCTTACCTCCAGCGCAGCATCCACACCCAGGTTTAGAAAGAGGCAGATCCATTTATAGCAATTTATAAAGCCCAGTTTTCTTTTACCTCTTGGGACAGCCCAGACAGGCTGACCCAGAGTCATGTTTCTCACAATCCCCTCAAGATGCGTCTTGGCACAGACAGGGATTATCGGGCATTATCAGTCAAGTTCAAACAGCATGTTTGGAGTTGCACAAATCACAGAATTCAGCTTTGTGCTTGGCCTGTGGATTTAGGAGTTTAGGCTATGCATTGAGTATGTGCTGCTTTACAACGGGGCTTGGAAGAGATGAAAGCTGATGTGTTGGTCCTGGCGCCCTCCCCAGGCAATTCAGTTAAGGAGTATTGGGAGCTGCCACAGGTGAGACAAGAGGGCTGGAGGTATTCTCTAAGGGAGGGAGACCTCAAACCATAAAGCTGTGTGTGAATCAATTTGATACAAAAATCTGTAGCTGTATGTGCCAATTAGGCAGGTAAAACAGTGGCCCTGCGTAAATACTTTTTCTTACTTCTAGGACAACGCTGAGAATAAAAACATGCTGCTTGCATAGCGAATATAGCTAGCTGAGCTGGCCAGGGCAAGTTTTTTAGGTGTGTTAGGACAGTGGTGAATCCCCCGTGACAACTGAAAGACGTTTTTCTTTATTTGATAATCTTCCACATCTGCAAAGGAACCAGAATCACCTGCTCCTCCACTTTCCTCCTCTTCCATCGTGTTGGGGCCCTGCTAGTCTTAGCTAACACACCAGGCCTGAGACTAGCATGAACCAGCCCACAGTATCAAGTACCCAACCAACCCACTTCCTAAACCGATCTCCTTTGTCGTAGCAATTTTAGCTTGGCCACACTGGCCACCCTGGGCTTTCTTCAGCTTCCGCAAGAGAAGGCTGAGAGGCGACCTTGTGGCTGCCTATACATTCATCCTGGGGGCGCAGAAGGGAGTTGGTGAGGCTCTGCTCACCAAGGCGCCCCTGGGGGTCACAAGAAATAATGGCCATAAGCTAGCAGAGAGCAGATTTAGACTGGATATTAGGAAGAACCTCTTCACAGTTAGAGTGGCCAAAATCTGGAATGGGCTCCCAAGGGAGGTGGACCAGCCCCCTACCCTGGGGATCTTCAAGAGGAGGTTAGATAGGCATCTGGCTGGGGTCATCTGAACCCAGCATGCTCTCCTGCCTACGCAGGGGGTCGGACTCGATGATCTATTGAGGTCCCTTCCGACCCTCACATCTATGAATCTATGAATCAATGAATTGGCGAGAACTTGCTGCTTGGACTCCTGGACGATTGCTAATGTGGCCGTTGACTTTGCAAAACTCAGGCTCATTTAACAGAATATCACCTTAATAGCCCCTCACCAAAAACCTGGCATAAGCAGTGGCAGCCTCTATATTTGCATGAGATTCGTTCCTGAAGGGCATGGTTCAAGGGTGGTATGCATTCCCACTCAAAGCCTACTGGATCCTGTTGGATACAACTGCATCAGGGATAGCAGCCTGGGGCATGGGCCCAGGAAAACACTGCAAGAAGCATTCTCCTGACAGTGAGTTGCTCTTTTTGCTACGGCCTTCAGCTCTAAGGCATCAAGTACATCATGGAAGAGGAAGGGGCACCACGCTGCTCTGCTTGGGTTCAATAATAGAGATGTGTCCACAGTCAGGCAAGATTATGAGCCATGTGATTAAAACTGTGCTATTGAAATGCCAATTTGAAATGTCTGGTAAAAATTTTCAAAAGCATCAAAGTGACTTAGGAATCTAAGGGACACTTCTAAAAAGTTATTTAGGTGCCTAAAGATGCAGATGAGTGCCTCCTGGGGTTTTCATAAGTGTCTACATAGAGGAGGCCTTAAGACCCTTAATTCTCATGAGACTTGGGCTGGGATTTTCAAAGATTAAGACAGTAAAGTGTCCCGCCCACATTTACATTCAGTGGGCCTGAAAGCTGAAAACCCTCAAGCTCCTTTGATAATCCAAGCTGAGTCACTTCTGAAAATGACACTTAGGCACTTTTGAAAATTTTGCCAGATGTCTCAGCTGTCCATCACTTTTTAGACCTAAATTTCTTGGTCTTGTATTCTCTTACTTTGATTCTAACACATCAGAAATGCAAAGTCTTGAAAGAGAAATGGCGTTTATGTTCCAGACCCGACTCCCATTTTATTTTCATCATTTTCTTGCATTCCCTATCTTTGTTCTCTCCCTCTCACTGCATCTGCTTCCCCTTCCCCCTCCCAACCCTCAACACACACATTTGGGGATTGGCAGGTTGAAATGTATGGAAATGGCTCTTCTAAAGAGGATCTTAATCCTAGATAATACAAGGATACACAGGCTCAAAATGTATTTACAATTCAATGGGTTGAGAAATTAATTTTATTCATTCATACTAAGACACAGGATCATATGAGGTACTGTTGTTATGTCTGAAGAGGCCACTCTGTTCTGATGGTTGGTAAGTCTTAATAGGAAACAGCCTTAACGTTTCTCTTTTAACTCAATCGTCTCTATATTTTAGAGGATGGTAACCTCTCCTCCTATAGTTTACTGTATATATAAACTGCTGGACACAGCATGTGAAAACATTCCTACTGAGTGTACCAGTTAGATTATGGCCAAAAGCAAAATTGTATCATCCTTCTATGAGTCTGAATAATTACAATTATTCTTGATTTTAAAACCAGCCTTGGTACACTGACATAATGCCCTCCTGCGGCACTCAGTTCTGTGGGTTGGTTAGGTCCTGTGAGTATAATCACGTCTTTTCAGAAGCGCGGAGGAAGAACTATATACCACGAAGGCCCTATTTTGTGGGTTTTCACTGGGTCAGAGTTGCACAGTAGAGCTGACTTGAAACAGATGTTCTGCCGTGCAAGTAAATCAGTCAATAAATTGGAATATCGATGTGCTTTTCCACCTAAATTGGGCAAACTAGCCAAATTTCAATACCGTTCCATGAAAACAAAAATCTGAAAAGAAAATTGGTTTCTTCCCGTTAATTCAATGCAGTTGGGGCTGATTCCAATCCTTTAAAACTTTTTTTTAATGGAAAATAAATTTGAAACTCAAATTCTTGCAAAACAAAAATCTGTATTTTTTCCCCACAGTGCTGAAACAGAACACTGTCATTTTAAACTTGTTTTGCACCCAGGATGTAGTTCAGATCTGTACAGTTTCAATAAAAGCTTCCTTGAAAGTGCATTTGTCAATAGAAAGCTGCGAGGCTAAAATATTCTGAGGCCTGGACCTGACCCTGCGTGCAGGAATAAGGGATCAGGGCCTTATAAGAAAAAGATAGTTCTGGGAAATGGATGAAATGAGACTGGACTATTTTCAGGTAACCTGACAGCCCCCAGCGAAGACCAGAGGCCAAATACGGTTGGAATGAACTAGCGCAATTCCACCACCTCTGGGATCCTTTCATTTGCTCCTACAACTTGTAATGGGGAATTTTACAATAACCCAATCGCCCAAAGTTGTACATTCAGTTTGGTATAGAATTTCACACTGAAAACACGTCGAAAAAAATAACAGTGGCTATGAAATTTCTAGTGGAAAAATCATCTGTAAATGACGATTGGCAACATACCTTCCTATAGGTACCGTGGTATTGATGCAGCAAAGCCAGATACCCTACAAAACCAGCACTAACATATGGAGAAAGTCCAAAGTTAAAGAGAACATTTGCATGCACATGAAGTTTTGCACGAGCTGTCCCACTGAATACAAATAAACAACCCACATGCATCAAGTTATTTATAAGTGGCAGTGCTTGCAAGATCAAGACCTAACATCATCACTTCACGCTTTCTCAATGTGCTAATGGTACTTTTTATGTTTATTCCATTATTGCATCAGTAGCAATAAAAGCGTATATCAAATAAAAATCAGATGGTTGCTCCATTCGTATTGAACAAAAATGCAAAGCAGTATTGGGCGATTTTACATCTCTCTTCAAAACATCATGACATTTTCCCCACAGTTTTTTTCGGAGAAAGAAAAATGCAAAGAAACTAATTTGAGGGAGATGATAATAAGAAAGACCTTAGAAATGGACAGATTGCCCCCAAACTGGACCAAATGGGAGCCCAAACTATGGCAGCCCCCTGAGATTTCTGTGCAAAGCCTGACGTGTTCTACTTAACACTTAAAAAAAATTCACTCCAGAATAATGACCTCTAATTTATTTTGGCTACAGTGATCTTCAGCAGTGATTCTCCTAATCTCACTCTGAAAATTTCAGGGTACTTTTTAACCAGAGGGAGTGACTCATTCTCTAGCTGCTGAGTAGTTAATCTGCTCAAACATTTCCCTAAATAACCATCTGCTCTACCTTGTATTTGTGTCATTCCCTGACTATCTTAGCTCTCTCTCTCTGTCCTGCTGGCTCATTCAGCACTGTTTAAATTTCTCCTCTGCCCTTATGTCTGGTTGCTTATGTTTTGGACAGACAATAGAGGTGATATAGGCCATTATTCATGAGAAGCTTCAAGTGTAACGTGAGAAACATCTCATCTCCTGACCCCTGTTAGCATAAGAATTGCTGATAAAATTCTGAACTGAAAGAGAGGAATCTTCTGGGAAAATATAGGCAAAAGTTTCACTTGAGAGATGTGTTTTGTAGGAAGAACCCAGCTGAATTCTCCGCTTAAGGACCTGAACAAACTCCCAGTGCAGTTAGTGGCAGCCTGCTGCCTTCAGTGAGACTCAGATCCTAAAAGTTTCTGAAATTTTAAAGAAGAGTAAAATATTCCTCCTCATCAGAATAACCCGCTGCACTTATCTTCTACTTTTCACCCAAAGATCATGAAATGCTTTGTTCATATTAGTGCATTTACCCTAACAGCATCGCTCAATGAGAAAGATGCACCAAAATACCCATTTTATATATGTGTCATAGCAATCAGAAATGCGGGAGAACTAATTGAATCATAGATACTGCTGCGCCACTGGGTTAGCCCAGCGTTACCCAGGTGCAACTCCACCAATTTTAGCAGTCACGCCTGAGAGAAACTAGGCCAACCCATGGGTGAATCGGTCTGTCACTGAAAACACAGCCTCTGTCAACGAATGCAATAGATAGCAAACTGAAAGCACGCTTCATCTTAGCCCAAAACAAAAGGCAAATGCATGTTGTTACTTGTCCAAAGTCAGGGGCAGGAACTGGGATTGACCCACTGACTTCTGGTCTGGGAAGACTCTTAGCTATATGGTTAGACGCCTTCTTGCATCCCTTTAGAGACAGTACGTGCTCCTGGCCAACAATGCACCCACGAAACACATGGATTAAATCCTGTTCCCATGTTCTTTAGTATAAACCTGAAGTAACTGTTAACTTCCATGCTACTCAGTCTACAGTGGTGTATCAGAGGAGAGTTTCTCTCAGGCCACTGTGTCTTTTGGCCCAGTAAGGGAATTTACACAACAGGCTGGAGAGCGGCATTAAAACTCACCTGGTGTGAACTCAGAAAAGTCACCAATAACTTATATATCTCTGAACCAGCTGCATATCAGTGTTTTGGGACAATGACAGTTGTGCGGTAGTCTGCAGTAGAAAAAGGCAGAGTTCAGTTGACTGGGACTAGACTGGACAAACCACTGAGAAAACATGCTATACAGGGTGATACTGCGTTCTGTGATAGGTATACATTCAGCTATTAAAAGGTAAGTCCATAGTTAGGT
Source organism: Crocodylus porosus (assembly GCF_001723895.1). Taxonomy (NCBI): domain Eukaryota; kingdom Metazoa; phylum Chordata; order Crocodylia; family Crocodylidae; genus Crocodylus; species Crocodylus porosus. Next base: position 8,629,220 of record NW_017728936.1, on the reverse strand, counting down.
TTCTGCAGCTCCTTTCCCTAGTTTCTTCTTCAGCATGCTGTGTGTATGTGTGTGTGCGGGCACAGACATACACACATACATATACACACACATACATAGATATAGATACATAGATATTTATATATCTATATATAGATAAATATCTCTCTCTATATAAATAATATATGTTTATAATATATACCTTATAATATATAGCCATATTTATAAAATATATAGCTATCTATCTATAGATATATAGATCTATCTATCTATCTATATCTCCCAACTTGTCAGCACAGGCTTCAATGACGTTGCAAGCCTTTTCGTTACCTCTCAGCTCGAGATGTACAGTATTGTTTCATCTCCTTCCCTCACACAAATGCAATACTCAGAGAGGTGTCCAATTCCTTCTTGTGACCCTTGGTCAGATCCTCACCTTCAGTCAATTGGTCCACCCTGATTTCCATCACCGGGGGGAACAGGTGAGTCACCAGTCCAAAGCAATTTCAGGCTGGAGCATGAATGGGATGTGCATCACAACCTTGTGGAGTTTGTCCAGCCAGGGTCCTTTTGTGTTAGGTCTCTGCCCTTCAGCCTACATCTATCTTCCTCAAATGGTCAAGGGCCTGACCCCAAGCCCAAAGTCAGTGAGCCGTCAATCCATGACGCTAATACCACAAAGCAACTTGCGTCAAGCGGCATCTTTTCTGTCTAGCCGCAAGCAAAGGAGACCGTGGTCCATGTGTGGGGATGTGCACAGAATACAACAGGCAAGTGCATCTCTCGGGCTACTTACTTGACCGTGCGGTCGTACCAGGGATCAGTCTGGCTCAACATGCAAGCAGGAGGAGCTCAGGTTTGGGCCCTATAGAATAGGACTGGGACAACGAGCAATCTTCTGGGACAGATGATCAGCTCCACTGACCCCAACTCATGTCTGCCGAGTTACACCAGTCACGCAGCTGACCCTCCCTGGTTTTATGCTAAGCAGCCAAGGAGGCTTTTATCAAAATCTGGCTGCTTGACTCAACTAGCTAGCAAAAACAGGCTGTGGTTCCCATGTGCCAGATATTTACAGCTGTATCTTGCCACAGCTAATCAATTTGCTGAACACAACATACATGCAAGGGCCTTTACATTGGGAAAAAAACTGCAGCAGAACAGGGCAAAGACTTCTGCTTCTTCTACTGCATTTCTTTACTCAGAAGAACATTTGCGGTACCAAAAGTGTGCTTGACTTTATTCAGTTCCCCTACTCAAGGCTAGAGTTGAAATCAGTTTTAGACTCCTAACTCCTGTTTAAGTACCTAGATACCTCTTTGAGCCTGTCTTCCTCTGTGACTATGCTAATGGCAGAAGCCTTTTATCCAAAATCTATGATGGTGAAAAGAAGACATTTGATTTACTACTTCAAGGAAGTCACCCCTGGGGTGCAATATGCCCTCTCTAACTGCACAGAGCAGCACTGCCCAGGGAATAGCTTGGACAGTTCATGAAAAAGAATATACCATTACAGTGACAAGAGGAATTTGTAGGGAAACAGAAAGTACTTATTGACATAAGGTAAAGTCTGCAAAAGCATACAACTAACTTAGGCATTTAAGTGACTTAGACACTTAGGCTAGAAACAGAAACTATACACGTAAACTGGTATAAGTGATCGGAAACTGGTTCAAATGTGTAACACAACAGAAGTTCAGAGCGCATAAACCACTTCCAAAATGGCTGAAACCGGTTTAAGATAAACCTGGACAGATGTAATAACAGACTTAATTGACTTAGGTTAAATTGGGTTATTGCATTTTGGTCCCAGTTCCCCTCCAGATTTAAATTAACTCACAATCCCCCAGCATCCCAGG
>NW_017728936.1:8583453-8627282 GCF_001723895.1 Crocodylus porosus | reverse complement strand
CCTCGCAGAGTGGGCAGGCTAGCCTTGGCCCAAGCTGTCTGCTCCACCCAGCAGGGAGGTGCACTCTAGTACCCCCTGGCTCCTGGCCTGCACCATTGCAGGCATGTAGCTGTATTTCCAGAGTCAAAAGTGAATGCCTGTTCACTTGCTTATCAGTTCAATCTAGGCAGCTTGGACTAACCTGTGCAGATTGATTCAATCCAGCCTCAGGCTTTTTGACTATCTGTACTTAGACTTAGGAGCGAGACGCACTGATAAGGAGCCAACTTCTGAGTGCCTGTACCAGTAGTACACCTCTGAAAGTTAAGAGCCCTTACCAATACAATTCAGCACTTTAAGTTTAACATTGTGCTGCACAAACCCTATTAAAATGTACTGTGTTCTCAAGTGGTTGAGATTAACTCAGTTCTGCAACTGGGAGAATTGAGCACAGAGGTGACCAAGGCTAGATAGCAAGTCAGTGTCAAAGGCAATATTAAAATGAGTAGTTTCAGGCTTTCACCCTTGTGCTAATTCCACTAGACCATAATGGCTGTCACTGCTCTACTTGATACAATATGTGTTCCAATATTACTTTGGAGGAAAAGGGATTAAATAAATGGCAAACAGCAAGCCAAATGGGCAATTAATATTCTTGGATGGGTTAAAGGAAAAAACTACATGAACATATCCAAACGCTTCCAAAACAAAATCTAAACATACTGAGAAATGTTTATAGATATTCAAATTGTTAATGACATGCAAGAGGCTTATATTTCAAATATCACAGGTCAAAGTAAAAGGAATATGTGAATTTCCAAATGTTCCTCGCTTGGCTGATCCATCAATGTGATATCTAATACACACTTAAACTCCTCAATGTACTCCCTGGAATTAAAACAATCAGATAACATAGAAAGGGCTTAAATAACCATTATCAATGGATTTCAGATAAAATCTAGACATAATTTAGAAAAGATCACCAAACATAATCAAACGAAATAGCTTTGGAAATGGGTCAGAGAAGTGTGAGTTGATGACCAATTACATTTTGCAAGCATAATCAGGAGGCAGTTCAGCAGTTGAAAATGTTTGTAGATTAAAAACTTGATGGAGTTGGTTTAAAATATGCTACATGGTAACAAATGAACAGTGAAGTAAACCTGCAACTCGAGGCAAAGGTAACATTAACCATGGAACAAGCTATTCCAAGAGCAGCTTTAGCCTGGGGGGTGCTATCTTGCTTCTTGGGTTTTGTTAAATTAGAAGGCATCATACCTAGGGATAAAGTGTGTCTGAGTAATTTAGGAAGTGTCTAAGCCATTTGTGGCCAATTTTTTAGAGATATTTCAGTGTCTGAGGGTACCTACGAGGATTTCAAAAGCATGTAGGCCCTGGACTCCAATTTAGTTCGGTAGGAGTTAGGCAACTACGCCATTCGGAGACTCCCAAGTGCCTCGCCACATCTTTGAAAACTGAATGCATTTAAAAATCAGACCATCAGAGCCATAGGAGACTGATTCCCTTAGATGCTTTAGAAAATACTACCCTTGATCTTAGCTAGGTAGGAGGAAAATTCTGGAGGATACTGACATGTAAATGGATGCCACCGTGGAGAAAAGATGGAGAAGCACAGTCAAGGAATGAGACGGCTGAAAATACCATTAATATTGGTAGTGCAATAGGGTTAGGGCCCCACCATGTTGGGTACTGAAAAAGCATTTGCATGAACAGCGTCCATGCCACAAAGAACAAAGGAAAGAGGACAGGGGACCAGAAGATATGGCTACAGAAGTAGGCTATGCGCACAGTATGATGTTTCCAATCCATCTGGAAATATTTCCTGTTCCTCTTATTGGTAGTATTATCATTTTTATTCCACTCACAACCAAAGGCACCAATAAAGATCGGGCAAATTCCCAGGACTCTATGAGCTGGGCTTTAAGAAAAATACCAAACCTCAGTCAACTTGATATAAAAATCATGAAAGTTGTGAACGGCGGAATTGCAGCCTCACTAATTAGTTCAGGGAGGGCATTTCAAAGCAAAGCAATTCAAAGCATGGTTCAGGGTTAAGTCTAAATTCACACATGCACAAGTTTTATCTGGAAAAAAATGTTTCTCTCTGGGCGTCTCTTCCTGTTAATCTTGTTTCAGCGTTGGCTGCCCTGGCAGAGTCGAGTTCTGCTTCTCTCTCATGGGCGGAACCCTGCAGCTCTTTGATTTCCTCTCATATTTGCAGTTATGTCATTTCTGGCTGATCCTTCTCAATGCTGTGATGTTTTCCTCTGAAAAGCAGCCCGAGCATTATGCCTGCTTATGGAGCGGCAGGCCTCGGAGATGAGATGCAAGTCTTGCGGTTGTCAGGGTCTCCGGAAGGTCTCCAACAATTCTGGGGGCTTGCAAAAGTCGTGTGCAGGATGTGAAGCATTTTTTCTTGTGATTTAAAACCTTTTTCTGTAACTTTCCCCCCCCCTTCAGGGATTATGCAATATATAAAAACCCAAACAAAATTCTTTCTAGCTACTCTGCATATTCAAAATGGCAGAACCTCACCGAAAGCTCAGCTAGCAGAATGCAAAGGTATACTTTATATATAATAGCAAAGGTATAAGGTATGCAAAGGTATAAGGTATACTTTATATAATAATATATATATTACATATATGTACACCATACTCTTTCAAAAATGTCTTGTCCCCACCTTTGTCTTCAGTCCTATGCATATATTTCCTAGCATTGTTCGTAATCTCTCCTCTTTCCCCTCCATTTCCGTCTCTCCAAAAGAGAAGCAGAAACTTATCATCGTTAAAGCAGAACTTTGTGGGTAATAAAGTTCAAGCTGATTTATAATCAGACAGAACAAATTCGCCCAGCCCTATTTAAAAATAAAGCCTCACATGAGGAGGTTAAGGCAACACACTACATAGTAGTGAGCAGCAGCTAGCAAGTGTCATAAAACTTTGGAAGAGCCCCAGTTCTGCCCTGGTTTGGAAACTGGGCCAAAGTTGGGGCATTATAGATCTGGGAGATATGGTTTGGCTGCACCTCCAGCATGAGGTTTGTTTCGGATAAGTATGGAAAAAGTGGAGGTTTGTGGGAACTATCAGAATGGTTTTTGGTTGGTGGGCAGGAAATCTCATGATACCAAGTTTGCCCACCTGTCCTGAGAAACTCAGACGGACCATGGCATCAGCCAGTCCTACAGTATTACAACTCCTGTCTGTACAGAAATCTAAAACAGAGAAACGGAGCAAACAGAAGATCCTAGAAATAAAGAAGCCACCAAAACAGAAGGCTATTCAAACTTCTTCAAACGTTAGCAAAAATGAGTTATTGGTGTATATTGACAGTAGCATAACTAGGCAGGGCGAGCACGGCACCAGCCTCAGGTTGCCGATTTAGAGGGGGTGCCAGCTGCACCCCACGGCACTCCCTGACCCTGCTGTCTGGTACTTGACAGCATCTCCGCCCAAGACACTGAACACGCTAGTTAAGCCTCTGCATTGTGTCGTGCATTCAGAATCTCCAGCTGGGACTGAAGCCCCAATTTCCTCAGTACTGTGCTAGCGTGGCCAAGGCTTCTCCGTCCTGCCGGCGGCTCTAGCTGTTTTCAGGTGCTAGAGATCCAAAAAAGTAGCTCTGAACACCCTGAAGTTATTGTGAAGTTATCCCACAATAAAAGGAAACAAGGAAAACAACTGCTCATCATTAAGGACCAATAGGTAGATGTGCACCTTAACTAAAGTACACTATATAATATTTTCTGAAGTATCTTTTGTTGTTGATTTACAAGCAAAATATATCTGAGCATGCATAAATGCCCCCCGGCGCACAGGGAGAGGGGGGGGTGGAGATTAAAGCAGAGAACTTTTTTCCCCTGCATTTTAATTAAAGAAACTGGATCTGATTCTCCTAGTTTTTACACTAACCGAACCCAATGATTGCTATGGAATTAATCCTTATTTACAACAGATCAATACCAGGCCAGTTAAGCAGCGAGTATGAGCCAGTCTGAGCCCAAGACAGAGAGAGAATTCAGGACAATGCTTTCTACATCTGCAGCAAACTCGGATCAGATTTTACTAATCACCCGCATCTTTTCAATCCATTATGTTGACCATTAAGATAATCATATGAATTTGTAAGGCTGAGATGGGGGAGCCCTGAAAGCCTCCATGTTTTTGTTTCTATGGAAACGATTCCCTTGGCATCCCCTGTCTATATTCACTATTCCTGTCTGACTCTGTTTTGTCTCTCAAAAACCAAATCTCAGCCTCTTTCAAATATTCATTTGGGAGGCGCTGGTCTTCATTATGCTGTACTATTTCATGGTATTTTTCATCTGCTTAGCCACAAAAATGGGACCATGAAAGTGCTGCAGTCCAAAGCTGATGTAGCTGCAAAAAGGAGAAGGGAGTTGGGTCTCTATAGGCCTATTCAATCCTGGCCAATTTTGTTGTGTTCGGTTATGATCATGTTTTTAGCACCGTAGACGGAGAAAAGCCCATCAGTAATGACTCCGACTGCAACATCCATGGTGCTTCCATCCAGAGACTACCAGACCCTTATCTCCTTAATCAGGACTCATGCCTACTGCCTTCAAGCGAGTTGTGTTAAGTTATACCAGATAAGGACCTAGCCATAAAAGTCTAGCTAAAATCTTGCTGTGGGCTACACTGGGGATTTTGAAGCTGGATGCCTTTCTCCAGCGATGTCCACTGACGTGCAGTAGTCTCCACTTCGCCAAGCCGCAGACTGGTAGGGTGTTTCGTCTTTCATTGTAAGCGAGTTACTCTGGTCCCCTCGATCACTTTTGCTGCTCTTCTCTGAAGTCTGTCCCACTTACCGCACAATACAGGCTGCGCTACATCCAAAAGGCCAAAAGTGCGGCGCACAGAAGCTCATTTTTAAATTCTACAACCCCGTTCCTGGGAAGGATTTCAGAGACAGACACCGGGCTATAAATGAAGTATGCGTGCCCCATATATCTGGATAATTTAAATGTATTTTCTGTGAATAAATCTACTCTCTGCTTTCTTGATCTGCACAATCTTCTGCCATAGGGGCATAACATAAAAATACTTCAAAGGCTTTAACAAATTCCCTCAAGATGTGATCTTCAGCATTTCAAAAGCTGAAAGACACAGAGAAGGTTTAAAGCGATCATGATATATTTCCAAGGTAACACTCTTCAGTAACTCGTGTTCACCCATTTTCTGAGCCAGAAGTTGTATCAGCATCTTTTTAAACACGCTGGCTAAATTATAAGCAATGCAAAGAGAAAATGAGCTTTTGTGTTTTCTGTGTTATCTTTAAACGAAGCAGACCAATGCTGCCTCTCTACATATTTGTATAGTCCTAAATGAAGGCCCACTACCAAAAAACGTGCCTCCCCCTGCCCTCCTCTGCAAGCACACTAATGATTCGGATTTCGTCCCTCTTTTCCTACTGAGATGAAGCAAGGCCCTTGTTTCTAACGCCTTGAGAGAGGTCATTTTGCTTTGCACCCTAATATTAATTATCCATCTTTTCTCAGTTTAAAGACAAACGACAATTTTGAAACCAATATTCTTGGCCAATTCCAAGACACTTAATGTCATCCAAGCAGTTTTATAACAGACTCTCCTTAACTGTAGCATATTTAGCGAGATCAATTGCAGTCCGCCTTGCATGGTTAACTCAATCAACAAACGACTAATGATTCCAGCATGTTACAGCTTTTTTGGCTAATGAGAACCGTATTGACCAGATTTTTCCCTTTCTCTCAGGATCAAATGCCAATATGGAATGAGTTCTGGTAAGCTGTAACATTAGCCTAAAAGCAAAATGCTGGCCAGTCACAGCAGAATGTAGCCTGGGTGTCATTAGGGAGCAAAAGATCTGCTAGATAGATGGTCCCATTTGTACGAACCGTTCAGTTTTTTGGTGCCTATCCAATGCAACAGGAACTGCAAGAAGCATGGAACTGCACTAGGACAGGGTTGCCTTGGTGCATGGAATTACAAAATGATGACATTTTTGTGTCCTGTGACTCCACCTTTGAATCTCCAGAAATTCTCCGTGTTACTAGAGTTCAGCAGCCGTTTTGATCCAAGACGTATTGCAGCCTGTGCAATGGGGGACGCATATACACTGTGCTCACAGCCATTGAACTTTTGAGCTATTTGCTGCTGCAGGTGCTTTTGTTCTAGCGATCTTTGAAATGTTTTGTATGCAGATCTAGCACACCTTAATGTGCCCTAAATGAAAGTTAATCCTTAGCGCAAATAGGAGCAAGGGATGGAAAACAGCTTGGCCAAGATTACCTTGTCCATTGTGAACCAGCACTAAATAAGGGCTCACTTGCCAACAGGCTTCCTGTACAACCGATTCCTGGGTTTTCTTTGCACATCATGGAGCTTCTACCATTTCCCTTAGAGAAAATTTCTGCTCTGATTAATCTCCATCCTTAGGATACATTTTCCTCCTAGCAGGAGGCAATATGGTCTTTGGGACAGAGCATTTGCCTGAGACTCAGAAGATATGCATTCAATCCTTGGCTCTGCCACTGATTGTAGGCACACAATTGTAGGCCACATTGTAGGCACATCACTTCTTGCTCTGTGCCTCTGGTTCTCTATCTAGGCAACAGGGATAATGATGCTAAGCACATCTGACATCTAGGGAGGAAAAACGCTATGTAAGTGAATGGCATCGTTAGCCATTTCTTTTACTCATTTTCATCCTGTAACTCCTGAGCTTGGAAAGCCTAAACGGTTTCGATCCCCTTCCTTGGCTGCAAAAAACACACACAAAAGTGGGGAAAGACTGAATATAAAAAGAGAAGGAAAAGGATTGAAAAGGATTTGTATTGGCTTTGGAAATAGCTGATCGTCCAGGCTAGGGACAGACATTACACATAAAACGGGTTTCAGTGATCAGAAACTGCTTTAAACCTGTAAGCAAACACAAGTTCGGTGCACATAAATCAGTTTCAAAATGGCTGAAACTGGTTTAAGATAAACCTGGTTGAATGTAGTATCAGACTTAACTGATTTGGGTCAAACTGGTTTATGCAATGTCTGTCCCAGATCCCTAGATCACTTCTGGGACTCGATCAATTTGCTGGGATCCTTTTGAACCACAGCTGGTGCGAGAACATGCACAGATCAGTGACAAGGATTTTGCTTTGCTCCTGCATCTTTAAGAGGTGCTTCTCTCCGCTTAAAGGGCTTAAACATTAAATATGCTTCAGCCAGGTCAGAGAGGGGGTACATGCTTGACTTCAGTCCTCTTTTAACAATGTCCTTGGGCCAGCTTCCAGGAATTCAGATACTTAATAACTTTGCCAGGCTGAGAGCTCTTCATCTCAGATGCATTCGCTTCTTATCTGCAGTGGGAAATTTTTCCATTCATTTCATGGTCCGCTCCAACCACGTCATCGCTCTCTTTGCTGGCTCACCCCCCACCAACACCACCCAGCCTGTGCTCGCAGCTTCGTGCAAAACTCCACTTTTGTTCTGACTTCTTCCTCCTCTCTCTCGGCCTAGCCTAATCCTGCACTAGCCAGTTCTTGTCTCCTCCTCCTCTGAACTTCACACTTCCTTCCCGGCCACTGGCTGAGCTGTAGAGGTTTGCGAGATTGCTACCTCTACCTGTTGGAAGTTTTTACCCACTAGCTCAAGCAGCAGGCACTTGTACGCGTAACGTCGACAGTCCCAGATTCAAAGCCTGCCATCAGCTACACAGACACTTTCTACTTCTCAATATTCGGTTCCTTTCCTTCTCTCTATAGCCATACTCGTGACGCGTACCGCTCCCTGCTAAGGCTTTGAAAGCCGCCCCAGTACGAGAGAGTTCCCTGCTCTCTTAGCATTAGAGACGCGCAAGCACGGAGGCGTTGGCAGCCGTGGACGGTACCTGCACTGCTCGCCCTTCCCCTGCTGCCTGTTGTCGGGCCTGCCCTTCTCCAGCTGCTGCATCGCAGAAGCAGCAGTGAGCTGAAAGCACAGCCTCTGTAGCAGATGGCGACTCCTCGGCTGTCAATGCACTTGGGGCACGGGAGCAGATCTGGGCAGAAAGAGGTAATTCCGTATCCCATTTCAGCCACGATTTCAGTCATTTAAAAGCTGGTTTCTTTCCAATTCGTAATGAAAACCAACCATTTTGGTTTCCCAGCTGAGGCCTGTAACCTGGGGGACTGCCCCGAAGCCACAGACCCTGGGAGTGTGGGCTGCGAATATCCAGAGCTCCCATGCTCCTTGCTCCCCTTCAGCCTGCCCAGACGGCTGCCAAAGATCAAGAGCAGCAAGCTCCCAGGAAAGCAGGCATGGTTCAAAACCGAGCCTGGCGGGCTGGGGTCCATCAGGACCTCCACCAGACACGTCACCAGAGGCGAATGGGCAAACTCGAACAGATGCATTCACCAGAAGTTTTGCGCCACGGGATTCAGTCCAGCATCTTCCATCCACAGGGGTCTTCGTCAAGCAGTGATCCTTCCTGCTCCATCCTCCTCCGTATGGAGTGAGCGACAACACCCGGACTGCACGCTGGAAGAAACCAGAGGCTTTGCATTTGAGACCGAGTCTGCTTTCCATAAGCCCAGGTAGTGATTCCTGCTTCCGTACTTGTCTCTGGCGCACAGGGCAACGTTGTACTACCACAGTCACACTCCTAAGAAGAATCCAGCTCTAGTCTCTTTGTCCCAAACCACAACCAGAAGCAGAGGGCAGGCTCCCATGTGTATTATAGCAGGGGAGACTCTTCCTTTTTGCCCTGTGAGTTTCTCAGTGGGAGCAAAGCAGAGTAACTCAGGGTCTGCCATCTACCAAGTGTAATGGGAACCCCTGTTTGCATGGCGACCTTTAGGAGATGCTTCTGCCCCAGGACCTAGGGGTTTGGCACCTTCCCCTAGCGGTCTTTGTTTTGATTTGCTTTCATTGTACCCAAGAACCCCAGTCCCAGCCACAGCTACATCAGGTGTTGGATGAACACTGAACAATCGTGTCCAGCCCTTTCTCCTGAGTGCACAGCCGCATGCACAAATCTGCTGGTTGGAAATTTCCACTGGAAATGTGTTTTCACCCATTTAATTTCTTTTAATCCATAAAAATAAGTTTCCAGTGAAAAATCCAGATCTCCTTCCAAAGTTAGGTGACTTGAGCTCATCTCTGTTTCCTGCTGGAAGACTTGAGTCATCTGCAAACGACACGGCCTGAGAAATGTGCAAGTCATTCTTGGCTTTATTCTCTTGGGCATTATGAGACTGGAGCTGGAAATGTCTGACTTGCAATTCCAGACAGTGGCTTCAGTTTAAACTAAATTAAAGTTAAAGCAACAAATTAATTTCACTACTTAAAAGAAAAATGGTCTGCACTGTAGCCTTCCTTCATTAGAAGGCTTTTGCCTTCATAAGGTTCCAGTGCCAGGAAAAACAGGTAGTGTTTGATGCAATGGTAAAGGGGGACAGGGATGAATTAAATAACAGAAGTGGTCATTATAAAGTTGCTCCAGCTGGGTGCATCAATGGTTTGGCAGCTACGTCCCAGAATCGGGATTCAGGTCACCTGGGCATAACCCAAGGTCCACAGAGAGGTAACGTAGCCTTTGGCAAGCCGCCCACTCTCTCTTTGCCTCAGTGTCCCCACCTGAAAAGCAGCGGTAATATTTCATAACCCACCTGCAGGGCTGAACTCCCTCGTGTTTGAAATGCAAAGAAATAGAAGTCAACCCGGTTGCATTTTCTTTTGGTCTTGTCAGCAAATATGCAGAAATGCAGCTATCAATTAATGCCTTCCAGTACACAGCGTGTCTCTCGTTATATGCACACACAAGCCATGAGAAAGAGCCACAGATTAAGGGCTACACATGATGCTGCACTAGGGAGCAAGGAGATCCCATTCAGCTTCAAACACTCCCCAGCAATACTGGGAAAGCCACCTCTCTTCTCTGTGCTTTACTTCCCATCCGTAAAATGGAAACAACACTTGGTTTCTCTCCCCGTTTGCCTGTCTTGTCTACTCAGACCATATGCTCTGGGGCAGGACCCTTCTTTTTCTGTGTATGTTTGCACATCCTAGTAAAAGGGGCCCTGATTTCAGTGACTGCAGTATTAATAAGCACCACCACGGCTAGTAAATTTGATATGGGACAGACAAAGCCTTGCAGCCAAAAATGCAAAAGGAACTTTTCAGCCGGGGGTAATTGTTTGCAATTTTTAAAGCAAATATGAGCAAATCCATTTATTTTTTCCCTGGGACATTTGCTTATGCCTCATTCCGCGTTCGTGAAGCAGAGGTGAATATCTAGAACTTTCTTTGGACAAATCAATGAAACTAACGGCCAACAAATGACCTTTCCTCATTGCCTTATAAATATCTGTCAGCTTCAGAAGCACCATCACAGCTGAATGGGGAGGCTTAAAGCCAGACTGTTCATTAGACAGCAAACTATTATCCTGGAGACTTTAATGAATTGGCTAGTGGCCAGTCTTCCTTACAGTTTAGGCACCGGTGGTAAAATGGAAAGTGGCTGTTAATTGGTTTGTACGAGAGACAGAGAAGTCTTTTAAGCCAAACTATAGCTAGGCTGTTCAAGAGGGGATGGTGTGACATACTTACAAGCTGGAATAGCCGGCGAACACACACAAGATTCAAAGAGGCATGAAAACCCGCAGAAGATTGTAATCGCTCAAGATGTCGTCTGTTCTACGGCATCGCTGATAGTCAACCAATTAAAAACATTTTAATGGATATATTCATAGAAAAGAGGCTGGGAGGTTTTCACATGCTAACTCTTATTTTCCTTATGCAGTCGATATGAAGTACTCGTGCTATTTTGGACTAAGTTACAAGGCGATTCTCTGGGATTTTATTTTTAAATAAGGGTAATATATGCATTACATACTTAGACACTTATCTCTGAAATATGAATTACTGTCCCACCAGTAAGAAGCTATTCTGCATCAAGCTGCTCATCATCCTGATTTTCCTGCAGCCCTTATCCTATGATAATCTTTGGATGTGTCCTGGTCTAAAACTGCTATTTATGGTGGCTAAAAAAAATGGGATTGAGAGTCCACACTTCTGGATTCCAGCAGCAGCTGTGCTGTGTGACATGGGAAAAGCCTTCAACCCTTTCTGCCTTATTTTTAAGATGGAGATCTTTAGCTGCCACACTGATCTGAAGCAAATAGGTGAAGTACTAGGAGAAAAGCGTCAGTACTGATAGAAAATGGAAATTGTGAACTCTCTGAAGAAAGGCCCACCATTTGTTTCAGACCCGCACTGTGTCTCCATGGCTGCAACATTTGGGGTGTACCACAATACAAATAAGAGCAATGCTGCCCACTCGCATGGTGGATTTGCTCAAAACCCAAATAATGCAGAAGAGCTATCGTATTGATGCGCGTGTCCGAACAGCAGGCCACAATCATCAGGATCCCACCATCCTTCCAAGGAAGTGGTCAAATATATTACAGCCATAAAAAACCCCAAGAAGATATTTCAGGCCATAGAGAATGGGAGTCTCTGCTCCTGTGCTAGCTTCACTTGGGCAGAATGAATGCAAAAAAGACCCAGTCTGATCAATTATAGTTTCCACCCTATTTGCAGAGGTATAAATGATAAGACAATGCCTCAGCCAGGCTGAGAACTTACCCAGCTAATGGCAAGGCATAAAGCAAAAGCCTTTGAGTGAATAAACTGTCTCCATTTAAGGAGACAACAGGTACATTAACTAGAATAGGAGACTGGGAGTTGCCTCTGATTGACTGTGTGAGTGAAGGAAGTCACTTCTTTCTTGAGATGATTCTGCAATATCATTCTCTGAAGGAAGGCACGACAAGCCCCAAACTGCTGCAGATGGTCTGCATTTCATCAAAATGAGAATGTTACAGAGATTTTTTTTTTTTTAAACTCAGAGGATAATGGGCAAAAATTACATGGGGTCTCAAAAAGGAAGAACTATAGGAAAATCAAGGGATTTGGTTTAATTTATGGACTTGTAGAAAATTCTAGGAATGAACTGGAGAGAAAAGAGACAGTTTAAAGGGATTTAGGTACGAGTCTTGAGACAGCCTGTTAACGGGTTCCAAGGAATCGGGACCTAGGTAACATCCCGTTTCCAGTGAGATGTACCTGCCTTTATAGGAAATAAAGGAGTGTACCCAAACAACTAACAAGACATAAAGTAATACAGAACAAACTCAGGGCAGGGGCCATAAGACCAAAACCTGGATCAGGATTTGAAAAGAATTTAGAAGCTGAGCTCACACTCAATTAACATTTGCAATTAGCAAAGCGGATTTGAATTTTTCAAATTGGTCTTCCCTCTTGTCTTACCATAAAGGTTGCCTCAGTGTCATGTGCACGCTACCCAATTTCTGCACTGCACTGACTGCAAGCTGCTTAGGGCAGAGACTTTAAACTAGCCCTTGCATACAACCATGGATATCACTGACATTTCATTTCCATTTTTTATTAAAGCCACTACATGGTTTAACCAGTTTTAAACGAAGGCACCTGTGAGCATCCCTATGAGGATAACTGTAACACACACACGCGCGCGTGCACGTGTGCACACACCCTCCAACGAGTGTTAAGAACTTTCTGTGCAAGGTTGGTTAAGTTCTTCTCCTTGCTTGCTCACAAAAGTGGAAAGTCTGTCCTTTGGGCCCCCGAAGACGATAACTTACCTCTGCCAGAATATATTTGCACCAGCTAATCTTCCCATTTCACTGGTGTTTGAGGCAATATAAACTTGATCACGCCCCGTGGCTCTTTTCTAGACAAATGCTGTGCATAAACCCCAGACACAAAGGACGCCATGGCGGGCAGTTCCATACACTCTGATCAAAGTTATCTTGAGTGAAAAAAAACCTTCCCTGCGCAGATGGTGGGGTTTGAAAGAGGATGGACAGAGTACTATTTTTATAACTTTTCCTTTTTTTTAAACAGACCTCATCTGAATTCTCAAGACCGCTGTTTTACAAGCCTATTGAAACAGCCTCATTCTTGCTGTTCTGCATTCAAACAACCCCTTTTGCATCAAAACCCAGATAGGGAGAGAGCTGCCAATCTATGCTCCACCCTCTTTGATACTAGCACAAAAGCTGAAGGACCAGAGTCTGAGACAAACCGTGGCTCTGGCCCTATTCCTAAGTGCAGGATTTTGGAGCGTAGCTCAGAGCTGCCCTTTGGCTGTGTTCCTGAATCACAGCTTTTGCGTGTCCAAGGCTGGAATTCCTACCCTCCGAGTTGGGTGTTCATATGTCTGTTGTCTTCCTACATGCTCTGAGAGACGTACTGCTTGCTTTCATCCTCCTCCGCTCCGATGGCCTAAGGTACAGACACACAAACTGATAAGGCCTCTATCATATGCCTTTTCTTTGCCTTTGCCACCTACTTGACACATCTACTTGTCAGCTGGTTTGAACACATATTGTTCTCTAGCGCGGGGAAGGAAGTTTGTGGTCACTTGCAGTTTTCAGAGAGGAAGATTGCATTCCTGATGAAATGCAGCAGAAGTCAGCCCATGTGTAAGATAAGATGATACCACAGAGGCAAGGATTCCAAGTAGACTAGATTCGCCACAAATGAGTCCGTTGATGAGATTTAAGATGAAAATGGAGCATTTTTTCTCCAAAAGCCTACAACTAACCGAAGGTGCAGAAAGCTGACACTCAGAATAAAGTGCAAGGTGCTATGGAGGAATTTGCTATTATCAGTCCCTATTTACGTTGATTATTTAGCTGTATGGAGTAGGGGTCTTTGTGGTGAAGATGTCTGCTCTGCATTTTTACCGATGAGTGGAGCTCTGAACTGTAAGACACTTTCATAAAGGCATTTCTATTTCTCAAGGGCAGTTGGCTGCAGTTACAGCGAGTGGGATTGCCATTGCTTGATCCTATGCGAGTGACCAGGAATTCCTGAAAACTCAGCTGGTCCTTCTCACAACAAGATGATGAGCCAAACCAAGACTGGATGTAAAAGGATGAAGCCCCATTGACCACTGTAAAGCTGTACCCTCTTAGCCTTCTCTTCGATGACTCTCTGATGCAATAAATGGGCTCCATTATGGATTCAGAACCGTGATCAGTCTAAACAAATGGTATCAAATATGAAAGAATGCAGTAGTTCAAAAACTGCCTGCACTCACCCTCACGCTTTATGGAAAGGCTCCTTTAAAGCATATAAGGAGATAAAGAAGAGGGCAACAGAGGATGGATGGCATCTCCTAGTGGTTGGCTGGATGCAAACGGGAGCAAAGAGAGTTTTTATGTGCACATAATAGCCTGATTTTCAAACACGCCAAACACCCGCCAACTCCAAAGACACCAACAAGTAGTTCCCTTCCCACCTCTGAAAAAGGATCTGTGTGTGCTCTGTTGTAAATGGCAACCTGGGAGCTGATCCAGTTGAGTGATCGATAGATTGTGAAGATACATCTGTTCCTTTCAAAGCTGCAAATCTAGACACAATGGTGCCCCTTCATACACAGACTTAGAAAAGGGGAGGAAACACTGGCTCTGAAGACTGCACTGCTCTAAATTCCTAGAGCGAATGGTCTCTAGTTATTCTGCATATGGAGAATTTTCCCTTCTATTACAAGGAGTCCCTAGAAAACATGAATTCTCAAAATGCTTCCTTCTAGTGGTCTCCTCTGCAAACTCCTTCCAAACATTGCTCCTCTGTGCTGCAACAGCATCACTAATGCAAGACTCTCCATTTGCCTACAGATATTAGTTAAATCTTACAACATCTGTGAGGTAGGTGACGAATGGAGAGAGGTTTGTAGTGCAGACACATCACTGAAACACAACCACCATTGCAATGCACAGCAGCTGTTAAACACAACACATCTACACTACACAACAGTGTAGTGCAGTAAATAAAGAGCAATCCTTCCTCCAGCTGAAATGGAAGGCGCTGTCCAAGTGTACAGGATGTAATAACCTGAGATATAATTTGGCTTTTGCAGTAGATACATCCCCCCCGCCGGTCCGGGGTGCCACCACAGAGCAGACTTGGCAGACAGAGCTACTTTCTAATTCCAACGCAAATTCCTTCCCTACTTAAAGGTCTCCTGTGTGGGCAAATGAGACCCTGATTAGCTTGTGGGACCTGATGGGAATCAGAGGACAAAATGTGAGCTGCAGGAATTCCCTGAGGGATGTCTCGAGTGCACTAGCTGAACGCTCTGGCACCCACTGGAAACGCAGGGCTAATTGAGCTGAGCACCAAAAACGAGGCTATTTGTTACAGCATCTCCTCGGGTACCTCTATTTGCTGCTGTATAAGTTGAAGTTTAACTCTCGCTGTTTACTTTTTATTTTAATGTATTCTTTTGATCTACCGGTACTTCTCCCTGCTTTCTTGTCTCCCTGAGTTTGCTGACACAGTGGAAGTGTGACAAGCCCAGACAGGCTAACCTACTTTTTTTCTTTTTCTCTTCTACACATTAATGCTCCCACTCTTCTACCTAGCATGTGAAAGCACATTATACACATCAGTCTAATGATACTTCCACTTCCCTTGTGAAGTATTATCCCCAGCTGACAGATGAGGAAACTAAGACACACAACGCTGCTAAATGACTTGTCCCTCAAGCTTACAAAGCAAGCCAACCACACAGCTGGAAAGAAAACCTGCCAGCAGTTGTGGTGTTTCCTAGTCCCTGCTTCCACCGTATCTAACTGAAGGTTCGTTAACAGGTGTCTGTCGCATTACCGAGAGCTTTTCATGTTAAAAACATGAGCAAAACCTCGTGTGGACTTCATGGAGCCTCTAGTGCTAGCCCAGTGGTTGATCTTCCAGCCGGCAATATATTAATGCCGTTCTAAAGCATGGGTCTTAAACTCATAGGCAGATTAATGCATGGGCCCTACTGCCCCTGCCAGTGAGGGGCCCCTGGGTGCCTGGGCTCCCCCTTGCAGGTGGGCACCATTCTAGCCTGCAAGGGGTGCTGCTTGGGGCTGCCGGGAGTGGGACACAAGGGGTGCCACATGCACATGTGCAGCTTCATAGCTAGCTGCTGGATCAGATGCAATGACTGCAAATATTTCCCATGCTATATCAAAGGGACTGTGTTCGCTGCACACTTACAGTCCTTGTATCTAAAGAAGCTATAAACCACATTACAACTGTTGACTGCAAAATACATTATGTTTTTTAGATGCCGATGTTTAATTTTCTGTTACACAAATAGTGATTTCCATGCCATTTTGTGGACAGTCTAATTCTCCCTGTGCTCCAAGTCATAAATCCATGTATTTCATAACCCGCCTTACAAAACAGGGATTTGTACATCTGTGAAGCATATGAGATGCATTCTCATGTAAAAAAACAGTTTGCAAAGCAGCTCTCTGACAACCTTAGATTCTTAGGAATATTTAATGGTGTGATGTCTCTGTTTCTCTATCTGTGCTCTAGAAAAATCAGCTGAAGTAGGTTTAGGTGCACAGAATATTAAATGATCATCATTTGCATTAACGTAATGCCTTTAATTCCAAATGCTCCCTTCCCGCTTTGCATGCTTCAGCTATGGTATCACTAGGACCCTCTAGCACTATTTCCTGCAAGAATTATATTTACGGATCACTTCCCCCTTTACTGAAATGAAGCTGCATGAGGAGTTAAATCTGGGTCCCCAGAGAACAGAAGGTCCCTTCCAGCTCTACTGTCCTATGATTTTATGACGTTACGAATGTTCTGGTTAGTTGAAAACACACGTGGACTTTCGAAAAGCAGATGGTAATTAACCAAACTAGAATTTGATTCTGACCCAGAAGTTAACGCCCATGCAATGATGAACATTGTTGTGAGGTTTCTCACAAGCATACGCGGCCTTCGTTTTTGGTCAAATCCCAAGGAGGAGAATGCCCACAGTCAAGTGCATCATAACAACATCTATCACCACTGACTCAGAAAGAAGGAAATGTGCAAGAGTTCAGTATAAGGAGCGACAACACTGCTTAAAAGATGGCAGTGGGTCTTGAGAAAAAGGCTCTTTTTGTCAACAAGCTGGCTCAGGCACCACTTTCCTGTAGAACCACCCCAACTTTCGGTGCCTCGGTTCCCTGTCAGTAAAATGGGGATATTTATGATTTTCTTTCTCCCATCCTCAGACAGTTTTGCCTTCAGGCTAGGGACTCTCTTGGTATATGCGTACAGCAGCTTCCATAAGGAGGCGTCAACCTCTATTAGGGCCTTTTGGTACTGAAATAATGCGAGAGAAGTTTGCACTGTGCACACTCTGTTGCTGACACTAATGGTGGCTAAAATCAAGAATCCTACCTGGTGATACCACAAAGAAAGGCCTTAACAAAGCAGCATGAAGCTCATCTTCAGAAGGGGCTCAATGACAGGGATTGTCAGGGAAAAGCTGATGCACTTCAGAATATTTAGCCTTGACTAGCATTTTGCAGAGAAAGGTAGGTCAGAATTGCCCATAGAAACCTACCGTACACAATGTGTCTGAGTAAATACTGAAAAGAGCATGCATTTTACACAAACACAGCATCAGATTTTTTAAATTTATTTTTATATATTAGTATGGATCTTACCCATTTGCAAGGCACCCAGTTCAGTTGCACTGAATGTACCCACCGTACAGGGCTTAGATTCAAACAACAAAAAATGGACGTGGTATAAGCCCTGTATTTTGTTGTATGTGCAGAACGTCTAGCACCCTGGGGCTGCAAGTCCTGACTGGATTGTAGATGCACTTACAAAAACCAAATGTAATTAGTTCACTGCTCACTGCAACTCTTTGCCTTGATTTTGATGGGCATTGGATTCTGCATGTGGATGGTCTGCATGGAACGATCATGTGACGTCATTATTCTAATATTGGCTTTTCTCTCCGTTTGCCTGTTTCTTTCTTGCGTTATATCCTAATTTAGGCTATGCAGTCTTCAGGGCTGCCTGTGTTTCTGTGGATTAATTAGCACACTCCCGAGTACTCAAAAATAATACAAACTAAAGGTAATCACAAATTTTTGTTAATGAAACTTCAGATTATAATGGGGAATGCTTGAAAATTGTTGCCCCCACATTACAAATTTAAAGGTTTGTTGTGGGGGCTGTCATTTTTTTTTTACAAACATACAAAACGAACTGAAAAGATGATAGGAAATACACCAGGAAATAAAACCTTGAGTTGATCTTTGCAGTGTTTTTAAGCGAAACGCCCAGGGTTGAGTCTATTGTGAATTATACCAGAGTTACCCTAGTTAATAAATGCAAGGAGCAAGGATCTTTGTGGGTGTTATCTTTTACTGGACCCCCCTGCATGGTCTAGTCTGTAAAATCAGACCTCGCTAGAACTGTCACAAGGACAAGGCCAATGAGACCCCAAGATCCTGTACTAAATGTAGTATTTTTCTAGTATTATTTCATCAGTGTGTTTGTATTTATACTCTTTTCCTGGGCTTCGATAGTGATCCAAGAAGCCATTAAAGACTACAAGACCTTTTCCATTCAGGTTCTCTTGCTGTGTGTATGTTTCTGGAGGGTGGCAATACCACGAGAAGACAAGTTCTCCTCTTATTTTAATGCTGAAAAGAACAAACCAAAAGGGAAGTGGGGGGTGAAGGGAACAAACAGAAATACAAATACTGAAATGCTGAGATCAGGAATTTCTGTGCCTGAATGCACAGATTCAGCTTCTTTGTGATACAAACCATAATTATATGCTTTGAGAGATTTTGTATTCATCTATGTTTGCCACAAAGCTGAAAGAAGAGGTAAGATGCATTCTCTTCCATGTTAGGAAAAGCCTTCTCAATTTTGTATGAAAATGTGAAACCTTCTTCCCATTCAAAAATCTCCCCAAAAATTCACGTCTCCTAACTTGCCCCACAGCTTTACAGTAATAGGCTCTTTAGAAGTGCAGAAAGGTGATTCATCATGTAAGACATGCAGCAAAATATTTCCCACTCTGCAACATTGGCTCATTGGGACCTGAAGCCACATAGGCTAGGTACAGACATTCAGAAAGCTCAAGGCAAAATCAGTCTAAGTTACGTGGTTTTCTGTAAGCGGTGTAGTTTCGACTGGTAGCTAACAGGACACACATTCACCCTTTGTTGCCAGTGGGGGTGCAAATCTTAGACTGGACTCTGCCATTTTAAAACCAGCCTGTATGCACCAAACTTCTGTTCATTATGGGTACAGACCAGTTTCTGCTCACTTACACCAGTAAAAGTGTAATGTCTGTACCATAGTGACTACCTGATTTGATTCTTTACTACAGGTCTAGCTCTGAGCTTTGCAGTCTTCTGGTCTGAACTATACCCAGCTCTAACACTCATACTCCTGAAACTGGAAACGATTTGTACCCTGCTGAAAGTAAACCCTATGGCTGGGCCACTACAGCAGCTGATAGTAGTAAGCAGCATCAAGCCGAGAAGGTCTCAAGTGCGTGGTCTCAGGTTCAGTTTCTGCCAGTGGAAAGTTCAGCAAAAAAAATTCTTTGGAAAACTCCCTAGCTGTGAGACGGGTAGGCTATTGGAACAAGCTGCCCAGGGAACTTATGCGATCTCCATCTTTGGAGGTTAACAAGAAGAGGTTACATATTGTCTGTGAGGGTTTAAAAACAGAGCAGCCTGCACTCATGCAGGAGGTTGAACTAGATCATTCTTGGAGCAAATTTTCTTGATTGGCATGTCATATATTAGCCCTGCACCCTCCCTGTGTGCCACTCCTATCTGCCTCCCCTGCCCAATCTTCTGCTCTAATTCTGCTCTCAGGCCTGTGCTCCTTGCCTGATCTGCTGCTTTGCTGTCTGATTCCTTTCGTATGCTCCCTACCTGATGCACCGCTTTCCTTTCTGCTTCCTGCCCTACCTGCCACTCTGCTCCCTGTCCCCTCCCTGATCTACCATATGCCACACACGCAGGCTATCCATGCTACACCTACGCCCCAGGGTGTCTACCTCTAAACTGGGTAACCTTTGAGGTCCCTTCCATCTCTATGATTATGTGACTCAGAAGGACAGTATCTTTGCTTCACGTGGTCTCGTGCTTGGATTTCAATTATTTGGCCTAATTAATTCAGAACCTAAACATAAACTTTTACCCAGTCTCCCCTTCACTAATGTTTTGCCATTAATGTCGTGTGACTTCGCACAGAGCTACAAAGCTCACTCCACTTTCCTAAAGGAGAGAGAACTCACTAGAGACATGTCCGCCTTGCAACCGTCAAGCTTGACCTGTCCACTCCCGCCAAAACCCAGAAGAGAGGCAGTGGAGCCACCATACAGCAACACTGAGTGCGTGCGGATGAAGCACACCTGAGACAGCTTGGGAGAGGAGCTCTCAGCTGGATACGTTGCCTCCCTTCGCTGCTGCATGAGAAGGAGGAGTGCGAGGGTGAGGTGTGTCACACAGCAGCGTTCCCGAATACGGTAGAGAGGTGGCCAAGACGTGCCCAATGGATTTAAGTATCTTTGACATATTTGATGGCAAGGGCAACTGATCTCACCCGAACAACCCAAAGAATAAAGTGCAGCCCAGCCTGAGCAAGGGGGACAGAAGGTTACAGCACTGACGCTTCCTCACGTCTCATTGAAATATCATTTAACAGAACTTTAAATAAAAGTAGGAAGAGCAACATCACTTAAACCCCTTGCCCGACACACCCGAATCGCCCCGACCAAAAGGTTTTACCTCGGCCCGTCTCCCAGTACTGACGGGCAAGTGAATATTCAGCACCAGACAAGATCCAAGCTAGCCCTACTCCCTGGACTAAAATGCAGATGGCTCCAAGCACTGATGCTGGGATTCAGAAATATTCAGAGGGATTCAGATCAGGGCTGTCCGTTCAGGCCCAGAAACCAGGATACTTTTTCAATACTTTTGAAATTAACACATTTTAGTCCAGCGCTGAGCCACCTAAAAAAAAGCTCATCCCCAAATGACCTAACTGATTAGTTCTGCAAATTTGATTTCTTTTTTTACCCAGGACCTTCCAGAGTCTGCACTGGGGATTTCGAGGGTGGGGGTGGGTGAGGCCTCGGAGGTACGGGAATGTCTGCGAGGGTTTCAGAGCTTGGATTTATATTCCATTTTGAACCCATTGTCCTTTTTCCTATCAATGCCGCCCTGCAGAATGCTGCAGCCATGACAGAAATAAATTAGCCAGAGGTACAGGTCGCACCTTCAAGGGCAGTAAACGTTCTGTGCAAAATCAATAGAGAAGTTGGGAGTTTCAAACAGCTGAAGCTGAAGGACCGATGCATTGACAGCTTTACATACACCCAAACAAAAGCACTTGGGAACAGGCCTGGGCCCTCGCTGCTTGGCAAACACAATATGCGCTTATTCAGCCACCTGAACCCTGATGGCAGCACAGAAGCAGTTCAGAAAAAGACACCTGTTTTTGCAGAGCATTTCCATGGCAATGCAAACTATTTCTCCCCTCGTTTTCATTTCTGCCACGGATGGGCCCAGATCACAGTTTCTCGCACATGAAAAAATGTGGATCTGCCAGAACCAGCACCGTATTCTACTCCAAGATTTTGCAGCCATTCCTTCCCGCTCCAGTGACACAACTGCAGCCTCAAATCCAAACATCCCTGAGCTTCGGTGAGTTCAGCATCCCAGACGTGAAATGGGAGCAAATGTCACAGCTGTTTGTTGCAATAACAGACCAAATGCTAACCCCGAATCCAAACAAACTTGATTTTTTGGGTGGCCAAAATAGAGACTCAGATCTGAATTTTGAGGTTCTGGGTGGTGGTTACTGAAATTCTCTCCTGGTTGAAGCTACTGCGTGGCTACTCTTCTGCCAAATGTGTTGGAGGCCAAGAGCCATTTGCTACTTTTATTTGTTAATTTGAAGCAGATGAGTACATGCTTTCCCAAAACCACTTAAGGCTCCTCGGTCCCATTTTAAAAGTGACCACAGCAAGAGCCACTGAAGGTCAAGGAGATTTTGGTGCAGATTAACAAAAAATAGTTAGGCACTTCAAGGTGCAGATGGAAGATTAACAACATTTGCAAAAATGCCTGTGATGAATCAGACACTACCTCTTAGCAGAACTCAATGGTAGTTAGGTACCTAACCTACATAGGCTCCTATCTGCACCTCTAGATACCTAAAACTCGTGTCACTTTTGAAAATAAGGCTTAGACTCTTAAGTCACTCAAGCAGTTTAGAAAATGCTACGCAATGCCATTTCCAACAGTCACAAGCTAGAAACAGAACGATTTCTCTCCCCTTCCTTCTCTCCCCCACCACCAACTACCTTAAGAGCTTTTGTGGCTCAAATTAAGTAGGCTCTGGCTCCAGCCAACCCTGATTTTGCTGAATCAAAGGCCAAACAGTGAGGGTTTATGAAATCTCTAGGTTTTTCCCCAGTCTCCGTGTTTTATAAACAGCGTACTATTAACGTGCGCCCTGTTCTGTGATCATTAGAACCCAAGTTCTTTCCTTATTGACATACTATGCAATGCTGAACTATATTTGTACTTACATGTCTGACGTCTGAACAATATTATATTTTATTAGTGCCTTAAAGTTCCACTGCAACCTGTAAAAACAAACAGAATTTGTCTTCTTAATTAACGCAAATAAAACGGCGGAAAGATTGCATTTTGCTTATGGTTACTGCCCCATCTTATCTCAACTACCACACCACAGTGATATAGAGAAATGGCGAGTGTAACCATAACAACTAGGGGGAAAAAATCTTGATCTTAGGCAAAGATTTCCCTAGGAGATCATTCCTGCTCTCTCTGCTACTCTGATATAGGTTTTGCATCTGTCTCTCCTTCTATGAGAGCTGGCTTAAGAGTGCTCCTTGTTCCTGCTGCTGAAAAGCTGAAAAACAGATTGCTTCACTTTGGTCTCATGGGTTGTTGCAGGGTCAGACCCATGACTACTAGTCACTAGCTGCTAATACTTCTGGCTCAGGGAAATTTTTTTCCCCCTACTAACTGAGGAGTAAGGAACACCCTGCCAAGCCAGGGGGTCGGACTTGATGATCTGCTCAGGTCCCTTCCGACCCTACCAGCTATGAAACTATGAAACCAAGTCTTTCACCTTTGGATTAAGTTGAGCTACCAACTGGGTTAAAGAAACATATTACAAAGATGGAAGCCAGTAACAAAAAGCCTAGTAATACTCGCAAGAAAACGTTGCCTTGTCAACTTTTTAGCACAGGATGAATCTTCCACATGACTCATAATAAATAGGCAGCTGATCATGACCGATATAGTGCTATACAGATGCTCCTGATACCACTTCTGGCTTCCCTAATGATATGTCTTATGGCTTCCATGTTACTATTGCCGTTATATACTCATGAGGGGAAGAAACAAGGTGAAAAGGGCATGCTCAGATATCCCTAAGCAAGGAAAGGGATACTGGGTTTCAATCAAAATCTGGAAATACAAATAAGAACAAACTGTTACCAACTGCTCTACAGCCCAGGAACCTGAAGAAGAGTCCTTCCAATAAGGACAGAAGCAAAAGTGCCTGAGATGCTGCAAAGAGCATTATGCATTGCAATGCTGCCTTGAGTATCGCAAGATGGGTATTGCTCTGCATTTCTACCCCGGAGATATGAAACGTAAAGGCATGCTCTAAGCCTTGTCAGAAGAGAGATAATTCCATGTTGGGCACCTCACTCTCCATGGAATAAGCAATAAGCATAACTCTGTGCTTTCTAGTTCATGGTACTACTACTTTGAGAAGGTGAGAACAGCAGCAGAACTAGGATACTTGTTGTGAAAGTCTCCAGTTGTCTGAATTCATGGCTTTCTCTGGCAATAGTACAAGAAGACCAGCCAGAGATGCAACCATTTTCAAAAGTGACTTTTGATTGTGGTGGCCTCACTTTTGACAGACCAAACCAGAACACTTGCAACGGACCTGGTTACCCTGAAATGCAGCAAGTTCTGAGCAGCCGTCCTCTTAATAGCAGCCCCTAGTGAAGCTTTTCAGACCAGAAAGGTAAAAACAGAAACACCCACCCTGAACATGTAGATCTTCATGTTTCTAGCCTCCGCACCCCAGGATGGGACACAGATGCAAAGCAAACATAACTGGCTACTTTGGGGTAGGTAGTACAATATTCCCCATTCTTCTTTTCTGGCTTCCTCCAAACAGCCACCACCACCTCTTGTTTTACCTGGCATATGTCAAAAGACATGCCCCAAACTTTAACAGAGAAGAAAAGATTGGAGAGCTGCATTATAGCATTGTAACTATCTAAATCACTCAGCAAGCCAAAACTCAATGTATTTGAGAGGACATCAGGAAAGGGATATATATATATCTTGCATATATTCAACAAACTGCTGGCTATTGAATTGCTTGGCCAGACATTCATGATAGCTTGAAGATGCCCAGGGTCTAAAGAAATCATGGCCACAATTTTTAAACAAAGATGCTACGTCCAGGCACTGAATAAAAATACCAGCAGGTTTGTAGTGTGAAAATCTAGGGGAGAGGAGAGTTTTGGCATGAAAATAAAGGTGAGGTGAAGTTAAATGGAGTAGCAAGCTGAGGGTTGGTCTCTGATTGAGGAACAGTCTTCTTTAAATTGTTTGGGAGCCTTGTTGTATTCACCTGCAAAGCCTTAATCCTGCCCGTGGTAGAAGAACTTGGCACAACACTTCTAAGAGCTGTTTGTCATCTACTTCCCGGTGAGCCTAAAAGTTATTAATCTTCATCCTGGAAATGGGAAACCAAGTTCCAAAGATGTTTCCTTCCTTCTTCCACAGTGCAAAATGAACTGGACTTTCGGTTATGCAGAAAATGGAGGAGGAGGAGGCGGAGATATTTACACCTGCATCTGGATGTCAAAAGATGATAAATTATTCCTTTCACTAAAATGAACCGAACTGAATCTGTGGAGCTGAAGTCAGAGGTGCTAGAAATCCAAGCCTGGATATGAATTTTATGCAATGTTAGCTCGCCTCTCTTCTGCAAACATGAAACACTTTTTGCACCACTCTCTAGTTACAGAAGTAACTAAATGTCTCCATCCCTGCTTACAGGAAAAGAAACTGAGGCATAAAGAAAAGGAACTGAACGGCCTCTGAGCATGCGGTGGGCCAGCGTCTTCCAGCAGCAGAACCCAGGAGTTGCCAACTCCATCAACCCGCTGCCTCCATGATCTTTTTCAGGTTTTGGGGGCTTCTTCCACCCAAAAGCCCAAGTGAAGTACAGGGAAAAGCAAAACCATCACAGAACATCATGCCTGCTCCTTTTCAGACTCCTTCTACTTGGCCCCAGATGCTCCTTGCCCCTCTCCACAGTACAGGTGACCCCAGTGGGAATCAGCTGAAAGTACCTAAACAGGTTAGAAAAGCCAATCGATCCCACTTCCCAACCTGCTCCTGTTCTTGAAATAGAGAGGCTGAGTGTTACTTGATGTGAAGCTGAAGGGCTTTCATTTATTGTCACTGGGTAGTAAAGGCAACCAATTATACATTACTAATATGCTGTTCATTTGTATTCCAACAGCAGCATGCACCACTGCTAAGCTAACTACATCCCTTCTACGGAGCTCTGTTTTTTCATGGAGAAACAGTTTCGGACATAGCGCTATTTTACACTGCTGAATAATAGAAAAATAAATTTACAACAAAGTCATTCTACTGCGGTGAGTGTACGTGATCCTCATTTACTTGCTGGATTATTTCAAAAAAAGTTAAAAGAACTCCTGACTATCATTTGGGTATTCAGTTGCTCAACACACTTTCCCTACTTCCTAACCTGAATATTAAGCTTTGATAAGAACAACTGCTGCTTCAGAGCTCATCTGAAGCAAAAGTTTATCAAAAATAGCAGCTAAACAAAAGCATTTTCTGCTCTGTCCTAGAGTGTCATTCACTAAAGGCACTTTTTAAACTCTATTATTTGAGTATACTTTACCTCTTATTCAGTGATCATTTTCTTCTTTAACTACTCGCTCTTCATTCCAAAAACTCTCCATTAGCCAGAAAAACGCATTAAAAGAAGGATTATTCTTTTCCCCCTCCAAAAGTTCAGTGTTTACAAATCTCTGGAGAATATGCCTTTAAAGAAGTTTTTAAATGTAAAACTGAAATGTCCCAAAACAACTCATAAATTCAAGCATGCTATTTCAACCCGATTTTAAATACGCAAAATCTCTTTCCTTTCTCACTGCAAAAGGAAAAGCAATATATTCTCCTCCACCTCCCACCAAAAACTAGTCATTCATTAATATGCAGAACATCTACATTCAGATTAGAAATGATCACATGAACTAGCCACAAGATTTGCTCAAAACCAGAGTTTATTATTAAAAAATAGATCCCATTTTCAGCTCTGAGAAGTGAAGAGGGGTGGAAGCAAAGGACTAAGCTCTTAGTAAACACTTTAAAAAAACTAAAACCCTTTAAGATAAGAGTAGCTCAAGTTTTCAGAAACGGAGTTTAGCCAAAAAAACAGCATTTCCATGTTAAACTGCTTTATCATATCAGAAATATGAAGCAGCTGCAAAGCTACTGTCTAACTTAGCTAATAAACTTTTTGAAAGTTTGATCTAATTCTGTTAAAGATTTGGAGGAGGCGGGATAAGGTTGGAAAAATAGTTAATGTGCTGCCAGATGGGCTTAGAAAAGTTAGTTTCTATTCACCCTCTTTACTGACCTAAGAAGTCTTCATTTCACAGGTAGCAAAGTTTCTCTTCTTTCTCCACTGAAATGCTCATATTTGCATGCAAGCATATTGTATTGACTGAGACTGCATTGATCATAAAAAGAACACTGTTTCCAATCTTCTGGGTACTACAGAAAAGAAAGAAAGAAAAACTGCAGTCCAGTCAGGTATTCTTTCCTTGTGAAAAGTAAATCCAGTATTCTGGAACGAGTTCAAACATAGGGCTTGACAGGCAAAGGAGACGAGCTTTTTCACTGAGCATGCTTAGTCCTGCACTGCTTGCATGAAGCACGCTTAATGAACATTACTTCCTTCCCAGTGGTTACTCCTAGTGGAAGTCCACACCCCCTACTCTTTCAGGAGTCAGGAATGCAGCTGAAACCAAAGTCCAGAAAACATGCCCGGCACCCAGACAAGGCCCCACAGATCAATAAACTCAGGTTATGACCTGCAGGTCAGTTTGTCAAATAGGACATCAGGGTGAGTTTTTTCTACACTTGGGATAGTTTGCTTTCTGCTTCAGCTAAAGCGACATGCTCCCCTGAGAAAATAAAACTGGACCGGCTTTTAAAGAATGATTAAATGCTCCCGTAACACGTGGGAGTTTTCTCCCCAATCTGTTCCTTCCAAGCACATTTGAAAAGGAGGAAAACACTCCATGATAGAATTTATCATCCAGAATTGGATCTTTAGGCTCCTGGACAGGATTTTTTGTTGAATGAGCCATAGGAATTGAATAGCCAGAGAGAAAACAATCCATGCTGATTTAGTTAAAAAGAGAGGGCCCAATCCTGCTCTCTTCATAGAGCAAAGGGAGCTTGCCATTCGTTTCAGTAGGAATAGGACTTGGGTCTTAGACTGCAGGCTTCTTTAGGGGGGGACCATGACTTTTGCAGGAAAACAGACAGGACTGGGCACAGGCACTTCCATCCTCACAAAGCTGCCATCTCCAGCTGCTCAGGTACCAGGAGTCAGAAAGCCTCTCCCCAACAAGCCACAGAAGTTTGGCTGAAAACGCATATTTTTAAAACGGAGTACTTCTGGGTCCCCTCCCCCGGTTTCTGAGTCTGTAGGTTATACTTAGATTACATTGTTCAGCTCCCCTCCACCACCAGAGTGGTGAGAAGCTGTCTTTTAAATGAAACCTCAGGTTCCCTGGACTGCAGGAGCGGTGCTTTAAAGGAAAACACCAAATATCACGATACTCAGAGTCGCATTGCAAGGAGAACCAAATCACAAGAGTCAGCAATACCATTTAGGGCGGGCGATTATTTCAGGCAGAGGGCCGCTTACTGAGTTTTGGCAAGCCATTGAGAGCCGCATGACAGGCAGCCAGGAGTAGATAAATATTAACTTTCTAAACTGTTTAGGGGCCCCGCGGGCTGGATAAAAGGGCTGGCGGGCTGCATACGGCCCATGGGCCACATTTTGCCCACCCCTGAATTAGAACAAATAGACCACGGGCCAAATTTATTCCTGGCTTACCCCATGGTGTTCAGTGGAATTACCTCAATCACAAACATGACCCTATACTTCATACTCAATGCTGCGTTCAACGTGGACATTTTACCGAAATAGCTCCAAACTTGGGAAGACTTTGAATTCAGATCTGACTTCTCTAGCAGGCGAGTCAAAAGCATGGATCCAAAAACTTGCTGCCCTTCGCAACTGAGATCCATTCCAAGTCTTACCCACAGTTGCATCTGGACTGCAGGACTTCGGGTCATATCAAAATTGGTGGGAAAAATGTTGCTTCGAAGTGGAGCCAAGTTTTAGAAGTTTAGTTAATTGTTTACACATCTCTGCATTTCCTCATTTCATTCAGGGTCACAAGAGAAAGTGCCAAAGGAAAAGCAAACCTTGGAGCCTTTCTGGTTTGCTTAATCCCACGAACTACTGGAAATCTCTGTGCAGGTCTGGATAAGCATCTGCACTCTGCTAATCACAGCTAAACATACAGACCAAAGGAAGCTTCCCATCACCTGGTGCCATTTCACACTTCAAAGCGTTCCTCTGCTAGAAGGCTACAAAAGCTAGCAAATGCCCCCGATTTCCATGACTGGGATCATCTTCCCGGTATCCCTCCCAGCTATGCACTTCATCTGCCCAGCAGAACCAGATAGACATCCTATCAGGGTCCTCTGGCATCATAGTAGTTAAGTAGCAGTCCTTCTTCAAAAGCAATAGAAGCTACAAGGATGTCTTAAACAGAAATGACCACCATGGCACTGATGAGACTCTGTGCCTGAAACACTACAGATGTTCAGGCTATAGCTGCTCACTTGCCACCCTGGCCCAGTAATGCTCCTGACTACCTGGTATACCCATGACCCACTTTGAGCGCCACAACTCTGAAGCCCTAGAAGCAAAAGGCACATTGCAAATATGCAGGCTGTGAGTTACATTGGAGGGGAGCAGACTGCTGAGTCCTTTCGTGCCTAATTACCCATAAGTGCTTGGCACAATTACTTATTTAGCACAGTGCTGGCCTAGCTTGCAGACAAGTCTCCTGTCCAAGTGGAAAGCTTTCCATCTCCAGTTTTCTTCCTGAAAGAAAAATAATGTGGGGCGTTCTAGTCCATAAAACTATTCACTCTTGAATTATTTGGCCTTTGGAAACCCCACAGCTCCTTGTAGGCTGATGCTACAATGTTTGTAAAAGGAAACAGTTGCTACCCCGAGGTTTGGTACTTCCTTAATGGTCCCCTTAAGAGCAGACCCATCAACCCTGCCTGTTACTATTTTATCTGCTCTGAGCTGGCCCTGGAGGGATGTGTGCTAGATGGTGGTCTGAAGGGCATTTCAGTGGGAGTCAGGCATTTATATGTTTTAAAAGATCTGAGTCTTGGCCCCTGTGAAGGTCAGCAAGGCTCATTTAGGGCAGAGACACCCAGCAGGGAGTCTGGGGCAGGGACTAGCTCTCCTGGAAGCAGGAGGCCTAGAAGCAGAGCAAAATGTCCACATGTTAGACAGTGGGAGAAACTGTAGGGAGTAGGTACAGTCCTGCAGGGCCAGGGCAAGAGCTTGGAGAAGTGTGAGAAAAGCCTCTGAGCAACTGCAGCCCTTACTGGATGAGGGAACTAATTTATTTGGGGGGATAATGCCCAATTTTTCCGGGAAAACCAATAAATTGTGCGAAGCAAGAACCTGACACAGACTTTGGCATGGTGTCAACCCTTCTTGGGCTGGGAGAAAGCCCACCAACATGCACTCAGCAAGATCCCAGAGGGAACTGTTGTTACTTCAGATGTTGCCACCCTAACGTGAGCCAAATATTTGTCCCTGCCAGAGCTAACAAATCCAGCTGGGGCAGCTTTTCTTTTCTTCCCCCCCTAGGATCCATAAAATGTTTTTTTTGCTTCCTCCTGACACCAGAAAATCCTGGATCCCTTCCCACTGTACTGTGAGAGTTTGAAACTCAGCCATGCTATTTACAGCATCTTCTTGCCTAGAGGAATTTGAGCTGCATCATGATTTTTCCACCATATGCAAACAGCAGGCACTACAGGATATGCCAGCACCACCATATGGTGAACCCACATCTACCTACCAGACCTTACAAGAGGCCAGTTTGGATGCAGTAATTATGCTGGGTGTTACCACCAATGTGTATATACCTGGAGATGCTATTTCCAGTCAGGTAAGCAATTCTCGCTGTTCAGATATTTCAGAAAAAGTAAGGTTTTGTTTTCCTCGATGTGAACATTCACTCTAGGCCATAGGTACAGCTTTCCAAAGTCCTTAACTGATTTAGACGCTTAATTCCTGTTGATGCTAATAGTTGGGCTCCTAAGTCACTCAGGCACTTTCAGGGACAAATATGGTAAGGGGTGAAGCGGTGCAGTTGCACCTCCCTTTGATTCCTTGCTCCATCCAAACTTCAAAACCAACGGCTTGGAAGAGGTGGTGGCATTTCTATTCAGGCAGCCCTGAGGGACTCAGTTGATTTCATGACTCATCAAAAGCTATCTGATTCTTACTAATGTCTCTTCACAAGCGTTAATGATCCTCTGTCCTCTTTAATGATCTTGATGTTCTGCTATTTGAACTATAATGTCTTCTGCAATTTTGCTACCTATTCACCATTCCTAGTAATAGCTCTCTTCAATTTCACAGTCCTGCAAACTGTTTTTAGCTCTAGTTAAAAATCTTAATTCAGGTGCGGTCATATGAACTCAGGTATAGAAACGACTGACACCAAAGCATCAGAGGCACCTTCAAGACACTCAAGAAAACTAGATTTTGTTTTATGAATATGAATAAGAGGCATAAGTTTAGCCATAACGACTGCAAGACTAACCACCTTTCTCAGACTTTGGACTCAGGAGACCGGGGAGATTAGGTCTTTGGTAGGTTATTGGGTACCACCACAACTTGGAGTGGCTGAGGAGTCCGATGCACAACAAACAGACCCTCCAGCAAGCTGCATATGCAAACTTGGCTGAGCTTGCACCAGACTGCTGAGTGCCATGTAATGATACTGTATTTTTTGCCTAGTTTGTGTTTTTTTTTTAATTCTATATATAATCTAGGAAATGAGTGCACATTCCAATAGTCATATTTGTTTTTGCCTGGATATTTAACTGAATAAGGTAGCGCTAGGCCCTTAGCATATTAGGAAAGCAACAATAGTAGATGTTACATGTAACTTGTACCCCACTTCTTCGAAATCCTCGATCTACCCATAGGCGCTTTGTAAATGTTTGCTTTGTCACTGGCTGTAACCTTCAGGGGAAGTGACCACTCTCTTTCACTTCTGATTTGGCTGCCCCAAAGTGTGGATCATAGGTACTAAGAAGAATTATGATTAAGTGTAACCCATGGATGGGGATGCATCAGAAGGGTGCTGTGCGAGTCAGACTAGATGATCCAATGGTTTCTAGTTGGGATCATCATGCAATGATGATTCTGGTTTGAAAATGTTTGAGTACCACTTCTCATCTAATAGGTGTATGACCAGAACTCCAGCTGCTAACACTGGGAATGAGTCTGTCGACTTCAGTGGACACGTGACAATTTATACCAGGTATTTGCAACAGCACACGGGCTACTAGCAACATGCCACAGCAGTAGGTCAGAACAACCTCAGAGGGAAGTGCTGCATCTTGTGAGTTATCTAGACCAGTTTCTGTGGCGGCTCAGGTCTGTTCAATCATGCCCACATTTTTTGACATATTATAATGGGGCTGGTTTCTTAAAAATCACATGAAAAGTACACACACAAGAAAAAGCATTAATTTATTTGTCCCGGCCTCTCCCTAATATGGATCTGATTAGTCTGCATAATCCCTAGCATGCATGAGGTATTCATCTGGAGAAGATAAACTTAATGATAGACTTCAAAAAGTCTAGTGTTTAAATGTGGGATTTATGATGATTGGAGGCAATGAGGCCTACTCAATAGCTCGTTGCACTGGAAGTTTGAGACCTGGGCTCCACCCTTGGTTCTGCCACCAGCTTGCTGGGAAACCTTGTGCAAGACACTTACTTCCCTTCTCTATGCACTAGTAACACTCTGATGTCCACTGATGACAGCGCTAGCTACTGTCATTCATTCTGCCGCAAGGACTGAAATCTAGCATTGAGCGTTTTAATCCTCCTGAGGCAGTACTTTTTGCTAGCACTATCCCAGTATCGCACCAGTGACCATAACTTGCTGTCTTCATGGGAGAAGCTGATTTTCTAATGCACAATCACCATGAAGCCCATACTCTTAGTTTAGCAAGGCACAGTGTATTGGATCGCCCACCTGAAGGCAAAACATTTAGGAGCAGGTAACTCCTTCCAATGAGTTTAACCATCGCAGAGAAGAGAACAAAATGAGGACATCATACCATCCTAGGTGTTAGGACTTGGCTCAGACTCTGTAAAGAGATCTTCAGGAGGCTCCATCTTCTCTAACGACTTAGCAAACAGAGGAGGTCGGGATGGAGACTGTCTCCATTGCAGTCACTGTGTCACAGACACCTAAGTAGCGGCTGGCCCTTGGACTGCCCTCAACTGGCAAGGAGAAAGCTTCAGTAAAATGTAATAAAGCCACAGGTAGAGCTCCAAGAGGAGATGATGCAAGCCCCTCATCAGTGCCACCCTCTCTCCTTCCCTGCCTCTTTCTCTCTGCACAGATACCAAACTGGCAGAGAACATTTCTACAAGGTCCCAAAAATGGTGGCCAGCAATTGTGCTGTGGAGGCAGCTGAAGAGCCTCTTCCAGCAGAGGAGGAAGAGACCTCCACTTCCATTAACAGTTTGGGAAAGGCAGGGCTGGGTGGATACTATTTGCTTTTTGTTTGCTTGAAGACAGCCCATAGTTCAAAGCAATATGGCAAGATCTTTGCTCCTTGTGAGACTGGCAAAAAACACAGCGCACAGACATGCCCCTACTAGGCTCCGCCATGAGCTGACGCAAAGCCACGAAGCTCTCTTGTGCCCGTGGAATTGCAGCAACAGTAGTAGCAAAGGGTCTGTCCCACTGGCATTAATGAAGCAAGGCTGGTTCACAGTAGCTGAGGACCCAGCTTGCCAACTCCAGCGCAGCGCCTACAATACACGAGGCTGGGGATCTGGCCACATAATTGCTGCACTCTGTGAACTAGGTCTTTTCCACCTATTTCTCCTGATCCTGATCCATGGGCACTCTGAGGGAGGGACTGGCACTTTGAATGGTCTATAAGAAACTGGCAGTGCTGTTAGCCAACCACCCCATGAGTGGAAATAAGGCAAAAACTTCTTCTCTGGGAAGGCTACTCCATAAATGTCTACTACAGGAATTGTTGGTATCTTCCTCTGAAGCTTCTTGAATTGGCCACTCCTGGAGGTCAGGTTAACCATCTGGATAGACCCCGAGTCTGAGCAGCAGTGGGAATTATGATGCCCTTTGAGATGCGTTTCTTACATAAAGTGTCAAGCCTGTAACAAATCCATTAGTGGAAGGATCCAGCGTTCACATGGGAAGCTGAGAGAAGAATCCTATGCTGTCAACTTGTAATGCTGCAAGACAGATAACTCGTGGTGGTAGCATGTCCTGTAGCCACAGCCACCCAGGGGCAAAGTCATGTCTATTCATTTACACAAACCCAGAACTCATACAGTTAAAAAAACCAAGGAGTTACACCTATTTTCTCGACCACCTCCCTCAGTACCAAACCTGCACAGTCTGCCTTAAATTTAGTCTCCAAAGTGCTTTTTAACAGGATACACATCATCCTCATGAAACAAATGGATCCAGTTCATTTTTTCCACTTAAGTTGCTAGTGAGTTCAACTTTGGCACTCCAACAAAACAAGTCTTCCCTGCCAACATGTACAGTGCTTTGGAAAGGGGGAAATAGACTAATTTCACAGCAGCAGCAAAATGAAGAAGTTTTAACTCTGAAACATATACATTGCATTTCTGAGGCGCAAAGACCTTAATGCTAAAGCTTGGAACAAAAGCGTCTCTCTTGATTTTGAAAGACTCATTGTCATTTTTAGCTGTTTGTTTCCTGCCATCGGCTCCTTTATAGAAAGGAGTACCTAAACAGCCACTATGCCATGTTGCAGTACACACAGAAAAATAAAAGTACATTTGCTTTCTGTTCCCACAACTAATGCTGCCATGGGATCTCATCCCAGTTCCAACAATTGCACTTTCTGCCACGCTATACTATACATGCATGCCAGGAGCCACAATTATGGAATTGTAGCTCAGATCTCAAATCATGCCCTTTCTACTTGCCAGTGCAGGTGGAACCAGGGGTTGTGATCCTGGGCTCTCCCTTTACTAGGAAGTTGAAAGCTGGGTGCCTGCAGGACTGGGGCTGGGGCTGACAAAAGCTGCTGATTTTTGGCTCTGGCCCTGGAACCACACCAGGGCTGGTTCGAGTTTCCCAGCGTGGCTGGATCCAGCAACCAACTGATTGTCAGCCTCAGCACTGAACATGCCACATGTTCAATTTGAGGTGCCATACCAACCAGCTATGAAAATGTTCCACATATAATGAATGTTTTTATAGCTGGTTTGCCATTTTATGGCACCTAAAACTGAGTTCACGTGAAGCACCATTGCCATTTATGACATGATGTACATGTTAATCACAGCATAAAAGTAACATAACAAAGGGGCCTATGAATAGTCCCACTGATGACTTTGGGGGTTTCTAACATATACATCCAGATTCATACTTTACAACATGCTGCGCTAGACCCAGAAGCAGAAATCTAGCTATGAAATGCCAGTGAAATGAATGTTTGTAATTTCCTAGAAATATAAATGTGCTGGAATAAAGTCACATCTGAGTTACACAATATGATGCTATTAAAGCTGTTCTGAGACCAGAATTTGGCCTAGCGTGCAACTGGAAGTAAGTGTAAAATATGTTGCTTTTATAAATGCATCACTTTACAGCATCTAGTGAAATTAACTTTTAGTATAACGTGCTATACCACCTAGTGCTAAGTGTTTGCAGGATTTGGACTTTCTGTGACATTTTAACAATAGTTGTGTAACTCTGAAATAAAATCATTCAAAGATATAATTTGCAATGCTAAATCTGTATTACGCTGTGTCATATTGGAAAGGAAGCCTTGATTGATTAAAAAATGGTACACACTTGACCTGTGAAAGAGCCCCATATGCTGTGAGTCAACCTTTTTGAGGACAGAAAATGACAAAACACTAGAGAAAAGACGAAATAGTTTGGAACCATAGGAAAAGGGCCTATTCTTTTATCAATATGCTAGAGGGTTATACAACTAAATTATACATCTATTCCATTTTTATTAATAAAACACATCCACATCCACCTGAATAATATTTTGTCTTGCTCTTTGTCTCTGGGATAATGAAGCTTGAATTCTTTCAAGTGGCATGGCAGAGAGTTAAACTGTTTCAAAACAAAATAGGTCATTACAAATCACTTCATGGAAAAAAATCAGAACCCCCTCCCCTCCAGATTTTTTTCAAACAGAGCTAATGTTGCTTTTGGTTTGCATTTATTGTTTTGAAGAACACAATTACATGCTCTCACCAGCCTTCTTAGAAACTTGAATCCAGCTTCTGAGCTCAGCGCACCTGACTCAGAACAGCATGGCTTGGGCCACTCATTGCTTCAAGTATTCACTTACGTTGCAACTTCCTCTCAAGGATCTCACTCTGCTTCACAGACGTTAGTTAAAAAAGCCTTTCCAGACCCTCATCCTTTCCATTTTATAGATCAGTACAGTGAAAAACACCAAGACTAAGTTATTGGCCCAAGGTCACACAGTTTAATGAGTGGCAATGTGGAGAGTAGAAATCATGGAAGCAGACAGAAGTTATATTTGTCACGTGATCGGCCCCCTGAAAGCACTCTGTAGCCATGCTGTGACACACATGCACAGCTGCAGAGCGCTTTTAAAGTGGCCGATCATGCAGCGAATTAACCCTCCTCATATGAGGGATCAGATGAAGGTGCTCCAAAGTGGAGAGCCTTAAGGAACTTGTATTCCCTAGGGTTAATAGGGATGCAGCCCAGCCCCGCCCCCAGTGCTGCCTGCAGGAAGGAAGGGGGAGCAAGCTGCCAGTGGGGATTTGCTCAGACTGAGCTGGAGGGGAGGGAAGGGGGGTTGGATTGGAGCCCCGCCCCCCCAACTCCCACCCCTCCAGCTCAGGCTGGGCAAACCCAGCCGGCAGTTCACTCCCCTCCGTTCCCACAGACAGGTACGGAGATGGGGGGGAGGGGAGTGGGACCAAGGAAGAGGGGCAACTCCTCTGCTGCAAACAGGCTGCTTGGGCTCCTGCACACAGGCTTGATTCCCACCTCCCCCCAACCCAACAGGCAAATATCTTTTGGGTCAGGGGAGTACTCTAATTAGTGGCACCTCATGTAAAGCGCCATGAGCTAGCGCAGGGATCTGCACATCTGTCACCTCCCCACGTGTCACGACCACCAGTTCTTTGCTCTAGACAGAACTTTCCAAATAAGTAACAGGGTCTCAAAGTTTGATCATTCCTAGTGGCATGAGAGTATAGATAGGCCAAGCACTTTTGGAAGGTGCGAGAATGGGATTAATGGAGAAAGCTTCCTTCTTGTGCACACTCCCTCTCTCTCAGAGAAAATAGAGTAAGTGTTGGAGAACACAGCTAGACAGACCCAAGCCTTCTTGTTTTGTTAGCACTGTTCACTTGCCAGTTGGAAGGGGACCTGAGTTTCAAGGGTCAAAACGCTCAAGTAATTCAGCTGTTTCTAGCTAAGGTCTCCTGAGACATACAAATACCATTCAACATGCTCTGGACATAATTTCTTTTTTAATGTTTCTCTATTTTCAGGCTATTAAGCAATACAAATGCCTCTTACAGCCATTTCTGTATGCTCAATGGCTGAAGCAATTCTAAAAAGATTTCATATTAATTTGCATTTTTCTTAGCCATTATATTTTAACGTTTTGAAGTTAGAGGTAAAGCATTTGATTAGGAAGAAAACTGTTAGCACCTCACAGCTGTTAGGTTTCTAATGTGAAATGTGCTCATAAGTCTCCATCCAATTTCAAGTGAGCAGGTGCCCACATCACAAAAGCCATGGCAAGCAGCAGGTTCGTTTGGAGCCTCAGCAGAGAGACCAAGGCTTGGCTAAGAAGAAAGGCTATTTTTTTTTTTTTTTTATCCAGAAAGACTGGGCCTTCTGGTTGGTAACTCACTGAGCCACTATGCAAGCAAAAGCCTGCTCTACCTATCTTTCTCTTCTGCGAAGAAACAGAGGATGGCTCTATATAATAATAATGACCCATATATAAAGGGTCAATAAATGATTAATGCATGTTATAATCATGCTTATTGCACAGTTATAAACTGTTAAAGAGATTACTAAGTCAATGGAGTAGTATTTATTTATTACAGTGGGATTTATGAGCCCTAGCAATCACTTGGGATGCAACTGTGCTGGGTACTGTACAGACAAAAAAATGGTCCCTGCCCCAGAGACCTCACAGTCTAAGTGGTCATTTCTGCAAGAGGTGTATAACACTGGTTCATCTTTTCTAAACTCTTTACCCATCAAACTTTAATGTAAAGTGTGACCCAGAGGACTGCATTTTTCAGTCATGTCCTTTCATCACCTCTCACCAGCATTTAATTACAAACATAATTATAAGAACACCCTCTTGTTGCATTCCAAAGAGCTACAATAGAAATGGGTTTGAACTGATAACCCAGATCTCTATGCCCTCAAACATCTGAATTCCAAACTTTCAGAGACTAGTTTGCGAGAGTCTCAGTTGATCTAATTTACAGTTTCTCCAGATTCCTCAAAATCTGAGTAATACCTTCATACACTTTGTCTACACTACTTGAATCTGTGCTCACACACTCTCCACATTATTACAACTCACACTTACACATCACCTCATAATTTGGCCACTGACTCTAAAGCAGGCAACAAAACAGAAGAAAGTTGTATAAAGCAGAGGGAAAACACCCAGTAAGGTGAAGAAGGCAAAATTAACATCAGTAACAATGTAAATTAACTAAGAGGACGCATCCAAACGACTGCCCATGTGCAGTATGCAACACTGCTACTAATTTGTAGTGCAGGGATGGTTTTTATGACACTGAGAGATCCCAGCGTGCAAAAAACCTGCGGAAGAAAAAAGCAGGGCAGCGCATGTAGCAGCAGTGTGCACCACCCGAAACCGGAGCCTGGCCAGCCAAAGCCATGCTCTGGTGGCTGGCCAGGCTCCCTGCTGCTGGATCACTGCTTCTAGAGCCTTGGGAGGCACCCAGGACCTCAGGTAAGTCTGCTGGGACCAGCCCAGGTGCTGGCCCCAGCCTCCCCTCCCCTACCCGGTGCAATGTGGCATGCGCCAGAGCATGCATGCATGGGCATTCCCTGGGAACAAGTAGCTGTTTGTCCCCAGGGAAATGCTCGTGCCTGCATGTCTGTATCTTGCCAGAGAGTCTACACCATATGACACATCAGGTCTGAATCTGGTCCTTTATGTCTAGCCCTCATCTTAACAGATCTTGGGCAGCAACAGCTCTTGATCTTAATTCTCCTCCAAATGGGAAGCTTTAGGTATGGATCTGAGCTTTGTGGCTCAAATCTATTACCAGACCAAAAGGCCGATAAACTCTTGGGCTAAGTGCAGACAGTCAAAAAGCCAGAGGCTGAATCAAGTCAATTTTCAGTTTAGTCTAAACTGCGTAGATTGAACCGATAAGCAAGTGAATGGACATTCACTTTTGATTGCAGAAATGCAGCCATATGCCTGCAGTGACTCAGACCATAATACAAGGGACACTAGAGCACACCTCCTCGCTCAGCTGGGGCAGACTGTTTGGGCCAAGGTTAGCCTGCCCATCCTGCAAAGGAAGGGGGCTGCCGTGGAGGTGCAAAGCATCCTGGGATGCTGGGGGACTGTGAGTTAACTTGAATCTTGAGGGGATTTGGGACAGAAGTTCAATAAACCTAAATCAGTTCAGTCTGATACTGCATCCATCCAGGTTTATCTTAAACTGGTTTCAGACATTTTGAAAGTGGTTTATATGCACTGAACTTCTGTTGTGTCACAGATTTGAACCGATTTCTAGCACTTATACTGGCTTATGTGTAATTTCTGTCCCTAGCCTTGATGTATCATTATCAAGGTTTGAATTTGGTACTTTCAGCCCAAAAGCACAGACCTCTACAGCTGAACTAAAAGAATTCCTCCATTAGCTGGTTATGAATAGTTGGCTGTTATCCTCTATGTGGGCCACCCAGTAGACAGAAATGTGACTCAGTTGTATCCCAGTTGTTTATTTAGAAAGAAAGAAATGTGAGTCAGGCCTTTTAACATCTCAGAAGCGTTGCAGGTTCAAGTTTTATTTGAATTTTAGAGAAAGTCTCAGCCCTGATATTATCCTGACAGATCTGAACTTAACTTTCAGGAAGTAACCTATGTATTAAAGAGACCAGCAGTCATTTATGATAGCACTAGGAGACATTGAGACAGCTGACAATTTACCATGCTTAGATACACAATCATCACTTCAGGCAATCATGCTTTTCAAGCAATAAACCATGATTTGCTTTGTCCTTCACCTGCAACAGTAATTTTAACCCACTTGACTCAATTTAGTGAGTGTCCTCTAAAGAAGAGATCTACAAACCCAGGTAATTAATAACAGGAAAGCTTGAATTTGGATTTCAGAGGGAAAGTGATTCATAAAATATACTAAGAAGATATTATTCAAATAGTAAAAGTTTTTGAAGTATATGTATTACAATGCTGGGAAAAAGCAATCTTATTATACAGGTGTTCTAGGACACGGGGGAGATATTTATACTCAGTAAATGTTGTGCATATTTGATGCACACTCATGTATATAATAGGACCAAGATGATGAGATCAAGTGCTCATACAAAGTGGCGGTTGCTTCCACAGTGCTAACTCATCCATGTTACTAAATCTTACTAGCTTATGTTATATATTAGGGACAGATTAATACACTAAGAATTGCATGTCACAAAGAAAAGAAAAATGGAAATACTACATGAATGACTGAATTGATGTAGTGTTGCTATGGTAACCTTAACTTTTACTAAGCCCTTCTTGTCTTTTTGTCAAAATTTGACATGTATATGAAATTTCAGAGAAATCCAAAACATTTCAACTAGTTCTAATGGTTAGGTAGAGACTGTGTGAAATTTATGGGGAGCAAGCTAGGAAAGGAGCTGCATAGTAGGCCTGTGGAAAGAGGCTGGTATTTGCTTTGGATTCCACTTTGGCCAATTTGGGGGCCAGTGATTTGATTTGGTGATTAAGAAAAAAAATGAAAAAAACCCCAGACTTACCACTCCTGGGGGTGGGGGGGCAATCCCTACCGCCCCCCCCATTGCCCCACATGATGTGGGGGGCTCTGCCTGAGCCCCCCAAGGCCCCGAGGCTGCTGCAGGAGCAGGGAGTCCCGGGGCTTTTCTCATTTTTTTTCCTTAAAGGGCCAGAGCTGGCCCGGGCAGGGAACCCATGGCGGGGCTGGGGGAGCAGTGGGGGTCAGGGGGTTTGTGACAGAGCCCCCCATGAAGTGTGGGGCAGTGGGGGGCAGCAGCACCCAGTGAGCACTGGGGTTTTTTTTAAAGTACCGAGCTGGGGCAAATGGGGGCAGCCATGGGGGGGGGCTGGGGGAGTAGGCAGGGCCCCCCCCACGGTCCCCTGTGCCCCACACTGCCCCTAGTACTTACCAGCTAGGTGTGACTGCACCTCCCTGCTGCAGCCACTGGGGACTGCCCAAATCGATTCAGACCTTTCAATTGGTCAAATTCAGAGATTCGGCCACCGAATCGGGCCGAATCTCCTCCGAATCAAATCACCACCCGAAGCTTCGCACAGCCCTACTGCATAGCCTCTCTGGACAAACTACATTGACCACAGAGGATCTGACTCAGTCTCCTGTTGATTGCTGAGGTTTTTGGCTGTAGCTGTGTTGATCTAAGGACATAGGCAGGCAAGGTCCTTTGGGTAGATGTGATATCTTTTACTAGGCCAAATGAGTAATTGAAAAACAGGTTCTTTGCAAACTTCCAGGTGCAATCACCCTTCTTCGGGCATAGGAAGTCAGACACTGTTGAGTTCTGAGGCTTTTTCAGTCCCAACTTACATTCACCCGACTTGGAGCAACACAAACCTGCAGGCTGAAACAGGCGACATTCCTGAGATGTCCTCCTCCGCTAGTTCAGTCTTGCTCTCGCCTATCACCTTTCAGTTGTGCCAATTCTACTCCACCACTCCACATAATGACAAAACTTTGGACCCAGAGCCGTCACTGAAAATCAGATTCACTTCCTAATGGATCTTCTAAAAGAAAATGTATTATCTTGTAGTTGGGGCAGGTGGGAACATAGCAAGACACTTGGGGTATGTCTACACCCTGGCACCAGAGAGCTGTCAGACCATAGAGGGAATAAGGCAGTTCCATGCATTTCCACTCCCAGCACATCAGCTGGGGAAGTTAGGGGTG
The DNA here is from genome assembly GCF_001723895.1 of Crocodylus porosus. Taxonomy (NCBI): domain Eukaryota; kingdom Metazoa; phylum Chordata; order Crocodylia; family Crocodylidae; genus Crocodylus; species Crocodylus porosus. The sequence continues at coordinate 8,585,736 of NW_017728936.1, read as the reverse complement.
TTCCCCAGCACAGGAGTCAAGACCTGGGCTTGTGGGGTATGTAAAAGCAGTGGCTTTGGGTGTTTCAAGGGCATCCTCACTGCCTCATTTCCGGGAATGAAGCACACGGAGTGGGAGCAGGTGGAAAGGGCTTGTTCCCAGTGCAGCACAACCCAGCTCTCTCCCATCGTGGTGCAGACCTCCTCGGAGTCTATTCCAACCCTGCCACCGGCCTCCCATGTAAGCTTGAGCGGTGGACTTCACCTTTCCTCATCTGTAAAATGAGGAAAGAACATGGGTTAACCCACCTGTCTGTCTTTTGATGAAGATATTATCATAAATATCTGGATTAAAGTAAAGCCTTTTCAGTCCTCAGAATCTAAAATGAAAGACTGAAGATGCATCAAAATTTTACCTGCCGTGGTGTGACACAATACACACAGGACATTCTGCTAGTGTTAATCCATCGCAGTCGAATGCTTGTGGACATGAACTGTAACTTCTTTGGAGCAGAAACTGTCTCTGCAGCTCCTCTGTACAACGCCAAGCACAGTGTGGTCCTAGTCCTCTCTACTTCAATTCAAATAACAATTGTTCCTGGATAACATGTTTTGCTGACATATCTGTACACCACGTATAACTTCCTTTGCATTTTAACTGCTGGCTGCAAAGATCATCCTTGTTTCTGTAATATGAGATGGGAGATGCAGAGAAAGCTGCATGGAGCCGCACTGATTTCTACCTGCATAGATCTGCTTGCAAATCCTATGGCCTAGATTTGGATTTTGAATGTCTCCCAAGTGGTCTGAGTATCCAGACTTTTAATGCAGGCTCTTTTCTAAGAGAGAGACACGCAGCCAGAATAGACAGGCTGAGTAAATGGACTGGCAGGCAAAAAAAAAAAAAAGAAAAAAAAGGGAAATAAAATACATATTTTCACCAAAAAAAAAAAAAAAAAAAAGAAGTCTCTTGTAGCAGGATTCAAACTTTATAATGAAGCCCCCAAAGTTCACACAATGTCATGCATTGTGCCTTTAAAGAGGAATTCTCTCTTTCTATCTCTGAGACAGCACATGGCACAATAAGAGACCTTTCATGTTCAACACTCACAGTCGTTGCTGTGGTAACTCTCGCAACCTTACCAAGTATCCAAATAAATAGTTACAATTAAAAAAAAAAAAAGAAAGAAAGAAATCAATGGAACTGGCCAAAATCATGTCCATAGTGTGAAGGGTTAGAGCAGCAAGGCTCAACAAAGAAATAAATATCTATGAAGATTAAGCACCTTAAAGCATTGATTATTTAAGATAGAAAATAATTTGTGTCGTTCCAACAAGTATGTGTCTGAAACAGGAGCACAAAGGCTGAAAAGGCACAATGCTAGTAGGCAGTGGCATAAAAATTCAGTTGGGGACTTTTTAAACAGTCAGAGACAGATTTTAAGGCACCCCCCCCATGCTGCGCCCCCTAAATATAATGGAGATTTGGCTAAGACAATGTATAACGGGAGCTTTTGAAGGATTTTATCCAACAGGCAGTAAGCAGCATAGTGTGTCATTAATTGCTACCTTGCAGGAAATGCTGCTACAAAGAGAAAAGCTATGCTTTCCGTAAAGAAAAAAAAAAGGTCTTTTTTTTCACCCCCTTTTCTCCCTCTACATGCTCAGACAATCTACCGCTCGAGGCCCCCAAGTATCTCCTATTATCAGTTGAGTCACGTCTAGTGCCAGGCAAAAGGTCATTTCAGGTCATTCTGGAGATGAAAGGAAGGGGTAATGTATGTGAGAATGCCTGAACTGGCAAGCGAAGAGAGAAAGGGAGCGGGGGTGAGAGACAGAAAGAGAGAGAGAGGGAGGAAGGATGAGAGAAGAGGAAGAGAGGGATAAGAAAGAGGGAGGGTGAACAAGAGGGGATGATATCATACCCTAATACGAACGTTATTATTTGCAAGAAACAAATAAGAGACCAAATTACAGCCCCCGCCTGCCCAGAACACCCAGTACAAATTTGATTCCCCATCAAATAAAAAGGCTTCTGCATTTGCTGAGGTCATTGTTTTAATTCATTCCTTCACTGCATTTTTTTTTTAAACCTTTAAACAAATGCTGAGAAAGGCAAATGCTGGAGGGACAGGACTTCCCATTGTTTGGGGCGTTCTCAGATTCCTTTGTCTGAGAATTTGGAGAAAAGCGCACGCGCCATAGGTTTCTTTGCGTATCTAAAAAAAAAATCAATTTTGCATTTGGTGGGAGAAAATAAAATATAATGACACTGCAGCAGACAGTCCCCGCCCCCTGCCCCGGC
>NW_017728936.1:8542358-8583353 GCF_001723895.1 Crocodylus porosus | reverse complement strand
GCCCCAAGGTTTGAGTTGGATAAAATTTTCAGTCAAGCCCATTAGTCATTCCTGAATCCATCCAAGGTTCACTCTCCCACCCCTTCCACCTCCCCTGTTCTCGACTCTGGCTGTACTTGTTCAACAAATCATTTTTGTAAGACAAGCAGCCCACTCTTTTGGAGATAACGCGTGTAACCCAGAGCTGTTAAGGTATGGCGGATACATTTTTTTTTTCCTTTTTGCTCCTCAACTTTTAAGGCCACTCGCACTGGAGCGTCCTCCCGTCTCCCACCAGTCCTCTCTCCTCCACCACTCAAACCTCAAGATGACCTTGCTGCTTTGCTTGAAATTAAAAAGGAATGCAGCTCGTTTGCCAAGACATAGGGTAGGCATAGGATAGCGTTAGGAACCCATGTGTAATCTTATCTCCGTTATCCAAGCATGATGACTCTGTGGGGATCCCATCAGCAAAAGTACCCAGTCTGAGAATAGCTTTACTGGGGAAAGTCACTTGCTCCTGGCTACATGTGCAAGAGGTGCTGCCATTCACTGTCTTCCTGCCCTACTAGTTTTGCATGGGCAGATTTAGTGTGCCATCCTCACTGGTTTCTTAAGGCAAAAGGTGGATTTCTCTAGGGAATGGCTAGAGACTAGAGTTTCCTTTGTTAGCAGGAGGATGCTCTATTTATTGGGTTGGGCTGGGCTGGGGAGGGGAGGAAAGGGTGGCAGTTGAGCTACCTGCATTTTCGGGAGCATGCCAGCCAGCGATTGGACCGGAGCATTGCCAATCTACTGATGGAAACCTCCAAATCTTCCGGCAGCCAATAAGAGCTCTCAGTGGAGAAGCGAGTTCTCATTGGCTGTAGGAACAGTGATGAAAAACCTCTATAAGCTGGTGATTGGGCAGGCTCCTCTTAGCAGCCTTCCATGTAGAGGAGAGAGCCCGGCTATTCCGAACAGCAAGAAGTTATTTAAAACTATACAGCTATATGGTCTTGCTAAGTTGGAGCTCAGGGAGCCCATTTGAACACTGTGGATTTGTGCATCTTATTGAATAAGCAACCAAAAAAAAAATAAAAAGAGACACATAAAAATACAATCCCGGATGCTGCAGCCTCAGTTGGAATTAGCTGTTATCCTGACACTGTTCTAACATCACCAGAAATTATTCAAATTAGTTTTAAAAGGAGCAATTGAGACATTACGTATTTACATTAAATGTGAATAATTAAGTAATAATTGCATCGGGGCCTCCTACATCCAAGCAGGTGCCAAAACCATTGGATGAGAGTCAGTGCTTCACTTGCTCTCATTACTCCAACAAAAGAGACTGAGAGAGAAGAGACTCCCCCCTGCCTCGGCTCCTTGAATAGGCAGGAGCCCCATGGCTTCAGCTTTGCCCTGGGACATGGGAATGGAGTGGAACAAGCACTTGAACCCAGGTCTCCTGCATCCTAGGTGGGTGCCCTACATGCTGTTTGGGGGAGGTGGAGAGCCTCTCTGTGCAAAGATCTCGGTGTCCTCCCCAGTTCAAACTTCTTGTTCTTTTGAGAAAAAGATTTCTGGAATAAGAAATCTGTTTCCTACACAGCTCTCTAAGGAAATATTACCCCCGTTGTATATACAAGGAACGAAGGGGACAAAACCCAAGTGATTTGCTCAAGGTCACACAGACAGTCCGTGGCAGAGACAGCAACTGAACCCAATTTTCATGAGTGGCTTTACTGCAAAGTTGTACTTCCTCCCCAAAACCAAACCCTGGCAGATTTAAGGCCTGAAATGACAAGAGCCAGGCAACGGGGAATTTGGAGGGCTGCAGATTATATGTAATTTGTGGTCTATAGTTTTGTTGGTCTGTGGGGGTGTTAAATGGATGTCAGGAAAGCAGCACCTGTGTAACACACAGCACACACACTGAATGGCCTTATGTCATTGAACTGTCTGGCTTGTGGGTACAGCGTCATTGGCAATGACATTAAGATCCTTTCATCTATAGGTCACTGAGGATATTTCACAGCCTCAGACATCTTCCTTGGGGACTCCTCCAAAATATATTTCATTCTAAGCCACATGTTGCCCTACTTTCATGTTTCCATAGCGTTCTGATTCCCACTCTATATATAGCCGCACTTGCATTAAAAGGAACAAAATCTAGTTCCATCAGAGCACTGTGCCAGGAATAGGCATGGGTCTGGAATGCAAGATTTTACGGTTATTGCTGCTTTGTGGGTCTCCAAATGGAGAAAATGCACGAGTCCAATATGCACAATCATCCCACACTGACCACGCAATTCCTGGCTGCCCCAGTCTTCATGTGATAGCAGGCATTCTCTGCTATTATACATTTCCTCTCAGCTGAAACCCTTGAATGACAAATCAGCAACAAGCCATACCCAGTAACTCCAAAGCACTGGGTTGCCAGTGATGAAACCTTCTTTTTACCATAATGTCTTGTTCCTATTATAGATCTCTGCTTGGAGACCACGTGTGCTGTTTCCTGCTGATGTCCCTTCACCAACAATAAAGCATCTCTTGTTATTTGTTTCCATTCTGCCTCTTTAAGTTCCCCCTGTCATTTCAGTTAGATGGGGTACTCTTTCCCCTTTATTACTTCTATCACGGTAGCATCTAAAAGGCCAGAAATGGATCAAAAATCCATGGAGCAGCGCTGTTGGGTGGAATTCCTGTGCACAGTGAAACAGCTGTGTCACCCCAGAAGCAGCTGCAATTTGGAGGTGAATTCCTACAAAGTTTGTGCATCCTGGGTTCATTACTGGAGGCCACCGAACCCCAAGGAACTGCATTACTGTAAGATTCTTTTATTTTTCTATATCTTCCCTGGTTTAGAGCTCTGAAAACTACAGCTGATTATTTGTACTGTCCCCATCATAAACACGTGTGCCAGTCTGGCAGTTACATCCCATTAGGTTTTGCCCTCAAATTATAATAATAGAACAGATGCAAATGCCTTTGCTTTCTTCTACAGATTTGCGAAGGCGTGTGACCTATAGTAGCTTTATGTATTTGTGACGTAATTTAAAGCATCCAATTTGTAAATACTATGACAAGCTTTTCCTTTCAGGCGCTCCAGAGCACACTGAGGTCCAACAAAGGGTTAAAAGTGACAGCACTGTTTTAAGAGCAAGAATAGCGCAAGATGTGCGTGGTTAACCAGACACTGTTTGGATACCTGGGTACTAGTGAAAGCAGGCACAGAGGATGGTTTGGAGCAAACAGAACAGTCACAGGTTCTGGGGCCCGATGAATGGAAACAACAATGAGGGGAACATTAATGGCTTGCTATTGTCCTCCGTCCAACATGGGGAATTCCCACAGGGTACTTGTACACGTGACAAAAATGTCATCTGTGTGGCTTAACGGCATCACCCATTACACGTGCACCAGGTTAGAGGGTTTTAGATGAGACGCAAACTAAATCTGGGTGCAATTTAGTTTGCAATGTTGCAAATTGCAATAATGCAGCTGTCAGTCCGCCCCCCACAACCACGGGAGAGGTGGGCAGGCTCTGCAGAAAAAAAAGATCTGGCCCCTCGCTGCTTGTGCCTTCAGCGGGCGCCTGCCCACCTCGCCTGTGGCTGGGGGGCGAGCTGCCAGTGGGCTGATTGGCCCCTAAGCTGCAGGGGGGCTCAGGCAGCAGTGCTGCCTCTGCAGCAGTGCTGCCCCTCCCCGCCCTACCCCTCCCTGCCCAGGGCCGCCCAGACGTGCTGTTAGTCAGCCAGGTGCTGCCCCAGCTCGGAGGAAGCACCCACCCTGATCCAATTTATGTTTCAAGCCCACCCACTGGAAGCCCACTGGGCACCGCTTGCTGGGCAGGGTTGGGGAGGAGTTGGATCTGGTCGGGTGCTGCCTCCGAGCTGGGGCAGCACCCAGCCCACTAACAGCCCACCCGGGTGGCCCTGGGGGGCCCTGCTGCCACAGAGGGAAGGACCAGGGCCCGCCTGCCTGCAGCTCAGGGGCCACTTGGCCCACTGGCAGCTCGTCTCCCATCCACAGGCAGGCTCCAGCTCAAAAAAAAAAAAAAAAAGATTGGGCCCCTTGCTATGAAAAAAACCACTGTTTCTATTCTTCTAATTAAAAACCCACTGTTTCAACTTAGGGGGCATAGACTAAAACCCTGAGGACTAAACCCCTGTACCGTGTACAAGTGCCCACTGACATCAGGGCAAACCGAAGTCAGCTCTGTAGGGCTCTTCGTTGGTTTGCAGCCTGGCCCTTCAGACAAAGTTCTCCAAACGGTCCAGCCCGTATTAGGTTCCACTGGAGGTGAGGCCAAACCAAGCCTCAGCAGTGAGAGCAGAAGGGAAGCTGAGCATCTGAACTTTGCAACAGAGACCCAGGAACAGCATGTTGGTGGTTTGATTCAGGTCTCATAGCACAAGGGGAAGGGATAAGGTAAATATTATTAATCCCTGTAAGAAGGAGGGCAGAAGTGTCAGCTGGGGAAGACAAAACATAAAACCCCAAATTATAGTTCAACCAAAGTTCCCTTCCTGAGGGCTGGCTTTATGAACACAGGAATCCAAAAACAAGAGCAAAGAGAGTCAGGACATTTGATAGCAGCTGGCGGTGGCTTTTTCAGCTTTTAGCAAGCTGGGAGGAAACAAGACACACACCCGCCCACTAGAACGGGTCTATACTACAAAGCAGTACTGACAAAGCTCTGTTGGCTAGGGGGCTGAACCCCAAATGATGTAGCAAAATTCCCCCAACCTGAACAAAGCTTTGCCCACAAAAACTCTGCCTGGCTTCCATCATGCCAGGATCGGCTGTAGCTGCCTCTAGGAGGAGCGGTTCTGCTGCCATGCCTATCTAGCAGCACAGCTATGGTGGCAGACACCCTGCAATGCAGGCAAGTCCTCACCCACCAAAGCAGCAGCTCCTTTTTTGGTTATACAGCTTTAGTCCGGTTCACCCATATGACAGGCAGAGGATCTCGTAGTCTCGTATGCGCTGAAGCGAGGGGCATTTTCACGTCCCCTGTTTTAGAAAGGAGGAAATTTGGCACAGAGAAGTGAAGTCGCTTCAAAAGAACCCAGACCTCCTGACTCCTAGCCCACTATCAAATCATTGTTCCTTAGATATTTTTAACTTGACCACATATTGAAGTCAGTGGAGCAACGCTGATTTACAGCAGCTGTAGACCTTGCATAGTACTGTAAAGTACCATTAATACAGAGCGGTATATGGCGGGTTTTTAAAGCAGTAACAGCAAAGGATTTTAAATGCAATTAAAAAATGTAAATATATTTTTATGCTTAAGTCATTTTCAGATTTCCCCTGAACATTAGTACTAAGCCCCTGCAGCAAGGTTTCCAACACACACATGCAGCTTCCTGTAATGTGACTGGAGACATAACCCATCAGCACCTGAACATTGCTTTGTTTTTAGGGACCAGCCATATGTTTCCTATTTCAAAATTGCTTCATATCACAGGAAGCTGCTTTTACTAGCAACAATAGTGGATATTCTAGTAACCCCTTCACCAATAGACAAATTTTAAAAAGGGACAAAATTAAGAGCTTTTGGCGCAGCAACTCTGTCAAGAATCACGCGTGTAACTGGTTATTTGATTCTTCACTTTCCATATAATTCATGTTAGGACAAGCTTATTTATTTAAAAGGGATTACTTTGGCAGCCACTTGTGACTGAAAGGCTTCAGAAAGGGTACGACATGTAGAGACACGGACTTGGTCAACTTCCCTGCCATGCGTCAGCCTAGAAGAGCTGTATTTCAGGGAGAGAAGAGAAGAGAGATCTACATTCTGATGCAACCTTTGGGCTTCCTGAAACAAGACACTCATCCACCATGGAAATAGTTTTAGACCAGCAATATATTGGACACAGGACATACCACAACAGGTGAGAACATTTACGGACCCCATCATCCCAGATCACACCCAAACCCATTAGCTATAAGTAGAGGGAATGGAAAGTAAGCCCACCTTTTTCTACCACAACCATACTTGAGTGGAAAATGGAGGTTTATTTGACTAAATAAAGTTTATGGTGAAGAATGATGGATGACCACTGAAAATGTTGATCTTCCATATTAAAGAAAAAAATGTCTGATATGTCTCAGTGCAAGGGAGGTTCTTGTGCAGCCTGAGAAGATACAGTCCAAACAAGGAGTCTGACATAAAAAGTGGGAGCACAAGGCATCTGAGATATAACTCTTAAGGCACAACATTATGGTACTGTAGAATAAACCTGAGTTTTCAACTGCGTTGCTAAGTGAAAAACAAAATCTTATTTTTCTATGGAAAAATAAACGTATATATTATTAAACAGGATGAGGAACTGGGTCAGTTCCTTGTCCTGTTTCTTCTAAGATATGTGATGCCATGGAGTAGTTGTTCCTTTATATTTAGTTTTCTTACAAACTATAACAGAAGTTTGGGTGTTTTTTCTCTCTGGGCAGAAATTTTAGGTGAAGGACCCTTTCTTCACTTCCATTGAAGTTAAGCCAATATATATCAGAGACAAAGGGATACAGGACTTCTGAAGTTCTCAGAATAACTTATGGGATTTAGACACATCTTTCATTAGGTAAGTAGGCACATTTCCTATAGTCGCTTAAAAGCTCCAGACCTATTTCATTCAATAAAACCAAACCATTTTGAATGTCGTTTGTCACTGAATTTCTAATCTACCCCTGCATGACACACAAGGCAGATGGGCCTTTGCCACAGTATTTAGGTCCCAGGTCATGACAACACAACCTGAGCTTTAATTTAACCTTCTAGTGCTCCGAGACAACGGAAGGGTATGACCAATTTTGCCTCTCTCGAAACATTCAGCTTTTACTCCACACTTTTTAAGGTCCTTCTTGTGTGAAGTAAACTACTGCACAAAGTGAGGAGGGGTATAAAAATCTGACCCAGATGGTCTAACTAAAGGTTATCCAAATTTAATTAGAATGTGTTCCTTTGGAAATCCTGTGAGTTCAGTATCAATTACAAGATTACCTGTCCCTCCAGGGTCCAGCTAAGCCAGTCTCCCTCATGACAATGTGTTGCTTCTAATCACAGACAAACCCATGATGCTTAAAGACCCATGAAAATATTGGCAAACAAACCTTTCTTTCTTGCACCCCAAATTATAATCTGCCAAGCTTGGATTTTAGGCAGAGAGTCAGGTCAGCTCCGGGTTCAGACAAAATGATACCAAGTGCCCTCTGCACCAGAGACAGCGATGAATACCAGGCAAGCACAGACAGGCAGACCTTCGCAGAGGCAGCGTGCTTCATTGTTTCCCACTCTCCCCAAGAGCTCTGTCTGCATCTGGCAGAAAAGTTGATCAACTTGGGGTAGCTAATCAGGCTGCCGCAATTTCCGGCCTTTTCTTTCCCAGATTCTTCAGATCAAAGTTCAAATCCTAGAATTATTATTCCCCAAATGCAGCTCCCTGGGCTTAATGAGCTCCAAGGGAGGGACACGAAACAGTGACCGCGCACTTCATTGAGTTTGGCCAACCGGACTAAAAGCAAGGGGCTGAGATCCATAGCATGTAAAAGCCCACTAAACAGACTCGCATTTGAATCCCATTAAGGCTCAGAAACCTGGTCAAGAAGAGCAAAGTGCCTCAGTCACCTTGCAAAGGGAAGCCTGCTTCACTTGTCGCTTTCCCCGCATTAGAAGTTTGCGAAGGTAGCGATGGCCTTGTAGTCAATCATTTCTGAAGAGCTCTCTATTGGGAAAACAACTGAGCCTGCAAGCACAAAAGCTTCCTTGAAGGCTAAAGTTCAGGATGTTGAAATGCAAAAGTCAGATTTTGCCAGGAGGCACAGTTTCTGAAGCCAAATGATTCTACCGAAGATTAAGTTATAGAAGATCTTTTGCATGCAGAAACATTTCTTTGTTCTGGCAAATGCTGTCCACACCTCCTATTCATAAACTTGCTCGCCGGGAAAGCCGGCCAAGATTCCTGCGCATTATCAGGTCAGAATGTTCAGAGTCCAATTATTTTAATCGTCATAAAAGAACTGACAATGGTTCGACACACCAGAGAGAATAGTATTCGGGTACTTAACAAGTCACTCACTCTAACATCTGGCATGTTCTTTCGAGAAGACTAAATACATGGAGATTCTTGCTGCAAAAGTCAATGGAATGGAATGATAATTGCTCATTAGAGTGCCTCCTCCACAGGTTATTTTTAACTTCCCTACTCTTTCTAATCATGGTGCATGCATCAGATGATACTGAAAAGGGTCAGTGCAGAGGTTTCTCCCCTCCGAAAAACACACTTCTAACAAAGCCTTTTCATGAAGCTGAGGCTTTGTATGCCACACCGATGGCACCTGTTCTTATTTTTAAGCACAGGCAGGGGCCAGAACCCAAATGCCAGATCCAAACCCTCCTAAAGCTCAACGTGAGCTCAGAGAGAGATGTACAGTTCAAAGCCAAGTCTGCAGCAGTGTTGGGAATAAAATCCAGTTGCTGCTTTAATCTATGACGAAGACATCCCCTTTCCCTTTCCCCAACAGGAATTTTTTTTAAAAAGCCATGCCTGGCAAGCGTCTAAGGTGTCCAAGTGCAATGCTGGAGGCATTAAAAGATGGAGGAATTAGATCCATGTGCAAAACACAAGTCGGGTTCTAAGAGGAAGGGCCTGATTTCAAGGTAGTGATAAAGCAAAAGTTATTAAGTGCCACATGAAGCAAAGTGAGTTATTAATCTGCTTCTGAAGGAGAAGGTTACTTCGGCCACGTTTTCAGCGACGCTTGAATCCAGCAGGCCACGCTGCCTTAAATCGGGGGTGTAGGTGCTCGGTGCGTCAGGATCAGCATTACCACAAACAGGAGGAGGTCTGGGGCCAGCGTGCCCAGAACTGCAGCCACTGCAGCACTCCTAAGGAAGAGACAGAGCATGTTCCTACCCTACGTAGGGACAGCTCCACGAGCTGCTCTGGAGGGCTGGGTTCAGCTAGTCTTGTACTTAAACATGTTTCCTCCGGGGCCTGAAGTCAGAAGAATACAAGAATGGTTGTGCTCAGCCCCAGTCATATTGGATCTTATATTGAGCCCATTGCCATGGAATCCAAGCTCTTTTTAAAGGGTGCCTATGGGCCAAGTAAGTGATTCCTATGGGTTTTTTTTTTTAAATGGCTAGATTGGGAATCTGAGGGAAGAGCAGATTTTGTGCCATAATATCACTTAGAATTACATAGGACCACTGGTAGCAGGACTGTCCGTTACAAAAGCGTCTCACCGGGAAAAGCAAACACATTTGCCAAAGGAATAACATTAGCTTTCCAAATAGATTGGAAAGACCAGAGCAATAGTTTACGGATGCAAATCAGGAGGGCTGTGTCCTTACATGATGTTTAGACAGGGGGAGAGGATTCGAAGGACAAGGTTACTCTGCCATTAACCAGACGAGAGCCACAAAGCAAGACTGATGCCACCGGCCAGCACATTCCTGAAAGTCCTCCAACTGCATAAAACCACTTCCACTGGTAGCAGGGGAGGATTTAAAATACGTTGAACTTAGTCTGGAGAAGAGCACTGGCTTGATCACCTGGGACACTTCTCCTTGTGAACCAGATACAGCCCTGATGCCCCGTGTCTGCAGGCTGCCCTGAAGGAATTGCTTCATCCTGGCTTACAATGAGTTCAGGTCCTGAAGCTGCCAAGAAGTCGGCAACCTGTGCTGTAACACTGCATCTTTGGATAGCAGGCACCTCTCCACTCCAGCTGGGCAGAGACTGCCAAAACACTTCACCTACCCTGCCAAACAGCTGTCAGAGGCTAAATGTATGAACTTGGGCCAGTTACAAACCAGTGATCTAGAGGTTAAAGTCTTCATATCCCATTACCAATGCAGACCTGAGCCATCCAGCATCCCCAGGAAAAAATAACATATTAATGAAATCCAGACTGCACTGATTTTCCAGTGTTTAATTCACTCCCGCTACAATCCTAGCTGCCTCCAGGAATTTGTTCCTTCTCATTAGCTCTGGGTTCCGCTGGGCAACTATGTATCATCTGCAGCATGTTTAGCAAACCGTAGCCCTCAGGTAAAATGGTGTGGCAAACTACCCAGAACTGCCCTAAATGAATTAACCTTCCCAGAGTCAAGTTTTACTGCAAGGCCAATGTGCTTTTGCAGCTGCATACATGGTACAATAGTGACCTCCTGTGGCGGGCATCCCATAGATGTGACTTTGGAGGAGAGAAAGAAAGGTTGGTTGGAGCCTTACTTGCAAAACAGATTGTTATGCAGCTAATATGCTACTAAAATATCTGCAGTGGGTTGGTTGATCCTTTCTACCTGGGCGGCCACTGATATTTTTTCGCAGTATAATCAAAGGCAAATCTTGTCTTTGCCCATCTCCCCACTTTGTATCATTCCTTAACAGCTGCCTTTATGAGATAATATACAGCAGAGATGAATGTCTCATATCTACAAGCTAGGGCTTGCGTGGGCCTTGGGTGGGTGACATGCCTAGTAATAATGCAATCCATCTGATGGACTAGTTCAGAAGTGCCATTGAACTGATTTATGTTATTGGAGTTTCTTCCCAGCCACCCACATCTATACAACCCCCCCCCCCCACAATTCTTTGGCAAAAGGTGGCATTATAGAAGAAAATGGATCTGCAAAGTCATTCCCATGTACACTACCTTCTGAAGACAATCCTTCCAGGAACAGTGCGCTGAGCGGTAGCGTGGAAAGCAATTTGTTCAGTATTAGTCTGTGGTAGTCATAGCTACCAGGTGTTAAAGCAATTAAATGCCTTCTGTCTCCTTGTTTTTCCTCCTAAAAGCAACTCCCTTTCACCTGAGATAAATGGGAGACATTTGTAGACTGTCCATGTTTTTCCATTTCAGAAACCAAAACAACTGGCATTGCAACTCATCATTCCCTGCAGCCAGGAATCCCTGGAGAAATGCAAGAGCTTTTAGAGGTCACCATGGTAGTGGTTTCCAAAGTACCAGCTATGACTGGAAACCTCTGGGACACATTCTCAATAATATTATCAACCTCGCTTCTGTGCATAAGTTTTGGTCTGGAGAATTTTGCCTGTGGCTGGCTGGTGCTAACATCCCTGGTACCCCCTGCATGCTGTCTTGTTGCTATTGATCTTGTGTTGTTCCAGGTAGCTGGGAGCTAGTGCAGACTGCCTGAAAACAGCAAAGGCAACCCAGATTCACTCTAATGGAAGGAGCCGAATCGAGTTTACTCATATAGCGAATTCCCCCCTATGAGCTGCTATTGGGTACACACCCAGAACAAAGCCTGGGTATGACCAACCTTCCGGATATGGCTTAAACGCAAGGTAAATGATGTATAAATCTTGCACTGCCCCCCTCTGCATGGGGTGAATTTTACACATGTGCAGAGGGAATTAAAAAAAAAGGCTAAACATCCTTGTCACGCCAGTAAGTCCCTTTAAACCAGACACAAGAGTGGCCTTTGGTCACATTTCAGCAGTGTCTTCTGACACATTCTCTTGCAGGGGGCAGAGTTGCTAGAACAACTCTGACTCTCAGTGGCAATGTGCTTTTATTAGCTCATCTGGACAGCAACCTTTGTCTCATTAACACGCTTGCTGTCCTTGCTGGATGCTATTCTGGGATTTGTTGAACAAAGTAATCGAGGTCATATCAGATATTACACTGGCAGGATGCTAGGTCTTGGGCAAAAAGCCACTATCTGAAATGCTAGATTCTTAGCTGAACATGTTGCAGTTTAGTCATCACTAATAGCAGGAGTTTCCAGTGCCAACACTGTGACTTGTACTTGAACTACCCCAAAGTACAGGAAGCAGGGTTAGCCCTTGGGCGTCCTCCCTGCTATTTCTGAATATTCTTAAAGATGGGGTTGAGGTGTATGTATTTTACAGCTATATTTGCATGGCATGGCATACATACGTAATCATCAATATATGCTTGAATGTAATGTGGGCTGTGACGGAAACATTGGCAAAGAAAATGTATGCCTAAAGACAAGTAAAAGCAAAGAGACAAGCCGTGACATGCTATCATTAGGGAATCATAATTTCCTTCCTATATTCATAAAACAGCTGTCACTAATGTCTTGAAGATAGGCCATGTACTAAAATGCCATAGCAAATACTGTTTCAGACAAAAGAAAAGGAGGGCATGTTAAATGGGTGAATAGAAGGAACAGTATTTTGATGGCTCGAGTGTACTCAGCCTCCCCATAGATACCTACACCCTTTGCTAGAACTTGGCTTGGAGAAGATCTCAAATGCACAGTTCTGGCAAATGGAAACATGAAGCAGAATTGAAGTCTGAGACTGGGACTCCCATTCTGTTAGGCACTGTAGTGTGGATATGCCCACACACAATAAGAGACAGTCGCCACCTGAAAAGTTTACAGTCTAAATAGGCAAGACAGAAAAGGGAAGCATCGGTGTCTTCCTTTTACAGATAGGAAAGGGATCAAGGCTGGAATTTAAGATGTTCCTAAGGAAGTTAGAGACATGCCTTGCATTGCAATCCCATTGGTGGCAGGTCTTGAACTTTAGGTTCCTTTCACAACTCCAGCCTAAGTATCTTGTCTAACGTGGGCAAAGCTGTTTACTGAATCTTCTATCAAATCCCAACCTAGTGCTCCCTGCTGCCTTCCCCAACACCTTCTCAACCTACTGTTCCTTATATGCACACAGGAGGGGATTTGTTGGGGGAATGGATTTGAAGGGAAGAACGGAGGCATGATGGATTTGCTCAGTGAAGGCATGCCAGATATTGGGGTTTGGCATTAACTATATTTGCATGCATTTCCCATTATCCAGCTTGGAAAACGAGACACAGCAGCTAAGTGATTTACTCGGGGTGACAGAACTGGGAATGAAACCCAGTTCTCCTATTTTCTTGTCTGGTTTTTAGCCACAAGCGTTCTTCCTGTCTCAGCTCTGAAGATGCATACGCATAGAGAAAGGAGTGCTTTACTAGGTGTCAGAACTTCATACTGTTAAAAGCCCAGATCCATAAAGCTATGAATATGGCTTTTCCACTGATTTCAATGGAAATTGTTCTATCAAATCAGAACAAGAGGACTTCAATCTAAGAGAGATAAAAACGCTTCGATCATTAGGAAACAGCAGCTGTCAAATCAAATTTGAAATTGTAATAGGAAATTCCAAATTTCTAAAGTGAAAAATGTTTCATTTTACTGGTCTAAGCAGAAGTTGCTGCAATAGATGTGATTTCATTAAAACAGTAATGTCATAAAACAGTTTTCCAAGCAAAAACACTAGTAATAATAATAATAATGTTAAAAACGTTTAATTCATTTTTTTGAGCAGCTCTAGTTTTCAGCTCTGAAGCTCTGGTTCAGTCCATGATGGAGACATGGGACAGAGGTAAAATTCAGATTCAGCTCCAGACATTTCCAGTTCAGGGATAATTAGACCCAAATAATTAGATTTCGATTTGAGTACTCCTCTACTTTAAACTAGAGCTTGTTACATTTTTCCAAATGTGGATGAGCATTTTCAAACCCTTTGAATTTCCATATAAAGGAAAGACAATTTCTACCAAAAAATGGCTAATTTTATTCTTTGGCCCATTTTTCTGTTCACTATAGAACTGTTCATTTGCAAAAAATAAAAAGAGGAAAATAAGCTGAGACCTGTCTCTAAAAGTTGTTGACATGAATGAAGTTGCACACATACTCAGGAGTGCCCAAGACAGTGGAGCTTTGGTTAAACTGGAAGTTTTGGACTGAGATCAGAGCGATTAGACAGAGTGAAGGAAGATGGTCCAGTAGTTAATGTACTGGACAAAGATTCAGGACAGTAAGTTAGACAGTTGCTGACTCTCTGTATGACCTTGGGCAAATGACACCCACTTTCTGTGCCTCAGTTCTCCTCATATTAACTGAAGACAATTCTCCTTGATGGTACCCTGCATTAGCTCTTAGCTAACACATGGCTACCAGGTCTCGTCTTATTACTACCTAAGACAAGGTAGTTTTAGTATTATTAACATGTTTTCACGTGCCATGGTAAACCCTGGCTCTTCACTGTTGTCACCTTAAGCCCAACTTGTGTGAACACTACAGACTGTCTTGCTTGGGCTAAAATCTTATGTAGACAGCAGGGTAGATTTGCACCGTATAGACTAACCAAAGTAGATATTTATATAGCACAAGGTTTTGTTGGGGGTGGGGGTAGATGACTTCATCCGAAGCTGTTAAAGGACAAGTAAGCTTCAGCACACAAAAGCCAGTAGTATATAGGAGTGTGTGTGTACACAAAAGCTTCTGTGTGTATATATATGTGTGTGTATGTGTATACACACACACACTTTGGTTAGTCTAGAATATGAAAATCTACTCTGCCTTCTACTTGACTTCAGACTAACATGGCTAACTGCACCGCTCTAAAATTAATTGTCATATTTATTACAAGTCAGTGCAAGTTAAGGATACGTGAGTTTCTCCAGTATGGACGCACTTCTCAGAGACTAAAGGGTTAGAGACCTGCTGGTCCCCGGAAAGATAAGACATCCATAGCTTCCTTGAAGCACTTTGCTCAGCCTAACTATTCCCACATCTTTCAATTGCCTGACAAGGCACGCTGGAACAATCCATCAGTCTCAAGCAACAGACAATCAATCAGCACCCAGAGCCATTTAGCAATTACAAAGCCTGGTTGAAACAAACCCAAAAAACCCCCAACAACCCCCTCCAACAACAACAATAAAAGAGTGCCGAGCTGCTGGCACTTGCCAACTCCTCTTGATTAAACTTATTTTCACCTCCAGGTGCACATCCAGGATGAGTTTTGTTAATTAAACCTGCCAGTCAACTTATTATGCGTTCAATTAAAAAACGCATTGCCCTGATTTTATGCAGCTTGAGGGCTGTGATGGTGACAGACGCGCAGGCCTGTGTTGTTACAATGCATAAGTTTGGATGAAGTGGTGGTGGTGGGGGGGGGAGTTCTAAAATATGGCTAAGTGTGATATTTGCTAATTGGATGCCCTCCTGGTATTTTTTTAGATGGGAGCTGATGGACGTGTTTATCAGACATGTGGCATGTGCAATGTAAAGTGAAGGTCTATGTGGGAAGGGGGGGGTGTTTGTCTCACTTAGAAACTGTATAGATTTTCAGAATATTCATGAGAGACTCTGGTCAGGTTAAGAGATGAGGAGAATGGCATCAAGAATCCCTAGAGATGAATGGCTTGCAAATAAAGTAGATCAAGCCCCACTAACCTTCCCTAAAATAGTGGTGTTTTAATTCATGTGAAAAATCACCGTTATTGTTTACAGGCACGAAACATGAGAGATCTGGATTCAGTTCCTGGCCCTGCCACAGGTTATTTGCATGGTTGTGGGCCAGTCACCTACAACCTGATTTTTAAAGGTATTTGGGTGCCTAATTCTACTGGAATCAATGGTCCAACGTCTAAGTACATTTTAAAATTAAACAGCCTCTGCACTTCTGTAAAATGAGGTCACACATCCTTTTGTTTTTACCTATTCTGATGCAAGCATCTGAGGACAGAGGACCATTTTCTCTTACTATGGCTTTGCACAGCAGTTAATAGACTGGTACTCCAACTGGATAGTTATGAGGCACATAATTATGATGTGCACAAGGCCTCTGCATGGGGGCAAGAGTCACTGGCATTTTTTAAGGTGGCATGTTTCAGAAGAGAGACACTACCTCTATATTAGCATATAGTGACTTGACTTCTGGTCTTCATTGTTTCTGTTCTTTTCCCTTAAAACAAAAGAAACTCAGGTTGCTGGTCAGTAGCCATGAAAAAACAATAGACCAGCTATATTTTACAATAGCACACAAAGCAGCGGGTTTTTTTTTCTTATTGGAAGCTCCTTAGTGCCTGATCCATATCCTCTGCATGTGCTGAATTCACCTAAAGCTAAATTTACAAAGGAATTTACATGCATAACTCGGGCCTGATCAAAATCAGCTCTAAGTGTGATCTCAAGTCCCTGGCACAGACAGATACAAATAGTCAGGTCTAGCTGCTGATTAACTCTGGGGCTTCTACGAAAAGAGAGATCCAGATCCAAGTGCAAGGAACCTCTTTGCTTGCCATGATGAGCTCTGGCACTGGTGCCAGTCTACAGAACAACTGCCCGGTGTACCTGTGCAGTAATTGTTCCCCTCCCTGGGAAGTGATTTCACCTTAGAGCACTTAAAGCTGCTATATTCAGAACCAGGTGTCCTTGTCTTACATAAAAGCAAGATGTTTCTTTTCTTTCATACCAGGATCTCAAAGCACTTTACAGACATTAGCCAATTTAGTCTCTCGGTGACATATTATGACCCTGTTTTTCAAGATAAGGAAACTCAAGCACAAACAGGAAAAGTGGTCTGACTGAGGTCAGAATGAAACAGTGGCGAGGAATGGACTTAAATCCTGGTGGCCTGTGCCTTTCCCTGCAAGATCTCCCACTCCTGTGCTAAGCTTTCTACCTACCATCCCAAATTTGTGACTCCACCTAGATATGTTGCTGTTGTCAGGTGTCCTGAATTTACCCAAGCAAGTTAAATGATGAAACTTCGGCTAAAAGTAAGGAAATATTGGTTCAGTGGGAATTATTTGCGTGGGGGAATTATTTGCTGTAGAAAATCAACTTTTCTGGCCTTGCACACAGAGCTGAAGCCTTTCTGCCACCCCCTGGGAAGCAACTCTATGGCTATCGGTCCATCATGCAGTCACGCTCCCCAGGTGGTGACAGCAACATCTTGTTTCTTTTCACTGGGGCAGAAGGGCTCAGCACTTACAATGGGCCCTTTATCAGACAGTCCTTATGTTTTCTGTGTGTCAAGCGTCTCAGGCTCCAGCTCCTAGGATTCAAAAAGCACCATGGATCCATGTAATTAATACAGGCACACACTACAGGGCTGGGGAGATCACCACAGCTTGCTTCATGGTCACCTCGCAGCCTGGAGGCTGTTTAATAGCAAGAGTCCATGGACCACCCTTGCACCCCATGCTTCTGATTCGTTGGCAGTCCCTCGAAGTTGAGGATGATGTCCCGTCAGGCTTGATGGGTAGTCAGGTGACTGAGGAACCCGATTCTGGATGCACACATTCTTCAGTAATGGGGGCATGTTGTTGCATGGGGGAGTGGGATTCGCAGCCCTGGGTTGGTTTCCTTCTCCTTCCTAGGCCACTGCCATTCCACCTTGGTACCGAGTCATTGGGCCTCAAAGTGGCGTGTGCCTTGGTGGACCAGGTGGCACCCCGTCGAACGGTCAGCAGCTTGCTCCTTCCAGGCATTGGCATCAATGCCTCCATGCTTGAGGGTGACCTTGAGCATGTCTTTGTACCATTTCCTTTGGCCACCCTTTGAGTGTTGGCCAACGGAGAGCTGGGAGAAGAGAATCTGGTGAGGGAGGCAGTTCTCAGACATCTGGATGCAGTGGCCTATCCATCAGAGTTGATTTCTCAAGAGCAAGGCTTCAGTGCTGGTGGACGCAGCTTTGTGGAGGAAGCGGTCCTCCCATATGATCCGCAGGATTCAACACAAGCACCGCTGGTGAAAGCTCTTGAGGGTCTTAATGTGGCATCGGTAGATGGTCCAGGTTTCACTGAGTAGAAGAGGGTACAACAGCCTTATAAATCAGGACCTTCACTGACTTCCGACAACTTCTATTTTTGAAGACACATTGTTGCAGCTTGAAGAAGGTGGCACTGGCATAGTTGACCAACCGGACTTCTTCATCAATGGTATCCTGTGAAGAGAGGTGGCTGCCAAGGTATGGAAAGTGCTCCACATACTCCAGAGCCTCCCTATGTAGATAGCGCGAGGGATGTTCAGCTGGCCTGGGGAGGGTGGGTGGAGAACCATCATCTTGGCAATGTTCAAGGACAGGCCAAGCCTCTTCTATGAAGCACTGAAGAGATCTAGGGCCGCTTGCACATCCTGGGCAGAGTGAGCCATCACGCAGCAATTGTCCGCAAACTGAAAGTCATGGATGTCCTTGGTGATGAGTTTCATTTTTGCCCGGAAGCGCCCAAGATTGAAAAGTTCCCGTCCAGTCAATACTGGATACTGACACCAGCTGGCAGATAATCTCGGATGAGGTAGATGATGATGGTCAGGTAGATGATGAACAGGGTGGAGGTGATCACGCAACCTTGTTTGACTCTGGTCCAGATGCAGAAGGCATTGGTCTTAGATCTTCTACTCAGGATGGTGGTGGTCATATCATCATGCAGGAGTCTCAGCATGGTGACATACTTCAGCGGGCAGCCAAGGCACTGGAGGATGGCCCACAGAGTGTCACGATTTAAGAAACCGAACGCCTTGGTCAAGTCAATGAAGGCGAAAAACAGTTCTTGATTTTACTCCTGACATTTTTCTTGGATCTGCCTGGCAATGAAAACCATGTCCGCAGTGCCCCGGGATGGTTGGAAGCTGCACTGGGTTTCTGGAAGGATCTCCTCGGCAACAGGACAAAGGCTGCTCAGGAGGATACGGGCCAGGATCTTACCCACAATGGTGCTTCTGATTATCAACTAAAGCATGGACCCAAGATAACCATTCAATTGCTGCCAGGAGCTCAGGCTCACATCTTATTCCTTTACTCTGGAAAACACGCATGCAAGAGCAGTGGTGGTGCTTCAAATCTATAAAAGTTCTAGACAAATGCAGGGGCCACTGGGGGAGGGTCTCTGGCCTCTCTTTTTCAGGAGGGCAGGTTACGAGAACATACTTGGCTCCTTCTCACCTTAAAATCTCTCTTGTGTTCAGGTTAACAGGACTCTGCAGAGGTCACTCTGCACATAAGAATGGCCTTTTTATTCTACCATTATTTAAAACCTTCCTATAGAAAGGACAGCATTTTCCAGTAAATTCCATAAGACTGTTTCATAAGAGTTTGATGGGAGTGTATATGACTGATTGGGAAGTTGGTTTTCTTCCCTATTAGTGGCCATGTCCCCATTATCACAGATAGTACTACAATTGGTGTGAAGATCAGTCGGAATGGCTACTTACAGAAGTGGCAATTTTTAAACTAAACATTTTTCATTGGTCATCAAAGTCAAAACTGTTTATGGAAAAACACTGGCTTTGACTGGACTTCTATTGGGATGGAGTTTCTCACCAGCTGACGAGAGAAAAAGTCTTCAGGACACTCAATAGTCTGTTGGTCAAAACTATCACAAGGGGATGGGAGACACAGGCAGCACAGGAACTTGAACATGAGCTTCCAAGTGACAAGCCAGGACCTCCAAGCTATGAGCTATTCTGGTTGGGCTAATTTGATTCTTATTTTTTTCATGAACATTTACAAAAAGGTCTTGGGCTCATTCCACATCAACATGGAAACAAGTAATGAAACACTGCTGTTATTTTTTGGCAACCCAGAATCCCTGCTCAGGGCCAGCCACAGTCTACAACTCTAAGCACAAGTGTGAACAGTTTATGAACAAGATATCCCAATGCACTAGGAAAACATCCAACTTTAAGCCACTTACGCCACCAATACAAGATGTTCTTTCCTTTCCCTGGCCTCCCTGAAAACTCCCAGGACAATAGATGGGTGTATACGCAACAACTGGAATCTCTCACATCAAAATAAGAGGCAAAGTTCAAAATTAAGGATGTGCTATCGGAAGCACCATGGGTTGGGTTTTACACCAGGATTTGGGTTCCACACCAAGATTGGGAGGTGCAGCATGGAAGGCAAAGTGCAGACATGGGGGCAGTTAAGGGGATTTTACGCCAATTTACCACCTATTGAGAGCATCTCCAGGGGCTGATTTACCCCCAGCACAGATTAAAAGAGTCCATATACCAGCCCTGCCTGGTGGCTTCTGGCTTCCTGTTCATGGTCCCCAGCACAGAGTACTCCAGTCACCCCCTTCCAATCACCAATCTATCTTCAGCCCTTGGCATTGCTCCTGCAGCAGAAATGCCTCCCCAGGAGAGTTTTATGGCCTTTCACACTCCAAGAGTTGCAGCTCTTTGACCTATGGAGCTTACAAGGTGGCTTGATAGCCTGGGAAACAAAAAGTATCTACACTGAAAACATGGAAACACACAAATTCAGATCTGCAATCCTGAAGTGAACATATAGCCACAGACACCACTGCTGTACTCCAGCTCCCCCACGCTCAGCTCTCCAATGACTCTTCCTCTTCTGGAAAGGTTCTAAGTATTTGCCAAGAGCTGCAGGAGGACGAACTTTGGCACCTGTAGGAAGTTATGATGTCCAGAGCCATTAATGTCATCTCACCCAACCTCTGCCATTGGCCCAGACTTAGGTTATTGCAAGAATGATTTGCTTGGCTTGTTACCAGGATCTAATGCCTCAGCATTCATGGCAGCTCAAAGGAAATTCAAAGTAGAAGTGGAGGAGTCGATATAAAAAGAAGAGAAAAGAGAAAATGTGAAGGCCCTTTTTTCCTGCCTTCAGTGTAGTTACTGCTGCTCTCTATTCACAATTATTCGCATGAATGAAACAGGAAGAGCAAATTACTGGTCTACAAATAATTACTTTCTTTCCCTGACCTAGAAAATAATAATAGATTGTGTTTCTATAGCTCTCTTCACCTAAAGATCTCAAAGCACTTTGCATGCACGTAATAATTATTGCTCTTGGAGGCAGTTACCCAAGGCACAAACTGGGGTGCCCAAAGATGTGCAGAAGATTAACGGCAGAACCACTAATTAGCATGTGGGGCATGGAGCAAGAATGGGAAGCTTTACTCCCCACCATAATCTAGAGCTGATCAGGGTTCTAGCTAGTCTTCCATGTACATACCCTGCTCCCCAAAGCTTGCAAAGCAAAGAGCTACATTGCAGCACAGTACTCCCAGGCATCTCATCTTGCCTCTGTCCTAGTGATTCACCCTATCAGTTTCTACTTTGCCCTTCCCCACTGGTGGCTGGCAAGTGAGCTGCTGCTATTGTTTTATGCCATCTCTACAACAGATGATAATATCCCTTCTCTAGATTTATTCAGACAGCCTTCTTGTTATCCTTACAGGCCAAGGGGAGCAAAAAGTGGCCTTAGAGCCACTAAGACTGAAGCCCCAAATCTCCAGCTCGAAAGGACACTTCAAATGTTTCTGGATCTACTTTCCTAAATTACTCCAGAGTCTGCATTTTTGCCCAGGTTTGCAAAGATCAACATTTCAATTTCCCATTTCTTTAGATAACAGAATTGAAAATGTGCCCTCAGCATTCTTAATTGATGGCAAATTATTCCTTCTCAAGGTAAGGAGGTGATTACTTCATTAGCAAGGAAAAATTACCATAATCAGAACAAATTCACTGTTACTGCACTTGGCAATAACAAGTCACTTAAGGCGTCATTGTCCCGGTCATTTCCTTCTTGAAATACTTATTGTATTTGTCCTTGTGGTGTACTGTATGAAATACCCAGTGAGACTAAACTAATGTCTGAAAAGGAACTACCCATTTTAGCTGCCTGATTGCAGTAACATGAAAATTCAGACTAATTTTCCATCCTCTCTTAGCATTGTTCATTAAAGGATCTCAATGTAATACATGTACAATGTTGTTAAGCGGAAGTTTTATTTCCACTTTACAGATAGGAAAGCATATGTGTAGCTTGTCCCACTGACTTTCAAGAAGATTTAAGCTCCTAACTCATTTTTAAAATGGAATTAAGTTCATAAATTGCTTGGGAAAATTTTGCCCCTGACATTGGATGTCATAGCTCCTATTTTAATCATCAGTCTATGTTCACACACAACTTCATGTATGTTGTTCTGTCTCTCAGATATACAAGATGCCATCCTTATACTGAAGGAAGACACCCATGGAAATAAAGAGACACTGCGGGTTGGTTGAAGTTTTAGGCTGGACACTTGCTTTGTCCCTGGATTCCTATGGTTAACAGAATTTGTCCTCTTCACTTCTCTTGCATGTGATTAAGATTTGGAGTGTGCTGCCATTCGCTCCCTCTCCACCAGATGGAAGAGCTGCTCCATCAATGACTTCCTGGAATATGCTAAATGCATCAACCATCACTTGCTGGTATTAAAGATAGACTCTATAGAAAATATACCCCAGTCCCCTCCCCCTCCCCCCCACAAAAAAACCCAAAATGAACTTGATAAGAGCTTACTAGGTGAGATTTTGTGGCCAATGCCGAAGGGCACATTAGCTCCATCATAATGACCTCTTGTAGTCATAAAAATCTGTTTCTCTATTAAAGTAACAGTACAATCCAGCAACAGATCCAGAAATAGGTCCATATTAGGAGCCGGATTAGGTGAATAAGAGAGACCGACAGTAATACCTCCAACAAACATTAAGTGCACATTACGTGTAAGTCTGGTGTTTGTTCCTTCATATACTGCAAGTGTTTAAGGGATTTTGTTGGATTTATACAAATGTTAAGAAAGAGAAGCTTTGCATATCCTCTAGATCCCCTTGACAGTCTAAAGATGCATCCAAATAATACTTAACTTTGGCTTTTAAGGGCTCTGGGGAAGGGGTTGCCTCTTTGGTGTGTGTTTGCAAGCACATGGCCCATGACAGGGGCTTCTAGAAAAACTGCAATACAAATATACAGGAAACAGCAGTTCTATACAACTAGCTAGCAGCAGGGGACAAGAAGGCACAAACACTGAAGTGGTAGATCTGTTTTTCAAAGCAAAAGATAGTGGATAATGTGTTATAAATGAAGAAATTCCAGGGAAAGGATCAGAACCTTGACAAAAAGTTACTTGAAATATGAAGCTAGTCTTTTAAACAAAGAAATCAATGCACTTCCATGTTGTAATTTTGCATTAGCTACTGAGAGTATAACCAGGCAGACTAGGCTCTCAGTTAGTGTAAACCTGATCCTTGGATTCCTTTCCAAATGGCTGGGCAATGAGGCTGGTGACTGTTCTCCCCTGACTGACAGACATCACCAGTGACCTGTCAAATCCTGAGACAGGTCCATTGGCGAAGCTATTTGTAGATCTCAATAGATTTGCTTCCCACTAATTACCTAACAAAAGCAGCAGACAAGGAAGATCTAACTCTTCAGATCTTCCTCTGACAAAGCTCATTTATCCCCAGTAGAGGAGATGCCCTCTCCCTTTTACTGCAGGCCACGTTGTTTCCTGGAGGGTAGTTGTAGAGAGGACAAAGATGGGTTTTTCTCTGTAGTTGTAGGGGACAGAACCGGTAAGCAATGGCCTCAAACCACAGCCGGGGAAATTTAGGGTGCCTACACACGTGACAATCTGCACTATTTAAGGTGTTCTAAAGTCATCACTTAATGCATGTGGGCAACTTGAGAATGTTTTTTAAATGGTGGAAGTTGCTTTAATTAAACCTCGTTTTACGTGTTTTAAACGTAAGGCGAACTGCAGGTGTGCATCGCAGCCTACCTAGTTCACACGTCTATTTAACTGGGAGTTTTCAAAGTGGTATTTACTAACTGCTGCAGCGTCTGGTGTCCCCTGGCCCCTACTCTGCAGAACTACAGCAAGGAACAAAACCCGCACCAAGCCATGGGATGTCTATTAAGGTTTAAGGTGCTATGCCTAAAGCACTTTAAGCAAAGCACAAAAGTTACAGAGCCTTTGGAAATGTCTGCCCTGTGTGTGTATAGGCAGAAATTAGGAGTAACTTTCTGACTATGGGGGTGGTGAAGTATTGGAACCAGCTACTTAGGGAAGCTGTGGACTCTCCATCCCTCAATTTTTTAACAGCAGGTTGAACAGCCACTTGGCTGGGATGGCATAGTCAGAGACAATCCTGCCTTAAGCAGGGGGCTGGACCAGATGACCTTGTGAGGCTCCTTCCAGACAGACTTTCATATGATCTACAATCTTATGAACTGAATATCTGCTTCAAAAGGCTAATGTTTTTCAACTCCTATTGGCATTGCATGAATGCTATGGTCATATCAAGCACAGCCTTTGCAAAGAAGAAGACCACCTATATACACTGGAGCATCAGAGGGCCAAACTGCATGCTTTGCTTAGTGAAGCAGACGTGTAACATGGAAACAGACCTCCTAACCACAGTTCTCAGTCTCTGGATTCACTACCCTCTGCAAGCAAGGGGTCAGGGAAGGGGTGAAAATTGGATTCATTAGTCACAGTAGCCAGCTATGTGTGAACTAAACAGTCTCTTGCTATATTCTACTTCCTCTGCAAGTCAAGAAGGAACTGGGGTTTCTTTGAGGAAGAATGACTGAGTGCTCCCCTGAGAATCAAAAATGATGTACAATAAATACACAGATCCACCATGTCCTGTCAGTGTGTGGGAGTCTGCATGGCAGGTTACAATTACAGCTGATTAGAAATGTTTTATCTAAAAAATCTTGACAAGAAAAGGACTTTTCAATATCTAGTTCTGTGGAAGTTATGCCTCTCTTGAAATTTCCTGGAGTTCAAACTAAAAAACTCTTGCATGTTATTTTTTTTATTAAAAGAGAACATTTCCACCCAAACTACTGAAAAACATGTTTTTTTCCTCCCTTTCTTTTATATTTTTTTCATTGAAAACATTTGACTAGTTCTGTTAAGAAAAACAGGATATTGCACCTTATACTGTCATCACTTCCCTTTAATAACAGATTTCAAACCATGTCTCTCTGTGAGAAGCATGGGCTTCTGGGGGGTTGGGATAATGGCTTTTACAGGGGTGGGATAAAGTTGCACAAGCTTTTGAATGCAAGACACCCTCTCTGTATGTTTAATATGCATCTGTATTAGCCTCAGACAACCAAGGTGAAAAATGTCAGAAGTCAGGGGCTGGGAACTGTATTTGAATATGCAGAATATTAAATAGCTCTCAGCTGTGCTGTGATCACTGTGGTTGCAATGGCTGTGCGTGTTTTCTGAAGGAGCAAAATCAGAACCACTTGAGGTCCTTGAGCAGCTCCCCGATGCTGTTGAAGCTCTGCAGTCTCCAGCTTAAGAAATGGAACTGAACAATCCTAAGTCACTTTGGCAATTTGGGAAATTTTACTCTAAACACCCACCTCCCGTTTCTTTGCCAGGTGTAGAGAATAGGGCTCCACTCCCCTTCCCAGCTGGCATGGAGGGCCTTGGGGACCCTGACAGCCAGAGCCGTGAAACAATACAGCAGTCCCCTGGTTGATAGCTCCAAATCAGAGCCAACATAAAACCTCCTCCAGCCACTAGTCTGGATGTGCTTGGAGACTCCCTCAGTGGAATGGATTACCCATTACTGCATTGGGCGTATTGTCCCATGATCACGTGATCTTAGCTTTAAAAAAAGGCTGAGAAGCAAAAGATAACATATAATACGTTACAACTGAAGAAATTCCAGGGAAAGGATCAGACCCCTGAGAAAAAGGGACCTCAAGCTTTTACTTCAACCAGTAGCAGCCACTGGAGGGCGTGAAGAGCTACCATCTATGATCATGACGACTTTTCTGTGAACCATCTCACTCTACAGTTTTGGACCTATGAGATGTGCTGCTTGTTTGGCAACTGGATTTTCCAGCACTGTTTGCAAGGACCTGATCCTGCAGCCGATGCTTGGTAAAGCAACTTCCCATTGTCCAGAGAAGTTTTAGCTCCAGCAGGAACAAGCCACAGATAACAAGCCTAACTGCCCTGTGAAAAGATGCCAGGAATGGTTGAGTCAGGTGCTGTACCAAGTCAAAAATAAAATCAGTGCGTGCATATCTTCCATCATGGTGCAAGCTCAGAAAGGGAGTTATTTGCCACTGTGATTTTCCCCACTCTATTTTCCCCCAGCAATTGTAGAACAACCTAAGCCTTAAGGCACCCACAATCAAACAGGGCCCAACTTTTTTTATCTTTTGCAGTCAGTTTAATGCAGGGGAAGGCTGCTGGGGTGCCAGCTCTGGAGACAAGCAGGACACAGGCAGTGTACACTTCTCCTTCCCTTGTCAGCCTTCCCCCGACCTGACCAAATGAGCCACCTTCCTCTGGGGGAAAGGGGAGGTATTCTGATATGGAGCATATCACCTCTAGGCCAGGTCCTCAGTTTGATGCAAGCTGGCATAGACCTCTTGACTTCAATGGAGCTAGCACAATTGGCACCAACTGAGGGTCTGCCCCAAGAGGTTTCTAGCTGAGATCCAACTAGATCCGACAAGTCTGACAGCTGACCTCCCCCTCCTCCCCCATCCAGGCTCAGGGTACTCTAAGAAATATAGTAGGACCCACTAGCCGATCATTTGTGAGAAGTCTCATGCTGGAGATCAAAGTTGCAAAGAGCTAAGAAGGCAGAACAACTTTCTCACTTTTGGAGAGGGTTGGAGTTGAAGACAACTGGTGGCAGGATGGGCTGGCACTGCACTCTCTCCACCCTGCCAACTCCTTGGGTAAGCGAGTGTCCAGCTGTCACCTAGGAATATCGAGTCCTTATTCTCCCACTTGAGGTTACAAAAAATCCCAGAGACTCACATAGGGTGAGTTCATGCCTTGAGTTAAGTTAAACATCGGGAGTTAAACAAGCAAGCCCAAACTGGACAATTAACCAAAGACCTTCCTTCAGGTCATCTGTCAAGGGTCAGGTCAGATCACCTGTCAAGGGTGAGCCATGGGCATCTATCTCCCTTTTCCGGTCCCTGGCATTAAAGAGGAAGGAAGGGATCGATCCTTTGAACAAACATGTATTCATGGTGCAGAGCTGACCCAATTGACAGCTCAGTGTGTTGTCAGCACCACGTGGAGCCCAGCACATGCTGCAAGGAGTCAGCTCCACAGGCGCTGGGCATGGCAAGAAAAGGAATTTTAACTCTACAACTGCCAACATTTTCCCTTAGGCACAAATGTTTGGCACGCTATCATTTCTCGGGCCATTTGCTCATCTTGGATGCCAGCCTTTATTTGAAGGCCTTGCTCCTTGGGTCACATAAGAGTCATTTATCTCGACAAATGTTGATGTTAGGAAGTGTCCTTGGGCTGGCTTCTCCTCAATGTTACACTGACCGTGCTCCGGAGCAGCTTTGCTCATGGCACTGACGTGAGACTGCCCACTCAGTCCGATCAGTTGTACAAACAGCGATTCTGAAGGTTAGACTTTGATATTGCAGACATGTCCATTATTCTCCCCTTTGCTTGCTAACAAATGTTGTTGCCTTTCTTTGCTCATCATATTCTGTTCATCTCTTCATGCCCAAGCAGGTTTGGTCATAATGTTTGTGGGGAGGGGGTGTATGAGAGAGAGAGAACCAAAGAGACACAGAGAGAGAGAGAAAAAGAGAGACCTATACACTAAATACAATAGGACACTTGTGTCAAGTGAATGGCATAAAGCTCTTCCTGGGTAGAGGCAGCTGGAATGGGACATGGATGTCTAGATTCAAAATAATGAGCCACATTCTGAGCCGAAGAAACTGGGTTCTTGGGCACAGAAAATAAAGTCTGCCCAGATCCATTTGCGTAGACTAACCTCCAGATGAGGAAGAATACCTGTCATGTAATACACCTGCACTGGCTCCATTGTAGAAGAAGAGGAGGCATTTTGCACCTCCCTTAATTCAAGGGCTTCAGTTGCCTTTGCTACTGCCATTGTGGGCTGGGGGAATCATGGCATCTACCCTAATTTTCTTCTCTCCTTCAGTGAACTCTGTGGGATCTGGGAGCTATGGCAAATTGCCCAAACAATACCCACTGTTTCATGATAAATCTGCTAGTCAGGCCTTTCTTAGGGAGCCTTGGCCACTCCAGGCAGCACAGATGTACTTTCTGATACTAATGCCTTACGCTTGGCCAAGGAGCTAAGGCCAGGTGCTTGGCTTTGAAAAACTGACTGAAGCAAGGATGGTGTCAGCAGCATCCCTGTGGATGAGCAGGTGGCCCAGTCAGAGGGGCACTTCGGCCAAGAAGCAAATAACTGACTCAAGAGACTCACTTGAATTCAGTGTTACTGCATTAATGCTCTGTCAGCACAGACAGGGCTTCTGGTTCTTTAATGCTTTTATTGTACGGACACAATCTAGCAATGAGCAATGGTAACAGACCAGTCATTTACATACCATGCCCCAATCCAAAGCCATTAAGAAGTTAATAGGAGTCACAGAAAAAACCCCAAAAAACAATCACACTGCTGTGCAGTGGACATCGAATCAAGCCCCATATTGCAAGCATAGGGAAATTCCAGCCTGCTCTCCAGGAAGGCTACTTTGGGCTCAGGGAACTTAAGTGAAAGCTACGCACCCATGTTGCAAAGGTCGGGTATAAAGATATTGTAAACCCCAAAGGCATGAGCCAGTGCTCTTTTTGACACTTCCCGTTCCCTGCAGATGCATGCTCCCCACTACTTTTTGTCCCAGAAATTCTGCTACTACAAGCAATTTCCTTTTCCAATATCACACAAGAATGGATGACATTCAGCAATCTCGTGACTGCATTTGACATGGCTTCCATGAATTCGCCAGTCCCGTCACCACTATGCTGTCCTTGCCAAAAGAAAGGTCAGCAAATGCTAACGTGAAATCCACCAACCCCAGAAACATTGTTTTCTTGGCCATTCACAGGACAAAGTTACAAAGAAAGAAAAAAAGGCCCTCGCTGCTCAGTAAAAGCAAAAATTCAACTCTACTGGAGTTGCTCCAGCCTTCTGGGCATCTGCTATGGGCACTGCCTTAGTTACACCAACACAGTTCCAATTTAACTTATAATACAACAGTTTTGACTGTTTCCATGCACCTGATAAGGCCTTTCTTGTTATAGGACTGATGCGCTTGCTGGCATTCGTGACCTATCATAATTAGGCATCGCTCCCCAAAGACTAGTGAGATGACCACTTCATACATTAGATCCTGATGCTGCACCTGATCTAAATATATAACACTACTTTATTTGACTTGCATTCCTTGTGGATAAAACTGGCTTGGATGTTATTATGTTTACGCTGAAAGTTGTATACCATCTCAAAGACCTGGCATCACCACTAACAAGCAGCAATCCTTTATCCACCACCACCACAAAGCACCTTAGGAGTATTCAAAGAGCAGGCTTTTGGCTTCCAATCCTATTCACCTTAAGTAGACTAATGCAGCCTCATTAGAGTTCCTATGTCAGGCCTGAGAAATACATCTTCAATCAAACACTTGGCCTGCAAATACTGCATCTTGCTCCATCTTTTCTTCTCTCTGTTTTACAATAATTTGGCAGGCTTTCAAATAGGAGAGTAAATGAAAACAAGCCATTTCAGTCCTGCATTCAGATCAAGTGTGCTTTTCCTTTGTCACCTGAACTGCTATAAACATTTCCTGCAGTCCTGTTCCAAGTCAATAGCTGAAAGTAGCATACCCTACTGAAAAAAGAGCACCAAATGTCCTTGATATTGTATAGGCATAATAACATTCAAGGAAGAATTAAATTTAAAAGAAAGCCCATTATAACAGGGTTCACTTCACAACTTTTCTTAAATTTATGAATTTAGCAGTGTATAATTCTAACAATAATTTGTAATCGTAGCCATAGGGAATATACAGTTAATAATAGGTACTTCTGCCAGTTTCTTTAGAGATGCCAGATCATGAGACACCTGCATTGTATGTAATTTCTGTTAAAATCTATACCTTTCCTTACATATCCCAAATATTTGGCTAGATGACACTCAAATTGTTTAGCAATAAAGCAGAACCCTCCAAATCCTCCATGTACTGTCACTCCTAAGTTATGCCCTTGATTATACCACCATGCACAAACTGAGGGAGCCTATCTTCCTTCTCTGGCAGACAGCTTAGAAGAAATAAAACCTAGTGAAATGAAGAACCTGAGATTAATGAGGTCAGCCCATGTCAATAGCATTGTAGTCCTGGATAAATAATAAACTATTTCAAACAGGGCTTTTTCTCACTGCCAAAATAAAGATATTATAAACAGCAGGACATAAGAGCTGGGAGTAAGTACAAGAATAGGGTGACTCGAGGATTTTAGTCGCTGATGCGGGTCAGAGAAACCAACTCTGCACGCTCTGAACAAGGGAAGAGTTTAGAGGTGTGCAAAGTCCTAAGGGAACCAGGAAAGTAAGAAGAGCTTCTGCAAGCTATAATTTAAGCAGCAGCAGAACAAGACGACAAAAACCTGATCCCAGGAAGATGCAGACACTGCAGAAATTCAGGTTAGGTTTCTTTTAGTACATGCAGGCAGCTCACAAACTAAAACATAGGAGCAAATATTATAATTAGGCAACTCGTGA
This sequence comes from Crocodylus porosus, assembly GCF_001723895.1. NCBI lineage: Eukaryota > Metazoa > Chordata > Crocodylia > Crocodylidae > Crocodylus > Crocodylus porosus. The sequence continues at coordinate 8,553,256 of NW_017728936.1, read as the reverse complement.
GAAGTGACCTGCACGACTAGATGCATTGCCTACACAATGGAGCTCACACTCACTCTAAATAAAAGTCTGGGGAGAAATCCTGGAAATCCAGCTCTTACAGGAAAAGATCAGTCCTATTTCCCCCTTGTTCAAAGGGTAGGATTTTACAACCTTGTTCTAAAAACAATACAACTGGATGCTCGTTCTGATCTTGCTGATACCGTTTTGAGCCAGACGTAACTCCAGCCACCCGATTTACACCAATCTGAGAGGAAAATCATGCTCTTGGCCTTTCCAAATATTCTTCTGGGGTGCTCTTGTTCTCCTATGGGGGCTCCTCTTCCAGAAGAAGCAGGAAATGCCAATATCCTAGGGGCTCAGATCATCCCCTGACTCTGGGAATACTGTACTTCATGTTGAGCTGATCACCAATATCTAATACAATACTCAGGGCCTCATGCACGTGCATGAAAATAGCGTTCTTGCCTCAGTATGAAGAGGCAACCCAGAGAAAACATTTGGGGGATACAGCAAGAAATGTGGGTGGGTGGGTTGCTGGATGGTAGAGGCGGCAATTCTCTGTCATTTCAAGACCCACTCCTGAGAAGAAAATTCAGCGCAAAGTCCACGACTCTGACAATTGTCCAACAATTGCTCCGTTTTTCCTCCCAGCGTAAGGCGCTGTCTGAAATAAAGCAATAAATCCTCTTTCAAGATTTTATGACTCAAAGGAAAACCCAGCAGGTATTCAAATGTGATCAAAGGTGCCTGCGAGATCTTGATTAATCCAGTTACCATCACACACACACGTGGACATGTTTTTCCTCTGATACTCTCCCAGATTTCCACTACTGGCCCCATCCGCTTCCCGTAGGGGGAAACTTTCAGTCGCTCAACACAGCTAAGATCTCAACGTGTTTCGTTGAATAAACTTCTTTCAGGTGCTCTAGAGAAAGACAAATCCAGGGAGGAAAGAATCCATTCATCATCTTTGCTCTTGTCATACTGAAAGCAAGCAGGATTTTGATCGGTGGGCCCGTGCAGTTGGCGGCATGTGGATACTTACTGAGCACACAACAGTTATTACAGTACAACTCAAAACCAAGATATTGGGATCTAACACAAGAGGGAACCACAACACAAGAATCAGGCACCCTAGTGGAAAAGCACAACCACCCTTTTTTAAAGATTCCTTTAAACACATGAGATCAGCAGGCTCCTCAAATCATTTGGCAGCACTGGCTTGAAACAATTATACAAATATGCCTTTCATTACAGACCATCCCCTAGGCCTATATGAAGTCACATTAAGTCAATATGACACTGCATATATACACACACGGCAGCCCGCTGTAAAGGGCAGCATCGCAGAATTAGCCTGCATGGTCCATATAGGAGAGTGTTTAATACGCCTAAGGTTATGCGTGTATGTAAACCCTGTGGGAACCAAATCGCATCTGCAACAGGAGGCTGAACGAAACTCCCTGCATGGGAATTTCTGGGAAGAAACATTTCTTTATATGATCCACTAGATTTTTATGTTTAAATTATTGTCAACCTTATTGATAAATTAGCTGTAATGAGACACACCAGTGTAACATATTCTGGCCCCTTATTTTCACATCCCTAAATCATATTTGTGAGTTTTATGGGAGAGCCCTACAGGGTTTCAAAGAGGATAATAGGTTTTCAGAGTGCCCTTTAAATGTCATTTTAAAAAATGTATCCCTCCTATAAAATGCTGTCGGATGATTCGAAAGCCCTGGTGCAAGTCTATCACTCTTGAAAATCCTTTAGCTTTCATTGTAATTTTATAGGCTCTCATTTCATTTCTATAGAACCCTGTTGGTTCCCTCTCTGTTGGAAGAAGTCCAAAGGACTTTTCCATAAGAGCAAGGAATGGAAGGCAGCTCAGCAGCTTTGCTAAGTCTCTTATTGCTTTTCTCTGAGGATTAAAGTATCATGCTTTACTACTATATTTATGATGAAGTAGCACGTAGAGATTCCAGCCAAACCTTGGCCCCACTGGGAAAGGCACTTTCCAAATGTCTAATAAGAGCATTCTCATTATTAACCAGATGTTTGGGACCTGATTTTGATCTTGCTGACTCTACTTGTAAACCAGTGCAAGTCCTGCGATGGCTCGTGGTGATGTACGCTGATCTAAATGATATTGGAGCCCAACTCCAAGGTAGGAAATAAAAGTTGTAATCTCAGATTCTTTAGAGACTGCATTCTCATCTATATACAGTGCAGAAAAGTCCCCACAGCGTCCAACAGAATGAGAAGCAGATGGGAAATGGTTTGCAAACAGGAACTCTTTGTTTGTTTGCTTTGCATTGTTTACCATAGAAAATCTTACCGGAAGCACGAGTAGGAGAAAACCACTGCAAGCGACTTTGGGCTTAAGGAAATCCATATATACAAAGGGCTGGCAAAACAATGCATCCATTTCTGCGTGATGCCCTGAATATGGCCCCAACCATTCACATGCTTGACTTTGCTGCTGGGGCTTTAGTAGTAGTAAAGTTGAGCACGCTGGTAGCAGCCTCAGTTTGTTGATCCTTAACTAAACTTTTTTCAGATAGTACGCAGCATGAACACAGCATTTTTTTATCTTTACAGATTATTTCCAGGGTCAGAGAGAAAGAATGTGTTGCTCAGCGAGATAAGGCAGTAGCCAGTGTAAGCAGACACCTTACAGGCCGAGGTTCTGTGTGCTATGGATACAAATTCATTAATATAAGGAATTGGGACTTAAATGGTACAGCAGCCTAGAAACATGGTGGGTTTTCATCCGCTCAGGTGAGGAGAAACCTAATAAATTAATTTATACAATTAAATGTATTAGGTCCTACAATATTGTATAGGATTTATTAACTTAAATCCAATATAATGCAGATTTAAATCCACTTAAATATAGTATGGACCACAATCACTTGTGGTTGAAATAGGGCTTAAGTTTTTTTGGTTTGTGTGTGTCAGAGCCTATCTAAATACATGTAAACCTAGGTTTGTATTTTCTTCCCTAATAGCCTTGACTATAGTTTCATGAATCTATACACTAAGGAAAATCCTCTCTAAACAAATGCGTATGCAGTACATACACATGTATACCCAATACACAACACTTACAAATAGGCTTTCAAAGATATGTGCTAGTAAAGGGATGTTTTAAGATTAAACCTCATGCTGTATCTTTAAAAAACTGCCCATCTGTTTTACCAAGTACCATTTATTATTAAATCTGCAATATATTAAAAAGGATAGCTTAGATGGACCTTTCTCCACCATAGCTCTTTTTTAAATCATTTTTACCCGTTTTACTCAGCTCACCCCAGGAAACTAGATTAATTGTTTTTACTTCTGCTGACGGTCATTTACATTTTCTCATCCAGTCATACAGGGCTATATTGTACCCAAACTGCAAGGGAAAGTGTAAAAAAAAAAAAAAAAAAAAAAGAAAATGGGCCAGAAGTTGTCCCTAGCCACACTCCCTTAATTTCAATTCATTACTACTGTCACTGATGCTAACCAAACACTACCAATTTCTGTGGAGTTACACCAGGGATATTTCTGGTACCAAAACTCTATTCTTATAAGACTCTTTTCAAAAAGAGATAAATTACCCTTCCATTCCAACATTAGTTTAGATCAAGAACCCTTACATTTTCCCCTAACAATTTCTCAAGAATCATTTGAAGCATATATAAAAATGTTGCCAAACAAATCAAAAAAAAAACAAAACCAGCAATTAAAAAAAGAAAGCTATAGTAACAACCACAAAAAAATCTCTACAGAAATTCTGCAGACTTTGTATAGCCTCCTGCAGATCAGCATATTTTGCTGTGTAGGTGGGAGGGAGGGAGGGGGGAAAAATCCCTGCAGTTTTCTAATGTATCTAGTTATTTCTTGGCCCACATCCAAGCAAATAAATAATAATAATAATAAACCAGATGCCTGCAAATGCAGCCAAGACGGACACACAACTGCAGTGGATGGGGGTAGCATGTGAGCTAGATGCTGCTGAGTTCAGATGCTCTATTTAGCCTTCTACTGGTAATTGCTTAATTGACAGCCCAACCCTTGTAGTACTAAAACAGATCAGGATTTATAGAGAACAGAGCATGACAAGAATTAGTTAACCATGCTTCTCTGCTCCAGGGTAACTGGATTTGATGCTGCTGGGCTAATTTACTCTTGGCTTTAGTCCCCCTTGAAAGCCCCAGATGTGTTATTTGCTGAATTGATACAGATGAGCTTACCAGACCACACTATCCAACCACTTGAGGGACCACCCCCACCCACAAGAAGTTTGTTCCTTGCCTATGATCTATTCAGTGCTGAGACTCTCTGCTAAGACTCACAGACAAGGCTGTTGACCCTTCCAGGGAGTCAAATTCTGCTCTCATTTCTACGGGTGCAATCCTGCTCTCTTCAATGCAGTCACGTGCCGGAGAGGAAAATTTGGCTGGAGGGGAACAAGACTTTCCCCAGCAAACCACTTCATGTGTACACCAGAAAAGGAGGAAGGCCAGCCTTCCTTGCTAGCATGGAATTCCCCAGGGCCTTCAAACCAAGAACAGCTCAACCTGTTTGTCCAGGCATCTTCTCATAATTAATTCATGATTTGTTTAAGTGAGTAAGCAGCCTGGAACTCAGAGCTCAAGCACATGGCAGGAAGGTTCAAGACAATGCTGGTTATCTGCATCTCATCTTTCTTCTCATGGTGATATGCCAGAAGGATGTTTTGCCTTTTGACCAGTACCTAACTTCAATAAGAAATCTATGATTTCCCTTGATTGATCTCTTCCAAACCACATCCCTACTCCCAGAAGTTTCCCTCAAGTATTTGGGGGAAAACAGCATGATTTCCCTGAAGCACAGGGGGATGTTATATGAAGCCAGGAAGACATCATTTCCCCAACCTGAAGTAAATCTGGGTGAGCAGAATCAAGCTCTTCCTTCCTCAGGACCTCTCTGGATTCTCCAGGAGAGATCCTCACACACTGCTAATTGTGGCTGACTGAGCTAAGCCAGTTAGTGTCAGCAGAGGACTTTACCCCTCCATTTTTTCCTAGATCTCACTTACAGTATTTGCAGCCACAGTCTCCTTGGTTGGCTGTAGGGGAACAAAAGAAACCTACTGTTTTGGGTGGATTCCTGAGTGAGAGCCTAATGAATCCTCCAAAAGCCTGCAGTAAAACAGGTAGCATTAGATGCACCAAAGTCTTTCCAGTGCCTTCTGGACAAAATATAGTTTCCTGCTCTCTAGCAGACAGCCAGCTGTTATTTCTATTTCTGAATTCTCTGGGGGGACTCAAATATTATGGTGATGAGGGGAAGGGAGGTGCATTTAAGTACCTAGACAGACAGATGCCAAAAGAGGAAGCAAGCTATTCCCATGGGCAGAACCCTTATTTAATTATCATCCCAGCCCAGTTACTGAAATGCAAACCAATATGAGATCAGGACAAGGGTGTCTTAGGTTTAAGATAATTGGCTTCAGGAATGTTGTCCTTCAGCCTTCACCAGTATTTACTCGGAACATGCCCAGGTGAGTGCAGAAATAATTGCTAGCCTACAAACCCAAGGCCTTTAAAATAAAAAGAACCAGCTGAAATTTGCTGGAGTTGATTCAGGGGGTGTGGAGGGCTTCACAATTGATAGAAAAAGAAATGTTTTCACATCTGACCAACTTCTGGTCCAAGATTTTGAATGCTGGCTTAGTTTCCCATTGAAACATATATTCAGAGCTTGAGCCTGCAAATGCATAATATATTCCTAACTTCAGGGATGTTGATTGTAGCTGTGTTGGTCAAAGGGCAGAGGCAGACAAGGTTGTTTGGGTAGATGCAATATCATTTATTACAGCAACTAAAACAGTTGGAAAAACTCTTCTTTGCAAGCTTTTGAGTACAAGCACCCTTCTTCATGCAGAGGAAACATCTTAACTGCATACACTTTCCAATGGTACTGTGGGATACATGTGCATTACTCGAGGGTGCAAGTCACTTTCTCATTAAACACCAAAAGGTCTAAAAACAACAACAACAACATGACCCTTATGACATTTCTGCTGTTTAACTGAACTTATTTTGCACATTTTTATTCTGTTTGCACAGTTCTCCAAGCATTTCTGGCCCATGAGTACAACTCAGGCTCTGCAGTGATACAAATAATTAATAGATGCAAAACAATTGTCACTAAGCCATTTTCTGAAAGGCTTGGACTTTCTTCTGAAGGGGGAAGTTGTGCAGGAGAAAAACAAAACTTCCTTTATGTTTCCTGCTCTTGTGATATTTATTTCACAACATTTCTATTGTTAGTCAATAGGTAATTTGTAAAGAACAGAGGAAGGCAGGATCTAGGTCAGAGGCGACTGGTGGGGCGGGGGACATATGCCCCCCCTAACAGCCAGGGCCATCCCCACCGGCAGCTTCTGTGGGTGCTCAACAGCCCTGTCCCTGCTGCTGACCCTGGCTTCTGTGGGTGCCCCTGCCCCCCTAGACTCAAGAGGCACCAGTTGCCCATGGGTAACCTTGGCCTAAGTTCCTCCAGAGCCTCATCTTCTACTGAAGTATGTAGCAAGGTCTCTTCACCACAGACCTCTTCCCCCTCAAAAACGCTAGTTGTTTAGCATTTTTTTCCATTGTGAAAGGAAGTGATATAAATAGTTGCACATAAAGTGCTTTTTTCCTGTAGGAGGTAAAAGGGATAATATCTGTGTTTTATCAAAGAGCATAAAAGAACAGGGTTTGAGCAGAGGATGCACTGGGACCCTGCTTCTTCAGACTTTATCTACAGGCTTAACTTTATGTATTGTAAGTAGTGCCGTTGAAGTCAATGTGATTACTAGCCCTGTGCAAAGCAGCTAGTATTCGGATGATTCGGGGGACAGTGATTTGAATCACTTGCCTGATTCGATTTGCCAAATCAGCCAGGCGAGCTCCATCCCCTGCCTGCACTCTCAGCTCGGCAATGGCTGCCCTGCCTGCCCTAGCTCTGGCTCTTGTTTAAAAAAAAAAAGCGCTGACTCACTGGATGCTGCTGGGTAGAGGGCAAACCCTGCTGCCCACCCACTGCCCCATGCTGCATGGGGGGCTCTGCACCCGCCCCCCCCGCCCTCACATGTGCCCTGCCTAGGCCAGCTCTGGCCCTTTAAGGGAAAAAAAAAGAAAAAAACCCCACACTCACCCTTCCTGCCAGTGGGGGTGATCCCCGCTGTCCCACATTGCTCTGTGCCACATGGGGGAGTTTGCACATGCCCCTGAGGCCCCTGCAGGAGCAGAGAGTCCCAGGGATTTTCTCTGTTAGTTTTTTTTTTCTTAAAGGGCCAGAGCTGGCCTGGGCGGGGCACCCATGGGGGGCTGGGAGAGCAGGGGGGGAGGAGGCTCGTAGCAGTGCCCCCCATGCAGTGTAGGGCAGAAGGGATCACCACCCACCTTCTGCCCAGCAGCACTGGGGCTATTTTTTAAAGTACCAAGCTGAGGTGGGTGGGGGCAGCCATGGGGGGGCTGGGTGAGCAGGCGATGGTTGGGGGGGCCTGGGGGATCAGGCTGGGGATGGGAGCTGGCAGGGATCCCCCCACGGTTCCCTCCCCTGCACCTAGTACTTACCAGCTACGAGCCGGCTGCAGCCCCGGGGACTGCCCGAGTCATCAAAGCTTTCCAGATCTCTTCCAAAGATTCAGAGAGCTTTGAATTGATTCAGGCCTTTAAATTGGTCCCCTGATTCAATTCAGATTTAGAGATTCGGCCACTGAATCGAGCCGAATCACCTTCAAATCGAATCACCACCTGAAGCTTCGCACAGCCCTAGTGATTACTTGCAACACGCGGGTAAAGCACACACCTAAGTCACTGCAGAATCAAGACCAAAGAGAGAAGAGGAAGCAGAAAAATAAGAGAAGTTTGCATAGAGGTTTTCAGATATTTGGAAATAATTTTCAATTAGTGGTTTAAAAAAGGAAAAATTTTTATGTAATAATTTTTTTAGCCAAAAAGAAGCATGGAAAACTTTGAGACTAAAAGCATCCAGGCTTTTGGCTTGTTTTCCCACTTTCCCCCATTATATCATTACTGAAAATGAAGGAAGGAAAACCTAGAACATGGAAATTAAGCCACTGAAAACATTTTCAGGTTTCATCATGAGGAATAGGAAAGAAAATATATTTTAAAAGATGAAAGTTTTGCGATGAACATTTTCATTGCTGGAGAAAATGTCATTTTTCAATTAAACAATTTTCATTTGGAACATTTCAATCAGCTCTAATACAAAAGCACTTGTTGAAGGTACAATGAAGCTAAATGGTTCCCTTACCCAGTTTGCAATACTATGGCTAAGCTAAGCAAGTAGCTAGCTGCAATTATTGCAATTGAAGATTAGCTATGTATTATACCGGCAACTAATCCGTGATGGAACATCCTGTATTTCTTACTCCCACCTTGTCTGTTTTACCAACCTGTCTGTCTTGTCTTGCATTAAGTCCCTTGGTCTTTTCACTTGTTGCCTTAAGTGTGGTTTAGCAATCTACCTGCATGCAGCAAATTGCAGAATCAAGCTTTAGACCATAAACTCTGAAACAATGTGTTTGCAACCCCCAGTTGTAAGCGATCCTGGTCCAGTCAAGGCTCTGGGAAATATTGCAGCAATAAATAAATGATTATTATTGCAAAGTCAACTAATACTTTGGGAGCTAAGAAAATTAATCTGGACCACATCAGATGAAGATGAAATGTACTAATCTGTGCAGACCTTTGTTGGCCTTTGCCAATTACTGTGCTTGTTATTTGCATCGATCAGAATTTTCTAGGCAGTTGACTGATATTCATTTCACTGCGGGAGTTAAGGAGGCTGGTAGCAGAATAGGTCAGTGCTAACCTCAGCATCTAATCCTCCTTCCTTACAGCTGCAGGGCTACTGGCATTTTTATGCAGTGCCTAGCAAAATGCAGTCCTGATTCATGATTAGGGCTCCCAGAGGTACTACAATAGTGCAAACAGATAAGGAGAATCCTTTGTTTGAATGGCCACTCTTCCATCAAAACGGTTCTGAGACTAGTGACCTGATTCTGAGCTCATTAACAGCAATACAATGATATTGGCAAAAATCCTGGTCCTGATCACCCACTGTCTTTTGTAGGAGCGCGATTTCACCAACTGGCTTGAATGGAGTTGCGTCCGATTTATCCTGGGTGTAAACAGAAGCCGGCTCTGCATTTTGGAAACATCAAAGGAGTTAAAAGTGACTTCAGACTGGAACAAGTGGTGCTTTGTCTACTGTCCCTCCTCCTTGTACTTTAATTTTGACAGTGCTTGTTAGTTCAGCTAACACCATGATGACTTGCTAGCCCTGATGTCACAGTGGGAACACAGACTCTAGTGTAAGGCTGATGGGCTCATCGCAACATGTGGTCCACTCTCTCATCATGACTTTGGTCAAGGCAAGAGAAAATACACTGTCAGGAACTATCTTGCGTTGGCAAGGAGATGGCATGAAAGTGGTGGGGGAGGACTCATATCCTATTCCATTGCTACAATGCCTTGGAAACCCCAAACGAACTAGCATTTTTTACTTTTTTTCTATTAGCGACCTTGTTAATAATGCCAATAACAGGCTGACCAGCACCAAACACTAAAACAATCAAGAATCATTCTTCCTTCCCCTTCCTTCTTCCTAAAATATTACAAGGTAGGCCTGTAGATAGGTGATGAGCAGTGTTAGACTGGCAGAGCAGGGCAGCACTTTGTAGACTATCTGGTTCACAGGCTACAGCCATCAGCTGCTCCGCCAAAACCATCAAACTTTGCCTCTCTGAATTAGTTAGTGTATAAGGTGCCAGCCACCCTGTCCTGCCCTCTGCCTAACTCAGCTAAGTACCTCTCTGGAATCGTAAGTACAGCAGGGTTTTTTCCCTCCTGGTTATGGCTTTCTGATTTGCAAGCTTTTCTTTGCATCCGAGACTGCTGTACACTCTCATTTGGAAAGGAACACTGAATTTCTTACATAAAAACGGGATTGTGGGAGTATTAAGGAAAACACCAACTATCACACGAAAGTTGTGGTATTGCTTCTGCAAGACGTCCGAAGCGGCAGCAACGGCGGCCACCCTGTTGGAAGAGGTGTGTTAGGGGGAAGAAAGGAGGGACAAACTCGAGGTGGGAGGAAGACAAAGGAGATGGAGAGGGAGGAAGATTTGCACAGATGGGAGATTATCTCTTGGTGCCAGGAGCAATGGCACAAGCGACACAAAGCCAAACACCCACCTGAGAATCATGGACAATGCGGGCTGGAAGGAAGGGACCTCAGGAGGTCACATCTAGTCCAGCCCCCTGCTAGAAGCAGGACCAACCTCAGGTAGCTCATCCCAGCCAAGGCTTTGTGTACCTGCGTCTTCAAAACCTCCAAGGAAGGAGAGTTCACAATCCCTCCCGGTAGCCTAATCCAGTGCTTCACCCCCCTCCCAGCGAAAAGGTTTGTCCTGCAATCCGACAGAAACCTCCCTTGCTGCCACTTTCCTCAGGGAAGAGGAAAAGAAGGGTGGAGAGGGGCTCGCCGGGGTGCAGCAGGCCTTAATGGCAAGAGAAACGCTTCTGGACATGTTCTGCAAGGGACACCTTACCTCTTCCCGCTCCACAAGCCTTCTCCCTGCCCTGCACCCAGCAGCCTGGCGTGGCCAGACCCGTGTCCCGAGTCGCCGGCAAGCGGCCGCTCCAGCAACGCCCCTCGGGCAGCGCTGCTCGGCTCCTCACGCGGGCCCGGAGCCCCGCGCCCCGGCTTTGCCGAAACCCAGCGCTTCCCCGGGCAGGCTCAGGCCCGCGCAGTCCAGGGGCCGGGCTCGGACCCCACGTCCTGTGCTGAGGCTTCGCGCCGAGCCTGCAGGGATGCTCCCGGGACCCGGCCCACCCGTGGCGGGG
>NW_017728936.1:8525060-8541891 GCF_001723895.1 Crocodylus porosus | reverse complement strand
GCCCGGGGCTGCGCTGCCACCTGCCCGGCGCCGGCCTCGAACCGGCGGCTGCCTGCGGCCGGCTCCGCGTTTATGTAAGACGCGCCGCGCGCGGCGGCCGGAGGGTCACAGCGCATCCGCGCCGCGGCCGGGCCCTGCTGCGCTCCCCTGCGCCGCTCACCTGCGCCCTCCCCGCAAGGACCAGCGCCGGGCGTCGGCACCCAGCTTGCCCCCTCCCTCGCTGTGCCGGGGTGGGGGGCCCCGGGAAGACGGCGCTGCTGGCGATCCGACGCGCTGGGGGAGCGCTGTGAATGAATGCCGGGCTGGTGGATGGAAAAGGCGCTGGCGTATTACTCAGGCTAGCTGTGGGGGAATAAGCACTGCTTCTGCTGGGCTCATCCAGCCTTTACCTGCACGGCAGCCGTGTCAGGTTTGACCGCCCTTTGGGATTTGTATTTAGCCTTCAGATGAGAAACTTTGTTACACGGGATTCTCGCTGGCTCTCTAGCTGTAGTAGATAAATGAAACCAAAGCCTGGAGACACCTGACTCCGGGGCTCTTTCCTGCCCAGGGCAGGAGGTCGGACTCGATGATCTACCGAGGCCCCTTCTGCCCCTAGAAATCTGTGAAATCTATAAAATCGCTGAACTGTTACAAGGTAGGAGAAGTTACATGTGAAAAATAGGGTTGGTGCAGGTAACATAAATACCTCCCCCCCACGTAAAGGCCAGTCGCTGTACAAAATACACACCAAAGCAAACCTAGCTCAAACTTGAAATGTATCTTTTTAAAAAGGAAAGGTAATCAATTAAGCTTTCTACTTGCAGCGTAGCATGTAGCGCTCGGCATGGCATGGCAGTCCCTGAAAATATTGCAAATGTGCGGCCAGCAAAATGTAAATAAGGGGCAAAATACACGTAAAAGCTGACTGCTAAGAGGTGATGTCATCGATATACCATGGAACAGTCCCCAGGCCCAGAAATGAGAGGCTCATGGCAGGGGGAGGGAGGGATCCCAACAGGTTGCTGTTTCCCAGAAGAAGTCTTTTAAGCCAGGTACCGATTTTGCTATGCGAGTGTGAAGGGAAGACACTAAGATTTTCAAAGCCACTTAAGGGATGCAGGTGCTCAGGTCCTTGCTAATTCTGGCCCCTTCCAGCCTACATTCTCTGAATTTTAGACAAGACCGGAAAGCCCGACCCTCTTAGGGAAATCGTCACCTGGGTCTGCACCCCAATATCTCCCTCCAGTTCTTTTCTTTTTCCAGGCACCCTGAATCCCAATTCCTCTGCAATACATTCCCTTGGGTGGGAAGATGGGCAGGTGACCTCACTAGCTCCCTTCCAGCCTCGTTTTCTATTTTTATGAACTCAGCCATGGAAATCATGAGTCTGCAAACCCTTGAAGAGAGAGCTGGGTGGCTCAGAGGAGTGTTGGGAGGCTCTGTAGCCTCCCTCCCGTAAATCACCTGCCCAAGTGCAGCCAAAGCGGGTCAGTGAAAGTGGCGGTCATCTGTTTCAGTCGCCTCTGCAAAATGGGCGGTTGGGATGTCAGACCTGTGTCTAGACAGTTGGCCACACTGCAAAAGGCAGCATCCCATCTTGCACTGGTGGGCCTCGTTGCTGGCTTGCTTATGAGGGCCGGAGAGGGGACTACGGAGGACCTTTCAGCTCTGCAAAAGACATACCGGGCCCCTGGTGAATAGTGAACAAGCCTGTGTCACGTAGGGATACGGTAAGGAATGCAAGGGGCCACTAGAACGAAGGGTCTTTCACTTGACTCGCCCAAAAGGGTGTGCCAGAGCAACGTCTCCTTAGATCATTGCAAGCAAACGGCTGAGCTTTGTAGTACAGTGTTAGGGGCCACGCAGTCTCCTGGAAACCAGAGCTGGTTTAGCATGCCTGACTATCAGCTGGGATCTACTGTGTGCGCTATCACAGCAGTTTCCAGGTCCAATGGCAAAATCCCACTGCATGCTTCCAAATCCCACTGAAGGACAGAAATTCTGCAGATGGAGCAGCTGCAGAACTGGTCTCTTGAACAAGAGAGAACTCAACTCTTCCCCTATTTTATCATACCTGAAATACAAATAGCTGTTTATAGTCGCTGTGCAACTCCTAGTTAAAAATCTACTGAGCTACAGGGAATGAGATGCAAGATTTCTGTCTGCTGCTAGACTACAAGGAATCAGTAACCGCTAGGTGCCAGAATCCGGTGTAACGTCGTGGCAGCCAGTGAAATTCCTCCAGACTTCTTTCACCTCGCACCTTCCAGCGGGGTGGTTATAGTTGGACTTTTCAACACAGATAATGTTAATTCTTCGATAGGCTCTTTACAATTCCTTCCTTCCCAGTTTGCATTTAAGAGTAATGGCTCAATGGGCTGACCGAGTGGCCCAGCGGTTGGAGTCGGTAACGGCAGTAATGGGACCCAGTGCTTGGATCACCAAATAGGGATTCAGGATTCATTTCCCTCAGCGTTGCAAACTAATTGCTGCGTGACCTTGGGCAAGTCTGTCCCCCTCTCCAACTTCCTAGTTTCCCCATATGTAAAATGAGGCTTATTCTAATTTATGTGATACGTGTTGGGTTTGGTTCATACACTTATTGTGGGAGGAACTATTGCCTAGCTTACCTGGTGAAATAATAAAAGCTGAAAGGTTCCCTACAAGTCCAGAGTATCATCATTTAGCAGTCAAATATAGGCAAGTTAGATTAATGGCTGCATGTTGACCCAGGAATTTTCTGTCTAGAAGGGGTGTCACAGAAGTTTTGAGTTTCAGATGTGCAGACTCACTGGTTCAAATCGTGACATTGGTAAGTCCATCCTTTACTCTTCTTAGATCCAGCCAGTTTACTCTGTGTGGGCATACAGGATTGGGGATCTGGCCCTTTTCTTTGGTGCTGGTATAAATCTGAAATGAGTAACGAACTCAGTGAAGCTTAAGTGATGCAAATACAGTGGAACGGGAAGAAGAACAAGGCTCTGGGCTTTTTTCAAAATCAAGAGGCCAGTCTGGTCTATTTAAGCCTTGTGTGCAGGAAGAAGTTTTTTGCAGTAGCGTGTTTGGCCAAAGTCTTCTCTTCCTGTCCCATTTCATGTGCAATATGCTGTTCTTGTGTTGTGTCCCTCTCTTCCAGGGACAGATGCAATTCAATTCAGCTATATTTTAAAAAACGTTATGACAGAGCGGGGCTTGGCAATTGTTACTACCAACCAGCAAATGTATTCATCAGTAATTGCTCAGAACATAGCAGGGAGTTTGTTCCAAGTGCAAGTGTTTTGGGACCATTTCTGTAACATGCTTTTGTGGGATACCATGTCATTCCCATTTATTTGCACTACAGCAGCTTTTAAAGACCCCAGCCAAAAGTGAAGACACACTGGCGCACGTGCTATACATTCAGACGGGATGAGATACCCCTGCCCAACATTGCCTGTCGTGCTTATTTAGGTTGTAAACTAAGGAAGTGGCTTTATCCCCACTTGCAGATAAGGCGCTGAGATGCAGAGAGAGCAAGCATATATGTCCAAAGACACCTGAGGTCTGGGGCAGTGGCAGATACTGGCCTCTAGTTTTCCTGAGTTCGGTCCTAGCGCTTGAACTTCATTGCTCATCTTCCTCTACACCAAAGGTTCTTACATCATGACTCTATTAGCTCCAAAATGTCTTCTCTTGTCTTGTTGTCATCCGCCTCTTGTGTAAGGGGTACCCAAAGATATAATCTTATTGCCAGTGCCTCTTCTCCCTGTATGATACTCCCTTTAATAACTGTTGATAGTTTTCCTGAGAGTAAATACAAGGGGAGACGCAATGTAATTACAGACCACTGAAACCACAGGGGATCATTTAACTAACTATTATGCATGCATGTGTAATTTAGAAATCTGTGCATAGTATGCATGCCTGTGTAGCGCTATAGCCATGTGACTCTTAAGGGGCAAGAGCACTTACAAAAAATGAGCACTAGGTATGTGAGTGATGGATATTTCATTTTTTGATTTTCTTTTTTTTTGGTGTAACGCAAAATAGAGGTTTAATACGGAGGTCAGCTGGTGAAACAAAATGGCTTGTGTTTAGCAGGCCGTTATCGTTGATGATCTGGTAGTCCCGACTCACACGTTTGCAATTTGGTTTTCAAGTTTCAAGAAGTAAAGCCCTCTGTGAAGGGAGGAAACATGGAAGGGTACAAATCTAATGTGAACTAGAACCTTTGCATTTCTTTTCTTCCTTCCGTGAAGTGCACATGTAAAAATGTCGCTTTGTGTGCGGGCTCACAGCTGGCACCCTGTGACACCGTCGTGCTGCTGGAGAAAGCCAGCCGGTGAAGGCCCTTAAAACAAAAGTGAAATTGGTCTCATTTGGAGTGCAATACAAAATATAAGCAAGCTGCCTAAATTAAAAGTTTTCTGTTCTTTCACGTGCGATCCGCTAAGAGGAAAGTGGGGACATGTGAGGATTGTTCATCAGGATGGGGAAGCGTGTTACCAAATGTACATCTCGCACCTAGCATCAAAGTAACGTGTCCCTCCCTCACAACCTGGAGATGTGAGGTCGGCACGGCCCCGTGTCAGTAGGCCAGTATTGCTACAGCATGTAGTTATGACAGCTCTTGGTTTGGGGTTTGTTTAATCCACTCTTTACTCAATTTGGCACTCAGCCTCACCCTTGTAATGCTGTGCCTGTGGACAGACCTAACTGTTAGCAGAAGGCATATATTCTTGGAAACCCTAGCCCTAAAATCATGAACTAATGTTGCCTGAGCAAGAACGATACTGCAGACTTCTTCTCTACCACTGTGGGTCTTCATCACAGGTGGGATGAGCACCGCAGCAAGCAGTTGTTACCTTTGCGGTGGTCACACAGGTCACAATAGATCCAAGACACGCTTATCCCTATGGTTCAGCTCTGCGCTTCCCCACCCAGTGCCAGAGATCACAAGGATTTAGCTCAGCACTGAATTGCTGAGCAGGGGCTACAGAGGAGTGAGCCAACAAAGCAATACCACGTTGTGCCCCCTATCACAGCAGAAACAAAGCTATTTGCTTTGTTTGGTTCTCAGTGGCTAGGACGGCCAGTAGGGTTTAGATTATGGGAATTTATTGCTTCACAATCATCCTCACGGTGCGGTGACTCAACAAATGGTGAAATCCCCTCTCCCGTTTCAAACATGTTTTCTCATCTGCTAAAAAACGTGTTTGCCTAGTAACAGACATAGCAACAACATGCTCTGTTCCAGGACAGAAAGGCTGTGAAGCCCTCCTGTCCCTGTAGAGTTGCGCTAGTACTGGGAGAATACAGTCCCCGCTGCTTACAGTGGGATCACAGAGTTAATGGCTTTATACCGCCCACTGCGTGACCTGGACAGGAAGAGGAGGGCTGGCCTTAGCATTGGAGCTAAAAAGATCTTCAGTTTCTTGGCTGGACTTGGTTGTTCTCACCAGTTTCACTACTAAGTCAGAATGAAATAGCCGGCCTGTTTAATAGGCATACGGATACCTTTGTTGCTGAAATTTCCTGGGAAAGCAAATGGCTAGTGCAATTTGTGTGATATGAATGAGTGCCCACATTTGCCGTGGGTGTTTTAAGTGGAAGGGACTGTACTGCAAAACAAAACAAAAGAAGTAAAGGGAAGAAAAAGGGGATGTAAATAATCCTCGGTTTGTAAATTAATTTGTTTTCCCTTTGTCCATACCCATAGACTGCTAGACAACTGCAGATATTCTGGGCTGAAAAGTCATTCCTGTATAGAGAACCAGCAAAGACCCGAGTATCACTTCATTCTCATGAAAGCCTTTCGGGCCTTAAGGAGGACTTATACGATGCATTGTGTTGACTTTTTGTACAGGGATGACTTCTGTCCCTATTAAATGTTATCGACAATGATTATTGCTGGACATGGTCATTTTTAAGGCTGTATCAGAAGAAAGCATATTTTGAGTTTGTTATTGTGCTAAAGCAAATGACTTTTCAGCGATAGGATGTTTCTACAGTACCTAACAGAGATGGGTCTCGGTTTTGAATGGAGTCTCTGGGCACCACGATAAGAATACAAATAGTCAGAAATATGCATATCTTATCAAAACCACTGCCAGTGCAAATATTGAATACTCAAAAGCGGGCTGCAGCACAACAGATTATTCAGTGAACAAATTAAGTAGCAAGTAGTTTTTCCAGAGAGACTCCTGATCTCTTCGCTTTGTAGGAAGTACAGGAGGCAAACTTCATTGAATAAGGGAACCCTTACAAATTACTCACTGAAAGAAAAGCAGATCGGGGTAATGTTTATTTTTTCATCCTTCAGCGTGTTTATTTAAGTTGGGAGGCACAAGCCTTTTTGCACTCGCTATATATATATATATAATTTTTTTTTTTTTAAATAGATGAGATTCTGCATTGTGGTTTCAGTAATAGCTTGAGAAATTAGCTGGTCTAGTTCACATACTGCAATTCCTAGGTTCAGCATTGGGGCCTCTGAACAATTGCGTACATCTGTGCTGGAATAGCTCCAAAAAGTCTGTAGTGTGCAGTGGAGCACAGATACTGCAACTGAATTAGCAGCTGTAGGGAAGAAACACTGAAGAAAGGCTTCAGCAACCTAGATTTCAGGCTCTATCTCACTGTCATTCCACATATGGAATTTTCACTGACTTCACTACAAATTCTGCTGTGAGATTAAAAGCTTCTTTTCTTTTCTTTTCTTTTCTTTTCTTTCTATTATTCTAGTACCTAAAGGCCTGAAATCTACATATACTCAAAGGCAGTCCTCTGCTGTAATGATTTAAATACTTCCATGTTTCTTCTGTTATTGCCCCCCTTTTTACACACAGGGAACTGAGGCCCAGAGGGATTAAAAAGACCTGTACTAGTTCTGGGGCTGGAAGTTGATCCCCAGCCTGCTGAGTCTCAGTCCAGTAACTTGGCCACAAGGCTACCTTTCTTATCTGAGAAAAGAGGTCCAAAGGAGCCCTGTCTTTGGATACATTTACTATTATCAGAGGGGGTGGGGAAGTTCGTAGGAAATCAGAATGGGTAAGAAGTAGTAATTCTGATAAACAGGCCATAAAACGACAGCTTTCTTTTAGTGCCTTTCACAAAAGCCGAATACTGAAATGCATCAGAGATTTAAATATTGTGTCACAAAATAAAATAGTCCATAACCAAAGGAAATAAACAATCAGAGGTTTGAAAACTGGTTAGAGCAGAAATGGAAAGATGGATGACTGATCAGACAGAGTTAAAGGGAAATTGTTCATGTAGCTTGCAGGAGAAGGATCCTATACCAAGAAAGACAAGTCAGTGATGTGACCTTGTAGACATCTGCAGAGAGAAGTGACAAGGTCTCAGGAACTATGAAAGGGCTAAGTTATTTAGAAGCTTAAATCACATTTCCAAATGAGACTTAGGCACTCGGGGGCCTAAGAAGCAGATTTAGGTGCCTAACAATGTTTGATTGCCAACAAGTTTAATGTGGCCGAAGTGACTTCTGAAAATGGGACTCCTGACTCACTTAATCACCTTTGCAACTTTTATCCAAATGTGCAGGGTCAATTTCATAGAGTTCATTTAAATACCAAATGCCATTTTGAAATAGATTTTGAGATGAACAGGAAGTCAAGGCAGTAGTTTGAAGACAGTGTGGGGATACATACAAGAAATGCAGAATATTTGAGGTTGTTACAAAAGTACTGAATTTACAACGTAAGGATGACCAAGTACAGAATAGCTGTTTGCAGCTCTTCCTAATGCTCCTTCCTTCTTTTAGATCAAGAAGGTGACACGCTACGGAGTTTTTTAAATGTCAAAATGGAAGGATTCTTAGTACTGCGTGTCACTAAGATAATACCTCGCTGCACTCTCTTTAACATGTTTCATCCCTCTTTAACTGCCACTGAAATGCAGCCATTTCCGTTGTTAAATGTGACAACAGCAACAATGACACATTACTCCACGATTTAGGACAAGACGTGCAGAACATTGTAGAAAGTTGAAATTTGCAGGGGAAGTTAGGGAGGCTAATCAATGCAATCAGCTGAATAGTAATCTGGCCTGAATGTTAAATCCAGCATCTCTAATGAGTGGAAAGGCTTGGTTTTGCAAGCAGCCATCAGTAACCCAGCTGTGCTCAACACCATACTAGGATATGAGTTCAGGGCTGCCTTAGGCCCCAGTCTCAAAGTAAGCTCCGTGCTGGCAGATGCCTGTGCCATGAGAAACCAGTGATCCACTGCCCCGTTGCTCATTGCTGGTTCAGGGCCGTGGAGGGAAGAGGCGTAGCACATTGTCAGCACTAAAAAGAACCGCCTCATCCAAGAACTGACCAAGCCTGTTGCTGTGATAAGATCACAGCCTAAAGTGATATCGTAGCAATAGCACTGTGGGCTGTCATGCTCTGGGGCTCTGCTTGAACTATCTTTGTATTTGCTTTGTAATAACCATATATCTTCCCCTGGTTGGAAGGGAGCTGGGAGAGGTGGAACCAAAGAGCAGTCACTCTTGATCTGGGCAAACCAGACGCTAGTTATTGGCTGGGCAAGTGTCAATTGTGCAAAATGATACATCCCAAGGGAAGTTTTAGCCTGCATGTCCACTTTTTTTTCTTTTTGGTGGGAGGAGGGAGATCTACTTTGTGTGTACATGCAGTCAGCTTTTAAATCCATAAGTAGTGTTATGTGGTGAGCTCCTGGTTCAGAAGCAAGTCAGCAAGCAGACCTGTAACTCCTGTCTCCGAACTGAACGCTGCAAAGCTATCCAACATTTGCAGTGTCGTGGAGTAGTTAGGAATTAGAAAGTCCCCTGTGGACTTTAGTCCAATTTGGGATCAGAACCAAGTGCTGGCAAAAAAACTTTTGCTTGTGCTTTTACCTCTTGGTTCATTTGACTTGGGAGTATAGGGCCTGTTCTGTCCACACGGGGAGCAGCTTCCAAAAAAAAATGCTGCATGGACTCAAAACATTACTGTGACTTAGAGCCATAGACTCATACCCCCTTTATCTCTTTCCTTTTCCTTCGCATATCAGGTCTCAGTTTACACTTGGAGTATCCTTGAGTCAGCTCTCAAAGACAAGTCACCAGTGCTGGTGCAGCCTTGCTGATCCCAGAGACTGAGATTAGCCAAAGTAACTAGCGATTTTGGGTGCCCAGGTTGAGATGCATTAGAGGTGCCCGATTTGCAGACAATGCTGGTTATTCCCCTTCAGAAACTGTTGCAACCAGCAGCTTTTTGAACCATTCTGAAGAAGGCTGCAGTAGCTTCCTTAGAAAGAAGCCAGGTAGTTTGGCTTAAATTTCTTTCATTTTTTCTATGCCAGCACCCAGCCCTATAAAGATGCTAAGCACCCTGAACTCGGAGCCAAAGGGACACCCTGTCCCTCAGAGGGTCAGAGCAACCAATGCTCTCAAATAAAACCACTCAGGACAGTGGATCTGAGAGGAAGTCTGAGCTGGTGTTGAGGGTCCCTCCAACGCAGCTACACTACCACTTTGTCAGGAGTGGGCCAGGAGCAAGGGGCACAGCAAAGCAGCAGCCTCGACCTGCCTTTAAAAGGCTTAGAAACCCAAAGCCCATTTTCAGAAGTGATTTACCCTTTAGAAGCCCTTGTTCAGTGAGGCTTCTGAGTCACTTGCGAAAATGAAACAGGCTCTGAAGCTGCTAAGATGTGCTTGAAAAATCCCCCCACCCCATTCTAGCCAACCTTCATGCTGGATTCCTTGCATATGCCATATGGTTGCAGGAAAGAATAGAGACATCAGTGTGTGTGTGTGTGTGTGTGTGTGTGTGTGTGTACCACGCCATCCTAATTATCCTCAACAAGCAAAATCATCAAAAGGGCTGTAGTTTAGTGGCTGACAGCATTTTGGATTCCAGCCCCAGGACTCAGGCTTTGTGTATTACAATGGAGTGCTGCGCAGCGCCTGTACATAACTCGCTCCCTATATAAACGCAACTGGAAATAGCAGGCCTCGGCTTTGTTTTGCATTATCGCAGTCCCGGCGGATCAGCATATTCTAATTTGTCCAGTCATGCACGGAGCTTCTGAATCTAGGGAGCATTGTGGCGGGCAGGAAAAGGATGATCAGAATTAAAAAAAGGATGGGTTTGGGAGAATGACTCATTGAATTCACCTCAGCCAAAGTTTGGATGCTACACTGATAAAGTTCCAGAACTAACTTACCCTTGTTTGAACTTATAGCCTGGGCCCATATAATACAGGCTTTGCCACCCCATATCCCTCATGTCCAACCTTCCATCTTTGACTGTGTCCAGCACTGGGTGTACAAGCCACTTTTTAAAGTATTCCCCACCCCACCCCAGTGCACAGAGCTAGCTTGGAGATGGCATCAGATTATGCCAGGTCTTTACATGTATAAGAGCCACTTAAGAGGGCACAGTGGCTGCACCTGTCCTAATATTTCTCAGGAGGCCCTGCTGAAGGACGGCAGTGGGGTGTTGAGCATATTTGCGTTTTTACAGTGTTGTGGCTATACTAGTTGTGCACACACAGCAGCACACACCAGCCAGCAGGGTAAACTTTCAAAATGAGAACCATTTTGAACTGGATCCTGGTATGAATGGTGTGGAAGATATGGTCAAAAGAGTTTTGTTTGACTGTTTGTTTCTCCCAGACTCCCCAGCTGTCCCTGGGACTGAAGATTTTTGTACAAACACCAGAGCAAATTCTTGAAGGCCAGCCGTGGCCCATAAGAGTTTATCAGGGAAATGCTAGTAGAAGGTTAACTATGTTGCTGAGCAAACAACAGCCCAATGCAAATGTTAGGATAACTATCTTCTGTGGTATAAATGTGAGGATAAGCAGAAGATACCAGCACCCTGGTAAATGCAGAGACCTTTAGTAGCTTAACACTGAAAAAGCTTTATCGCTCACGCTCTTCCCATCTCCGTTACTGCAACTAATTTAAGGCAAATGCTGTTGCTTCCTTTTCTGTATTATTAGCTGGGTGCTGCAGTTCACGACTGTTCAGAATTCATCATGAATAGTAACTGCTGAATAGCTTGTGGCAGAGGTGGGAGTAGGTTAGAGAGATTTTTCTTCTCTCAATTGTTATAAATACAAAAATCCTCATCTTGTCCACCATCTTCCCCATAAAACATTTGTACTACTTTAATCTGATTCAGTTACCACTACTACCCTCATTGAGCAAAATACTTAAGTCTGTTTTTAACCTAGACTAAATAATTAAGAGCAATATACTTTTAACTTTCCCTGTAGAAGGGATATTTTAAGTAACATTGGAGATACCGGTCATGAACTGGTACCCTCATTTTCCTAAATTATTTATTATTTTGCTGAGGATGGGAGAGCACTTTATACCAAAAATATAGTTCTCCAGTTCTGCATTAATAAAATCTTTTATTAATGTTTTTTTCTTATGGCCCACAAGCGCCAGACATGGAGCAGCACACCATTGTGCCAGGCCCTGTACAAGTACAGAACAAGAAGGCCGATGCCCTAAAAGCTTGCAAGCTAGGTACGAGACAAGACTCCACAAATGGATACGGACAGGGAGAAATCACAGGAAAACAGGGAGACAGTCTTAGCCAGCACAGTAGAGACTGATTTCAGCATTGCCCTGAATGAGATCTTCTCCTTTTGATTTTTCTAATCAAGAATAATATTAAATTTAAGGTACAACGTGTGCCTGAGTAGAGGGCCAGTGTAAACCTGCGCATCGCTATGCTGGGTGTCACGTGGATCTTAAGTGATGCGCAAGATCTTTTGCAGGGGGTGTATTTCATCCTTCTCAGTGAATTTTTCATGGGCGCTTAGAGTATGTCTCTGTTTTCCAGAACCTGTGAAAGATAATTGGATCAGGTGAAGAAACTGAACCAGAGACATACATTGCATGGATCTGCAGAAGGAGCCTTAAAGTTAGACAAATACTATGATGACGGTACTCTATGACTGCAAAGCAGTATTACAGTTTCCCCAGCAAGAACCACAGTATTTCCCTCTGGGTTCTGCTGTTATTTTTTAAATACCCCACAATCGATATTTCTTTCCACGGCAATGCTGTGCTATGAGAGTCATTAGTCATGCCTAGCAAGCGTCAACTGGACAAACAGCAAACCGTTCAGCGTCAAAATTCAGACTGCTCTCTGATGAATCATAGCCGGGTCTGATTCTCACTTGCATTTAGGCCACTGGCTGTGTAAAGGAGCCGTGCAGCAAGCAGCAACATAAATTCCAACAGCATCTTGCAAGGTGCCCTAAAGCGAACCTTTATACAGAGCAGTGAATAAATGGCGACTCCCTGGTTCTGCATAGGAGCCTGTTATCAGCACACCTATAGGATGTCCATTTTGCTGCATTCACTAAAAGCACCCAGGGCCTGAGAACACTTTAAAAAGCCTCTGCACATAATAAGAAATTGCAGCACTGTTTCCCAGAGAGTGCCTGAGCAGACAGTCTCTCGGGTGCTAGTCTGAAATGTGTCAAGGTAAATCCAGCCAAGCACAGAGGGTTGTGAGCAAAGAAACATTTGAGATGGATCCATGGAGCTAAGCCCTGGGCATCAAAAGAAACCCAGTGCAGAGCAAGTTACGATGTCACATTGCAATGGGAAGACCACAGGCACCCTAACAGCAATCATTGCTTTAGACTTGCTCAACTGTCCTTCCCATTCACCTTCACTTTCTTCCCTCAGGGGCATCTTTAGGCCTATGTAACCTGTAGCCCCTATTTTGAACAGTACCACTGGCAAATGCCAGCATGAGCCCCCCTGAAATATGCCACGACTCAATGTAGGCACAAGACTTTGCCCAAGTGAAGCCAGCCGCAAGATGGGGGGCTTCTGTCTCCAACCAGGAACCTGCCCCTTTTAGGGTGGAGGGAAGGGTTGAGCTTCATTTTGATTGTACAAAAATGTGTCCAATTTTGCAAAAAACAAACAAACCCTTATTTCCTCCCTAAAATGACCTGCTGTCATGAAAGCTCACCACTTATGGGAACTTTCCATTTCAAGTTTAACTTTCCTGCTCTTCTCTTTCGTAGTGAAGCTCATTAGATAGCCTTTTCTTTGAGAGAAACTGAACTTGCTTCAAAGTTCTTAACTTTTGGGGTCAACGCACTTTACTGAACTCAATGGAGACTCCTGCTGAACAACTGGGGATACCAATTTGGATCAAGTGTTTTAAATCTTTTCCAGCAGTCTCATCTCTGAGCTTTTCAGGGTTTGCTTTGCTTTGTTTTTCATGCCTACCAGCCATTGAAAGCTGTCATAGAGGCACATGGCTCTGAGCTGCCCTGAAAATGCATTGTGTTGGCTTAGGTCGGTATCTGTGTTTTGAGTCAGTTTAGGCGGTCTCATACATTGGAATCCCAAGAGATGCATCTTGCTAGGATTCTTTTGTCATTCAGCCTTAACAAGGTTATTGGGAATCTCACTGTTTTCCTAGGAAATGCCTCTGACCAGTCGTTGCTTTTCTGCCTCGTTTGAATTTTGGATGGGCCAATCCTGTGCAAGTGAAGCTTTGAAAAAATTAAGCCAAGAGGGCTAAAATAGACAGGAAAACTGCACAGCTCTAAGGCAATCCTAGGTATGGAACATAGGAGCCATGTTGCAGTTTTCTCTGCTTGAATGCACAGGGTAGAAGAAAGTGCTGGTATCCTTCAAGCCTGAAGCTACACTCACAAGGTGTAGCTATACTTGTCCTAGGCTTGTTTTCTTTCACATTTCTTAATGTTTTCTTAAACACTTTCTTTTCTTAAAACATTCCCCATTTCCACCAGTGGCAGTGACTAAGGGTGGCCAGACTGCCACAGGAGTAGCAGCTGAGGACTCTTCTTTTTCTTTTTTTTTTTAAGTCCCCGAATCAGGTAAGAACGGCCTCCCCCTGCTCTGTCCCCTGCTTCCCCTCTGTGCTCAGCAGTCTGTCCCCTCCTGTCCCATTCTTCTCCTTCCCCTCCACCCACTGCTGCTGCTGCCCCTGGCTGCTCCAGAGATGGGGAGAGCTCCAAGGCTGCTTTTGTCCCGCTCTGTCCAGGCTGTACAGTGAGCTGGGCTCAGCTGGGGACACCAGCAGTAACAGGCAGGTTCTCCCTTCCCTGAACAGGCTGCTCGGTAACACCCAAGGGGACTGGGCAGGAAGGAGGATCCCACCCACTGCTGCTGCTGTCCCCAGCTGAACCTGGCTTCCTGCACAGCCTTGTTGGAGCAGGGCAGGAGCAGTTCTGTAGTGCCCCCCCATCCCTGGGGCAACTGGAGACCACAACTGCAGTGGGTGAGAGGAGAGAGAGGAGAGGGAAGTGGGAGAGAAGCAACATGCTGCTGAGCATGGAGAGGGAAGGGAGGGGTTTTTTTTTTTATCTGATTCAGGGACTTGAAATCCCTGGCTGCTGCTCCTGTGGTTTGGTCTGAAAGTGGGGGTGCAACCACATCACTGTTTCCCCTCTGAATCTGCCCCTCCTTGGTGCTAGCACTAACCACTGCAGGAGCAATAAAGGAGACGAGCAGGAAAAAAAGGGCTCATGGAGGCCCAGCTTGTGAATCTAACACCATTATTAGTGCTAGGTTCTCCAGGGGACATGGGGGGCTGGCAGACCATAGTCTCACCCCTTCCAGGGTAGCTAATAAGACTGTGTCAGTGCAGGGATGGGTGAAAGGAACATACATTTGATCCTGAAACAGGCGGGCTTCTTTGTCGAAACTCCTTCCAGGATCTGTGCTTTCACACAACCCCCTTGCAGGCTCTGACCTCTGCGTATTCGATGCGATTCACTGCTGCTCAAAGACCTCTGTGAGCTTCAGGAGCCGTGTGGGCTCAAGTCCTACTAGCCACTTGCTGCACGGTGCCTTTTCTTAAGCCGGGGAGACTCGAGGAACGTGGAGGAGACGCCAGTCCCACCAAGGGTTTCTGTTTTTAATTCTTTCTGACATTTAGAAGGTCAGTGGAAAACCTTGTCAAATAAAACAGGAAGTTTGTCTGACATGTAAGCACACTGAGTGCAGGATGAAAACCAGCCAAGGCAGCCTCAGGGCGTTGTCTTTGAGCACCAGGTTTTCACACACCAGACCAGAGGGTGCCCAGAGTGGCAAGTCTCCATTAGAAATAGCTGGAGCAGTAATGACTGTCATCTCTGAAGAGACAACCCCGGGAGGCAAGGGAGGGAGGACTGAAGGAAAGGATGGCCTAGTGACAGAGGATTAAAAGCTCCAGGTTTGATTCTTTGCTCCGTTGTAGCATTGGTCTTTAACCCTTGGCAATTTGCTTTGGCTTTCTGAGGTCTTACTGGCCACCTTAAAAGCAGGTATAATACTTCCCTACCTCAATTGATGGGAGCGGTATGGAAAACTGTGCTAAGGGTTGTGAAAAGAAATGGTGCAGACACATGACATGCGTATGCCGGGGGAACTACTCTGGAGTTTACTCCAGGGTAACGTTTTACACATCTGGAGTGCACTCACAACTGGCTCTCTGGAGGTAGCTGCAGTCCGCTCTGTAACAGCACCTTAACCATGAGGCAACAGGGGATCAGTAACGGCCTGTAGCTGCCCCAGGATAGAGCTGTGGACACGTGGCCAGTACATTGGTGTCTAATTGCCCCTTCGAAAATGGGGAGCATCTTACTCCCGGGGTGGAATGACTTACAGCAGGATACAGCTGTCTCTCACGTGTTCACTCCACTTCTAACCCAAAGTCAGATTACTGCAGAGTAAATGTGTCACGGGTCTACACGAAAAGTTGCTAAGCTGCTCTGTGATAGGAGGATGTCATGCATATATTTCAAATTCTGTGGTTTAGAGATCAGCAAAGCCTACGCAGTACTATTTGTGTCTCTGCACAAGGATGAATTTTAACTTTGGCAATTTTTTTTTTTAATCCAACTCAACCAAGGACTTTCAGAAGAAACAGGTGATTTTCAGTACTCTGTTTAATGCATTTTGAAGAGGCCTGTTTGCAGAGCAAGCCCAGCATTTTCACAACCAGGCTTCTTTAACATGTCTTAAGTTTGTGTCAACTGCTAATTGCTTTTGAAACACTTGACCTATGGATGTTCAGTATTACTGGGGGGCAAACAAGATCAGATCACTTTAAGACCCTCCCCCTCCCCCCCCCGGTTAATTTTGGCTTAAGCAAGCAGAAAGTTGGGTGCAAAGCTTGCACGTGATATTAGGGGTCTGGGTTTGCCACTGAGCAACAAATAAAGCAAAGAACAGCCTGTCTTCTACTTTGCATTCCTGTGTAGGCTTTGATTTCAGATTTTTTTTTTGTTACCAGAAATCCTTTTGATTTCAGCAGCTGCATATTTCATAATCCTAAAATACCTTTGATTTGAGTTTTGTTTTAGGAACAGGCAACGGGCTTCTGTGGTTTTGTAGGTTAGGTGTAACTGGAATGACGTAGGAAACTTCTTTTTTGCAAGCCGTCTCTCCTGTCTACTTGTAACAAATTAGTTTCAACCAAGTGTTGCATGTAGCTGGTTCCTTGATTGAATATCCTTCCAATCATAGGAATATTTGAAACAATTCAAACATTTATTTGAGATCATGCAAATGGGATTGAATGTTGTGACAAGATAATGATCTCTTTGCTTCAAGGTAAGTGTCAAAACAGGAGACAATTTTTCAATTACAATTTACAATTTGCTGGAAAATATTGCTGTTATATCACCTTTTTCTTTCCCTTTTGTTACATGAGATCATGTCCTCTGAAAACAAATGGCAGACACCAACCACATGCATTGCAAAATCTGCAAGGTCTAGTGACTTATCCCTATGTAGAGAGTTTGTGTTATGCACAATGTAAGCCCTACATAAGCTTGGAAGGATTATAGATTTCATAGACATTAGGGCTGGAAGGGACCTCGGAAGATCATTGAGTCCAGCCCCC
>NW_017728936.1:8436236-8524818 GCF_001723895.1 Crocodylus porosus | reverse complement strand
CCTCTGATCATGCGCGTGGCTCTCCTCTGGACTCTCTCAAGCTTCTCCACATCCTTTTTGAATTGTGGAGCTCAAAACTGGACTCAGTACTCCAGCTGCGGCCTCACCAAGGCCGAGTACAAGGGGAGAATGACGATTAAGTGGGGCGTGTGTGTGTGGAGTATGGTGCCTGGTCTGGATGCGCTATAAAGGGAGCATTTCATCTTGAGAGCAAAGGGCTCTGAAAACCCCCATAGGATTCCACAGGCTCTTCTCTCTCTCTACCCAGGAAGAAAAAGTTACAACTAGAGGCTCTCAGCTAGGAAATTTTTTAAGCACATTGCTTCTCCTTAAAGAGGTGAGCTTTGAGATGATCTTCAGACGCTTAGCTAAATCAGCACCTCTGAAATGCTTTTCTTTTCAAATGCTATTGCATCAGTTTTTACTGATTTGTTGTCTTTGTTTCCATTAGCCAACTCGCAGCCGGCATTAGAACTGCTAAATTTGGTTATCTGGATTAGTGTCTCTCCATTTCCATTTCCCTCTGGGTTTTTAATTAGCTGGATATGTTAAATGTGTATATGCAGCCTGTTTGTTTTAAAATGTGACACAAATCAGTTATGTGACTGTTTTTTCCACTGATAAATGTGTTGTCCACATGTCTCACCTAGAGATCGCACTGGCACAAGGATTTACTCTTCTTTCGGTTTTAATTTCTAATCTACCTGTTACACTAGAAGAACTCTGTGAGCCTCCACAGTCTTTTGTAACTGGAGAACCCCAAAGCAAGTTTCAAATGCTTTCTTCACAACAGCGCTGTGAAGTAGAGAGTTATCATCATCCCCATTCACAGAGGAAGGAACTGCTGCAGGATGGAAGGATAAAACCCCAGTTGTCAGTAGCTTCTAGTATTTGAGTATGCCATTATAAACATGTGCTGAGCATTTACAAACCTTATTCCAGACCCTGGGTGCCCATCAGATCTTTAACTTAACATTGAGGCCTCTAAAGTTAGAGTTCGAGCCGAATATAAAACCCTGACACAACATCTTTAGAAGTGCCTTAGGAGTCCAAGTCATACTTTCAGTGGTGGCTTGGAAACAAATGCCAAAGCTGTTTAAGCATCTTAAGATGTAAATAAGAATTTAGGCCCATGTTCAGAAGAACCCAAGCATACTAGGCATCCAGCTCCTATTCATTTCAATGGAAGTTAGTCCTCTGCCTTGTTTGGCCGTTTCCCTAAATCAGAGGTGGGCAATTATTTGGGCCCCAAGAGCCACGTAGGGAGTTTTGATGAGCTGTCACAGGCCAAGTCGCAACCCACTCCCCACCACTCGGTCATGCAACAACTCACCAAAATTCCCTATGGGGCTTTGGGCAGGTGGGGAGCAGTGTTCAGGAACGGGACAGGTGGGTGAGGCCGGGATCATGGGACCGGATCGCAGAACAGTGATAGCTCGGGGCCAGGGACAAGGATGCACTGCGGTCTGCTCCCTGCACACCCTGCCCTGTGGGGGTGTGAGGGGAGGTGTGTATGGGGGTGGGGAGTGGCGGGGCTGCCTGGAACAGCCCCACCAGCTGTGTGCGCTGGTTGGGAGCACGGTGCAGGCTGCCTCAGTGGGAGCTGGGGGAGCTTGACCCAATGTGTAGTGCCACGGGGGCAGCTGTAGGCTGGATCTGGCCCACGGGCCATATTTCACCCCTGCCCTGAATTCTGCTAAGAAATTGTTTAGCTTGCTATATTTCTTTGAAAGTGTTGCCCAGAGCACTCCGAGTCTTACTGGGCATGTTTACATGAGACATTTGCTGGCTCCATGCAGTAAGCTCTCCACGTCCACACATGCGGCCCTCTTAAGTTGCACTAAACTAATAAGCACTGTTATAAGGCTGGACAAGCATCTGGCCAGGGTCATCTGACCGCAGCACTCTTGCCTAGGCAGGAGGTTGGACTCAATGATCTGTTGAGCACCCTTCCAAACCTAGCATCTATGAATCTATAAAATTAGTATTTAAATACAAGTACTATCCTACTCTGGAGTTCTCCGCTGTGCAGCAGTGCACCTGTAGACGCATGAGGATGCTTCAGTGCAGGGGCTGCTTTCTAGCTAGCCCCACCACACTGAAGCACTTCGGTGCCCCCAGCCAGCCCCTCCGCAGCAAACTGAGCCAGGTCAGAGCAGCCCGGGGCTGGCAGGCTGACCCTCCAGGCCCCCTGCCAGCTGGGGCTGCTCCAACATAGCTCAACGTGCTGCAGTCCCAGGTACATCTGTAAACATAGTGCCTGGGAGCAATAAACTTCAGCACAATATGTGGCAAAATTTATTACTTTGCATGCATCGCACATTCAGTATTTCTGAAAAACTTTACCCCAGGTTTCCATTGCAAAGGGGAAGCATCATTCTTTCTAACACCGGGTGATACCATTTTATGGCCTCCTGCTGTTACAACTTCAGACTAATAGATTAAATTGTAGAACCCATGTTTTGGCCCTGCAAGTTTTAAGGTTCAGTAACCCATCATGCATTTTGTTCTCACTCATATTAGCAGCTCTCTTACCTTGAGAGTATGTTTGCACTTTGCGGTGTAGGGCAGGTATCTCTAGTGTTACTGATGGCTCATTTCATATTCTTCACTATTAGCAGTAACAATCTTTCTTGTGATTCTGTACTGGGAATCTTTTTCTCTGCACCCCAGGAAAGAATCAGAACTTGGCTTTCTTTTAAAAATTTGAAAATCAATTATTCCTTTGCTAACGATATGTTTTAGAAGAAAACCTACAGAAATAAACAAAGGGATTGGGATTTTTGCCATTGACTTCAATGAGAACAGGAGCAGATCCAGAAATAGGTAATTGGGTTTTTCATGGCAGATTCTCCAAGGATACTTTTTGGTAATTAGCATGATGAATAGAAAAGATGCTATTAAGTGTTCTGAAGTCCCAGAAGCAAAAAACAGAGAGAGGAAATGAGATTTTTTTTTGGTGATAACAATGGACACCACAAAGCTTGACATTTACAAAGCACTTTACACATGTTTGTTTAACCAGCCCACTCCCGAATGAGGGAGGGAAAACTCAGTTCACTTATCCCCACTTTACCGATGGCGCAACTGAGGCTTTAAGTTCAAGGGCTGGAATTGTAACTTCCAACCCTGCTGTGAGAAAGGTGCAACTCATTGCTGCACAGCCTAAAGAGCAGACTCCACAACGAGCTGCACCTTATTTGCAAATCTCTCCCCCCTCCTTACTCTTAGCAGGGAATGAGACAAGTTTAAATACACTTAGACATTAGTTGTGTTTGAAGATCCCACCAAATTTCCACTGAAATCAGTAAGAAGGCGCCAGGCGCTTTTGAAAATCCCACTCTGTCTTTACGTACCTAAATACCTATAAGCATCCAGCCTTGAGATACTTCCCTCTCCTTTCTCCAAGCAGTATCTCCCACATGTGTACCGGCTGAGAAGTACAGGACGTGGAGACAGAGCCTTCCTCAGCCATCACCTTCTCCCTACACACTCGATCCTGCCTGCCTTGCAGGAATTACCGTCTGAACAGGGCCAAGCAGAGAAGGAAGAATATCTTTGCATGCTCTTATCCCCCTGTTTAGCCGAGTAAGGGCTGTAACCATGAAGGCAAAAGTGATTTGCCCAAGACCAAACAGTGACCACGTAAGATCCAGGACTCGTGGACCAGGCGACATTTCTATAACCGAACAACAACTCCTCTTGCGCCCCACCTAGTGAAAGATGTGCAGACGACTGCACTATGTCTTCCAGTTTTCATAGTTGCGTTTAGTGTTGTCTTGTTCATTATCCTAACTACGCCTTATCAGTTTCCATTACACTTATTTCTACAGATTCTGCTCTGGGTTCCACAGCATAAGTCTCTACTAACAGCAGTGGAGTTGTGGTGGATTGGCATTGCTGAAACTAACACTGCGACCTCACTGTCTAGCTCTATGCAGCACAGAATAACCAGAAGAGACTTTTTTGGGGGCAGTATTAATGCCTACAATTTTCTAAGCATGCTTCAATGGGGAAGAGTGGGAGGACCCAATGAGAACAGAGCTTTTTTAAAGAAGTAGATAGTATTATAGGAAATGAGAAGTGCTAATCAGAGGAAACTGTTCGTTCTCGTTATCAGTTCTCACTGTCTCATTTCTTGCAATATGGCACTTTAAATCCATCATTGTGACTCTTTAGAGTCTGCTCATTAAAGAGAAAGTCTGTTGACTGTCTCGGCAGTGCAGACAGGCATCCTACAGCCCGTAACTTCCTTTAACGAGAAAGTTCATATGGATTTTATCTTTAATTCTAATTAAATCAGTCGCTCAATTACAGGAAAATGTACAGCTCTCCCCAAAATGTGGTTGTTTAATGGTACTCTGAGTCTTTTATTGCATCTCCTCAAGTGTGTGGTTCAAAGCTTACAGAAGTGCACTGGAGTCGTTCACTGAAATCATTAGACTTTGGATCAGACCACAAGCGTAGATTTTATTTTTCTTCCCTGCTTGCATGTCAATAATATCCAAGTCATCTGTATTGTGACTTCATCTTGTACAGCAAAGCTGACTAGCCTTGATATAGTGACTGGCATAGCTGCAACTGTATTGAAACCTAGGCCTAAAAGAGGCCATGCAAGGCTTACAGCGATTGCTTCAGCGGTCTGTATTGAAGCTTGTGCACCAAATGCTGAATTGGATCTACTACAACATCCATCTATTCAGCAGAGCACTTAAGTATGATCTTAAGTCCCACTGACTTCAGTGTCTAGGATGGGACTTAAGCCTATGATATAAGTGCTTTGCTTTGCCTTACACTTTGCAAAGTGAATAAGAAGTGCCGCTGCATCAGAGTAAGAACGTTTTCTACCTGCTTTACACAAGTGTGATGACTGCCAGGGGCCAGAGGCAGTGAGGAACCATGCCCGCTGTGTATTATGGAGTTGGGGGTTTAAGATTTGTAGGAGTCCAAGTAATTTTTTTTCAAAAGGGATTTAAGAGCCAAAGTCCCATTCATTTTCAGTCACATACGACTGCAACCCCATCAGCTTTGCTTTATCTGTCCAGAGAGGGATTTTTCATTAAAAGTAACAATTTGGAAAATTCAAATCATTTGGTGGCAATTCTGAATCCACCTCAGCTGTAAATACTCTTTTCTCACTCTCTTTTCACCATTAAAGACCATTCGATATCAGTGTAAAAGCACTGAAGAAACCTTACAGCTTGGACAGCACTAAGAGTTTACAGACACGTTATACAAACATGTGCCTGTATTACTGTGTGTGCTTTTCCTCTCTCACCTCTCGTTGAACCCTGTATTCCTAGGGTAGTTTAAGTCAGTTGAATCTTGTCCAGAAATGCAGTCCCTTACTTCCTTTTCTTCCCTACTGTCTCTGGACACGTGCATCTGACAGACAGCAGCGTTGCTGACCTTGAACATAGTAAATGTATGCACACTACAGCAAATGTATAGTATGGAAACAGGTAATAACCCACAAAAGTTACCAACCCTCAAAACAATGGTTGGACAACCACAGAGAACCGTAAGTTTAGCTTTCCGTGGTGAAATTACAAGTTGGCATCAGATAGTGACCTACCCTCCTTCCAGGAAAAGAAATGATCAAAATATTGGACTTTCCCTCCCCCTGCCCTTTCTCTTTATTCATCAAACATAAACCCTCCCTCACCATGGGAGGGTTTTAAGTTTAAAAGTAATTTGCCTGTTTATGTGGTTTGGCCCCAGTTAAGACTAGTCTAGTCCCAGCTTATGCCCCCTACTTCAGCAATCTTTATGAACCATTGCAGGGCCCAACCTGTTGAAGTCATAAGAAAGGCCATACCCCCAGAGCCGATACTCTGACTCACCCCTTCTTCTGGTCTACCCACTGGGGGTGGAGGGCTCCTGTGAAGGTGACGCACACTTGGCCTGGTGGGGGAGAGGTTATACCTTTCTTACAACCCCTTCACGTACAAAGGGACCACCAGGCAACTATGACTCTAGTAAACCCTAAGTGATCTCTGTGTTGTTAAGCGTTAACATGGTTAGGAAAATATCGTGGTTTTCTCCCCCCCGCTCCCCAAAGCCAGCTCTCATATAACGCAGCATAAACTGTCACACTTAGCAGTAAAAGCCAGCAAAGATCTGGGAGATATGCCTCATGGTCTAAGCTTATGGAAACTGAAATATGTATCATAACCAGACGCCTAAATATTCTTGAAGACCTGTGGTATTTAATAAGTGATTCAGACCACAGGGTGAGTATGTGGGAGGGTTATAACTGCACAAGCACAACATGGTTTACAATGCAATATGCCTAGCTAGGTCTTTAATGCGTCTTCCTTGACCACGGAGTAGAGTGTGATGTGTAAGGACATATACAGGGGTATCTTACCTATATTGTTACCCAGCTTACCTTGGGAGGCTACTGATAAGAGGCAGAAACAGGTTTACAGCCCAATCTTTTATTTGCTTGCACTTTAAAACATGAAAACAAACACTTTTTCCGAGGCATAACTGACTACCCGTGACAGCACAATGTAGATTTTCACCTATATTGGCTGAGGAGACTCAGGAGGTGTGGGGAGGGTGGTACATACACTGGCAGGCGGTCTTCTTGAATTTGCTGAGTTCTCCAAATGTTCCTCTAGCCTATGCCCAATATTCATAAATGGCTGGTTTTAATAGTCTAATGAGTGATCTCTGGTTGGTTTTATTTAGACTTGTTTTACTGAAACTTTTGGAAACAAACTGAACCAGATCTCTTGTGGACTTGGAAGGCGTCAATTGATTGGGATTTATATACTTGGGAAAGAGGGAGAGTTTCTTATTTCCTTTCCTTCCCCATTGTGGAATGCTGTTTCTGTCTCTTTTTACTTTAGTGTATGGTCTTCTTTGACAAGGCTGTTTTTTGCTGTTACAAATTATCTAAGCATTTTCACAAAAATATATCTATTATAGTAAAACAACAACTAATACACTTGGTTACATCAATCACTACTAGGCTGTTTGAAGATAAAGCTATGATGCAGTGTATATGGATTATTTAATGTATGGCCTTCCCTTATCTCCTTTCAGGCCTTGTATTTTGTTCAAGTGTTTGATGGCTTCCTTCACTTGCTGACCAAGGTAGTTGTCACATCTGGAAAGGTTCACACTACAGTCATTCAGAAACAGGCTTTGGGCCTTTGGCTTAGCAACACTTCCACAGGCCCCTGGAAAATGGCAAAGGTTCGCAACAATATACAATACCAGGTAGCCCAAAGTGATTTGCAAATTATAGGCCATCCATACAAAAGTCACCTCAGTGGAGAAAGGGCCCCTCACGCTCCATTTTAAACAAAAAGCAATCTGGAAAGTTAGTGTCCAATCCATATATTGCCAACAGGACCTCAGGTTCTGTGGTCTTATCTAAAGATATGCACTACTGCATAGTTGTGCGCACAGAGGATGCGAGTTTTAGGTGGTTACAGGAAGTGGCTGGGCTTGGTTCTGATCACAAGTAAACCCTGGTAAATCAGGTGTCACTGAACTGAAATCAAGAGGGATCCACCAGTGCTACTCTATTGCGTTCGGTTGCATCTCTCCTAACCAACACCAAACATGAAAGGAACTGGACTCATCCTTACATGCACTGAACTGTTACTGAGCCATCCACCTACTACATGCACATATGCACCTGTTGAGCTCCAAGAACTGCTTGTGGGTCAAATCCTAAGGGCCTGCAACTTCAACTGCCTAAAAATCTCCGTAGACTTCGCCCTGAATAATTACTGTACCAGAGTGATTTCATGTCACAGTCCTCAACGTGCTCAGCAAAACCGACTGAGCATTCCCAGACTGAAAAGGTTAACCTCCCCCACGCAAAATCTACTCAAGTGTTTCCTTTCTGTGCCATTGCCATATGCGCTTTTGGTATAGATTACAAATTGTTAGGTCTTGAAAAGCTGTATTCGGCATACATTCAATAGCAAGTGCTACATATTATTCCTAGTATATGTTTTGACAGCACAAAGCACATTGAGCATCGAGTCTGACGCATTACAGTCTTAACCTCTGATGGATATTAACAATTCAGTACTTTGTACAGGGCCAAAAATGCATCCCTACTATAACTTCATTAAGTGCTACACCAGAGATTAACCCAGCATTTTATAGAGATGTTACAAAGATAATACAGCAAAACCACATTAAAATCAATGGGAAGGCATCCAAGACTTGTAATCATATCATAACTAATACAATTTAGAGGAGTCTGATCTTATTGAAAATTTTTCTCAAAAGAAAATGGAGTGAATTTAAGGCTGCAAATTACTGTAGAAGTCCAGACAAATACAGAATTATTGTTTAAACTTCCATCTTCCTTAAAAAAGGGAACAACAGAGCAACTGGTAGGTGGATTATCCACTCCTGTTTTAAGATGCAGCATTCATGTCTGATAACCCACTGAAAGGCCAAGCATGGAGGCTGATGGGGAGAGCACTGTTACCTAATTGCTGATGGAGCAGGGAGGAGACCTCCATGCTGCACTCATGGTTGACCCAATGATCTGAATGAAGGATGCGGGGCCAGCCCATACTAAGGACACTAGAGCAGACTCAGTGTAAAAACAAAGTCCTTTGGCACCCAGATACTAACATGGTTTTCTGTGACTAGCATCAAAGAGAATGGACTGGATTACAAATGCATTCACACCATCAGTGCAAGAGGGCAGGGGGACACGTGCCAGCCATCTAACACTGTCGGCCTTAGAAAATCAAAGCCCTGCTTAACAGCTTGGCTTATTCAACCCCAGTGTTCAGCATGCCACAGGATTTTTTTTGCATTCTGCTCCCAGTCACCCTGTTGTAAAGGCAGAATGAATACATTCAAGTCACTGGAATCATCCTGGTTTCACAAGGGTAGAACTGAGGGCAGAATCTGGCCATCCGCTCTGGACACAGTTTAGTCAAGAAAAGTGCCCCTAAATGAAGCAGCATGTCCCTGAGTAAAAATCTGAAAGGACCTCAAGGCTTGTTTTAGGGTTAATCTAATCTACAGTAAAGCGAGAGCCAAACCTTGAAATCATCGGTAGCTTTGCCATTACTTTCCTTGGACCAAGACTCCACCCCGAATGCACAGACTGTGACCCCCTATGAAAATAAAACCAAGTTATATCTAATGAGCAAGTGGGCAGGCTCTTGAACAGGCAAGGTGTCATTGTATCTTCACTGTTGGTGACAAAACCATTCCTGCTTGGTATTTTTTTCTGTCTGTTTGTACATCTCAAGCGGTGCTAATCCCAGTCACCCTGACATTTGGTAATAGCTCCTATTCTAAAAGTCTAACTTTGTCTTTCAAGCAGTTTTCAATGAGCCAGAAACTCAGAGGGTATAAACCAGTACAGTTCCATTGCTGTCAAAGGAACAGTACCTAGGACTTCAACTGAACTATTCTTGTAAACTTCAGCTAAGGCTCTGGTCTTTTATTCTTCAGACCCAAGTTGATAGTCTTAGCAGGGCAAGGGGAATGCTGCTTGCATTTTCTTGTGCAGCACAAAAGATGTTGGGTAACATTTTCTAAACCACTAACGTGACTCAGGGGAGAATCCCATTGAAACTCCCTGGAACTAAAGCCCTGACATGCCTGAATCATTTCTGAAAATGGGACTTTGGCTGTCAATATTTGATCCCTTGTCTCCAAGTCTCAGCCCTCTTTTTTGCATTCATAGGTTTGGGGACTGTGCACCCAGCTTGGGCGAGATGCAACTTGTGTGATATGCTAGTACCCGTGGCTGGAATGCATGCAATTTTTTTATTGGATTATTCAGGGAGTCTCCTGCAGATTTAGTGATGAAGTAGCACCTGGGTTTTTGTGCCCATTACAAAGCTGCTTCCAAAATCTCGTTGAAGGTTGGCCTCAGCTAGAGAGGAGCTCAGATTGGATCTGGAAGCCAAATGCTTTTGACTTTGCAGAAGAAAGTGCAGACTTGAATGCCCAGAGCTATAGCTGTGGTTTTGGGCGAGTTCCGCTACAGGAAGGAGACTCTCTTTTTTCAGATAGGAGCAAGATACAGCAGATCTCTCCCATTCCAGAGCGTGATGCACAATGTTCCAGTGCTGTCCAAAAACACAGAGTAACTCTAACCTAGATTCATCCTCAAACTAGAATCCCCCTCCTTAATCCATTTGCCCTATACCTGGACAAAAAGGAGACAGTGGCTAAACTTCAAGAAGGGTTGAGTGAGGAGGACAATGCCCGATAGGACTGGTGTGGAAACCCTGTAATAGCGAAGAGTCAAATACGCGTGCGTTGTATGAATAAACCTTTATTCTACAACCAAATGTGCATCAGATGCTGGGATTAAAACTGAAGCCTTTTTCCACCGTCCTGGAAAGGCTGAATGGACTCTGAACATGGGCCATATCAAAGAACAACAGTGCCTGAAAGCTATTTCTCTGTGATCTCAGGTGAATCTGGTTTTCGCAGGTGTACCCGCTACAGTGGCCAGGAGACTCAGTTGCTGACAGTGTGTGAACCACCTTGCTCAAGTGGGTCATTTTTAATTTTGGGGCTAAGATGAAAGTCACATGAGCAGCTGAGTTGAGTGCAGCTTTATGCTGGCCTTTCTCCCCTCCCTTACATGCACACGTGCATCTCAGATTTTTGGTTTAGGAGGCCGGGAACACAACTTGGATAAATAGTATACTGCAGGAAGAGAACAGCTTGGCTGCTGGCTTTTATGGCAGCGCATAGCAAGACTTGAAGAGCAAAGCGGTAAATAGTTTGCTGTGTTGAATTTTCACATTGTGGAAGAATAAATCTCCGAGATTGCCATGAAAGGTCCATCCACACATTGTCAGCAGTAGTGCTTTGCATTTGTATAGCAGTTGGAGAACCTTAGAGCATTGTACACAAGGAGGAATTAAGTAATCACAGTGCTCCTATGGAGCAGATGACTAGTGCTATTACAGTTTGCAGAGTGAGCAGCTTGTGAAGACAGGTCAAATACAAATACACTTTTTCAGAATGCCACAATTCCCTCGATGCAAGACACCAGAGGTCCCCAGAGCTCCCAGTCCTACTCTAAATATACAGCCCCTTGCTTCCAAACTGAGGACCCCATTTCTAGCATATGCCCTTTGCTATAAGATGCTTCTTGCCCCACATAGGAGAACACAGCCATAAAAGCTGTAGCAAAGGGAAAACCCCTCTGCTATAACAGTTGCATGGTTATGAAAAGGTAACATGGTATGAAAGCAACTCCTGAGGAGCAGCACAGAAAGCTCAGTGGATGGAGAGAGGGACAATGGTGAAATCAGAGCTGGCACAGGGACCAAAATGTCTTCTGCTTAAATTGATTAATCCTACCTGATCAGCCACTTCCTGTCCTGGTGTATCCTACCTTGAGGCATGTGAGTGGGACCCTATAATGCATGTCTCCCCTACACAAATCCCCTGCTGGTGGAAGTCTGGCCTATCCTAGCTCCTCCATGGCACCTTATGCTGGCCACAGTCAGGCCCGTTTGGCTTCAGTAAGCAGCGGCCAGCAGAAGGAAAAGTTGCTGGAGTAGGGGCAAACCAGGAAAATCAGTTAGCACTTGTTCTGCAAGTGAAACCTGCTCTCCTTCCTGCTCCCTAGCTGCAAGCAAAGGACAGAGCAGGGACTTGGGCCTCACTTTTTGCTCCACTCCAAGACACTTCTACTCCTCCTGGGGTCCAAAGTGTTACAGGCAGCTCATCTGTCCTTCTTCTTCACCCGCTACCTTTCCTACCCCCAGGGCAAGAGGCTTGGAGTGCTGGTGAGCTCCTGCTGCTGCTGCATTGTGGGATGCAAGTGGTTCCTTTTGTCAGGTTGCACCAATATGTTGAGGAGACCTAATCTAGCCCTTAGCAGGTCATGCAGGACAAAGCCTCTCCAGAGATGGGGCAGTCAGCAATATAGGATTTAATCTAGGCAGGACTTTATCATTTGGATCTTTATCAAATCTCCCCTTCCTTCAGGTTCTGGTTGGAGGCAACAGCAGTACCCCCACACTGGGGGTTTTGCCCTGAAACTGGACATTTCAAGGGTCCTGAATCAGACGGGTATTTTTTAATGGGTCACAAGCAGCTTTTTACCTAAATCTTAGTCATTCTTCTTTTTGTTTTAAAACCATGATAGGGCTAAATTACTCTCGCTTTAAACACAGAAGCACAGCTAAAAATAGCCAGGATCCTCACCTCAGTAGCTAGGAAATTGTACATGGGCAAAATACAAGGCCTGACCTTAAGCACTTACCCCTGGCTTGAAAATTTCTGTGGGCGTCACTGTCTCTAACATGCCATATTGCTTAGCAGAGCATGCAACAGCACAGCAAGACAGAGGAACTGCTCTTCCACTGCAGTCCTTCCATGAGCTTGAATCCCACTGATTAGCAAAGTGCTTTAAGCCTTGGAGGTAAGGCACTGCACAAGCCTTGCTCTGCAGATGGAAGAGATCCCCACCCAGTGCTCAGTCAGTCAGGGCCTTGAGTTTCCTTTTCAGCTTGGTTGCTGGACTGCGCACGGCCATCAGTCTCACAGATTGTGCATCTCCTGTATACATCTTGCCAAATCAGTATTTATGTACTGGCTGAATTGTCAGGCAGCCGAAAATTCCAGCCTGTAGCCAAAGGCTGCGCGAGTAGTGTCCGTGGGAGGAGAGACAGGGAAGGAACTGGAACACTTGTATTCCTGCAGAAACAACACTGACTCATGAAAGACATTCTCTCCTTCAGACGAACAAGGGGCTGTACCCTGCCCTACGATTTGCCCTTCCTCCAGGTTTCTGGGGAGCCATGCATTGCTCAAAGCCAAAGAAGTTCCCAGGTTTTAGAGCTTATCCGCGTCTCCTGGTCAAGTTTAGGACCATTTTGTCTTTTCCCTGCCTCCAGAATCAGCAAATTAGGGCTGACTGACATCCGGAAGGAGCCTGGTGGTGCCAGGGACAAACAGCTAGTCAAGGACCTATACACATCACAAGAGCTAGCTCTTCTTAGACATGCCATGTCTCCACAACCGGCTCGCTGCACTGCCTCCCTGCCAGCCTGCCTTAGTTGTATGTGTCCTTTAGCTAATCCAGCCCCCAACCTACACATACATACGGGGCAGCGGAGGGAGGGAACGCGTCAAGTGGGCTCCCTTCCTCTTCCTTTCTTTCATGAGGATCGGCCTGTGCCTTAGTAACCCTTTTTCCCCCAGGAGATCTCCCTTGGAAAGTCTGATCAGACTGCGAGCCAGTCCGCTGTACCAGGTTTCCTCTCTGGCGGAGATTGCTTCATTCTCCACTTCGAGGTGTTCAAACTCTGGATCCAACTTTTGCCAAAGCCCCTTGCACTGGGGAGAGCCAGAACCTCAGACCCAGCCAGCCCCCAAACTTGTAAGTGTTCAAAAGTCACACTCAAGTCACACTGTCTATACTGAGCCCACCAAAAACTCTGTGGAGGTCGGGCTTGTGGCTAACGCGCTAGTCTGGGACTCAGGAGATCGGGCTCTGCCGCATACTCACCCCATGACACTAAGCAATGTACTTAAGCTATGCATCTCAGTTTCCCTTATGTGTAAAATGGAGATTGAGATCCTTAGTCTGCCTTCTCTATTTAGACATCAGCTCTTTCAGGGCAGGGACTGTTTTGAACATGCCGCACCCAGCACATTACAGCCTTGATCTCAAGTTGTGTACCTTAATTTCCCTGCAGAGCCTGGCTAGAAAGGCCTTAGGAGATGGCCATGTAGTATCTGCTTTTAAAGTAACAGAACATGTGAAATAAGAGATGATCTGGTGAACAACGCCAAGTTATTACTATTCTATTACTAACAGTAGATTTTATGGGGTTAGATGGGGAAATGTTTAGTGCTATATAACAGTGAAATCATGGCTCCTTGACTACCCGGCCGTGATAGTGAGAAATTCTGGTTTGTTCATATAGAAGAGTGTTTTGAGAAAAAAAAACGCATCCCAGTAGATATGATCAGATTTAACACCCATACTAAGCTACCATCTGCCACTTACGAATGGAAATTAAAACAACATGCCTGAGGTTCAGAAGGCTACAAGTATTTGACTGCCCCTCAAGTCTTTGCCTTCC
The DNA here is from genome assembly GCF_001723895.1 of Crocodylus porosus. NCBI lineage: Eukaryota > Metazoa > Chordata > Crocodylia > Crocodylidae > Crocodylus > Crocodylus porosus. The sequence continues at coordinate 8,510,755 of NW_017728936.1, read as the reverse complement.
CAGCAATTAGCAATTGGTTCTGGCTAAATACTAGGAAAAAGAAGCAGAGCTCAAAATACAGCTTAGGTGCTTTGGCACAAACAAATCATTTATACAACTTCTTTTAAACGAGTAACCATTTGGTTTATTTGGTGTTGTGTGTGTGTGTCATGGGTAATTGTCAGCCTTGGGGGTCTATAATTAGTTTTGCTGTGTACCGTGTGTTTATAAAGGGGGAAATGGTGTTTAGAAGATCATCCTTTCCCCATTGTTAACAAAACAGTGCGAGCAGATGCTGTTTGCTGTTGGTTGGCCCTTCTTGATGACCCATAGAATGAGCTCTGACTAATATGAAATGATTAGCATGAGCCTAAATAACCGTAAGGGAACAATTTTCTGTGCGTTTCTCTGGCTGGCTAGAACAAGGAAATACCTAGAAAGGTTATTCTTACAAAACGTTATGCTCAATTTTCACACCAAAGGGGCCTGCAAGTGGCAATCCCCACAGTGTGGTAAAGTGCTTTTCAGACACTCAAAGGACAGTCCCTCCTCCAGGGTGCTTTCAATGCAAGGATGTAGGCAAGGAGGAGGAGTAACAAATAGGGTAATAACAACAAATAGGCAGATGAAGGCAGGAACATAAGTCATTGGATGCTTGGATTCCTGTATGGGCCTAAAGATAATTGTAAGATTTGCCCATCAGTCATTGGAGGACTGGAAAGCTTGAGGAGCAACAGTAGTTGGAGAGCAAAGATCAAGAATCTCTCCTTGCATCGTGATATCATCTGCATGCTGGCCCATCGGGGTATCATCTGCATGCTGGCACCAGTCTCCACTGCTTTGAGATAGCTGGGGAACATGCTTGGAACACTTTTCTACTTCAATAGGTGAACTTTCACCAAGAGCCTTGCAGGCTCTGAAATGATCAAACAGGTTTTTTAACTACCGTGTTAAAGAAAATAAAGTGGGCGTGAGGCATTGAGCAAGCCAGAGACAAAGAGCAAGCCAGCACTTGGTGTCAGGAGCTTTCCAGGCCACAGTTTTAGGTTGTGAGGAGATATCAAATAAAGACTAGGAAAGAACTCATTTCATTTTCTAACAGCTAACAGTGCAGGACTTTGGAGCTAACAGGTCTCTCTGCCTTGATTACTCCATTTGAAAACAGGAATAATAAATAGCTCCAAAAGGCCTTGTGAAGGTTAATTGAGTATGACAAACTTGGAGTTACAACTCCAGAGCAAAATAGCAGTCAGGGAAACTGAAATGTGCTCCTACTTGAAACATGGTCCCTTTAAGTCATTAAACTTGTAATTGCAATATAGACACACTCAAATAAATAATTCAAGTTATTTCCAGTTGTGTGTGGGCGGTAGGTAGGAGACAAAGTTGATACTTAGTGGTTAGAGCAGCCTTAGCGTTTACATTTCTCTCTGGTTTTTGCACTGTGTTTTCTAGCTTTTAACTCTGTCTGATGCATACCAACCAGCCATCTCTGGTTGAATCTTTCTGAACTTATTAGGCTTTTACTCTAAATTTAGAAAATTCTCAGGCTGGCTCGTACACCTTGCAACTATCAGTTCACAACAGCACAAAAGTGGCTTCCTTCTTTTTTCTCTCTGGGAAATGAAAATCATCTTGAGATGAATTTCTGAGCCTGTTGTTTTTTTGAAGGCCTTAATGCACAGAGTCAAACGTTATTTCCATGGGATTCTTCGTTAGTTTTCATTCAGTTAACTAAAGCCCTGAAAAAGTCCCTTAATGAACCCAAGATTCACTGTGTATTTTTTCCTCCTTTTATCACATACCTAATCATTGTCGTAGTTAGGTACAAAATTCCAGCTGCAGGAAACACGGCAAATTTCCAAAACCTAAATATTGACTTTTCCCTTGTATCATCTCCCTCCTTCCCGCTGCCAAGGCCAAATTCTTGACTAGGGAAAATTCCCAGCAGAGAATAGTTTTAGAGAAGACACTAGGCAAATTCTGGTCCCACTTACACCAATAGCACTTTTGCCACTGAATTTGGCATAATCAGAGTTTAGCCTCAGGAACACCCAGAGGACAGGTACTGCCGTATAAAAAGGAACTATTCTTTAGGATGTCTTGATTAGGGAACCATATGTCAAGCCCAAACCCAGTTGCAACTGGCTTGAATCCTGTATCTCACACACGAATACCCTGAAATCTAAATCTAGGTCATGTAGATGGCTATTCATTTCTCTTCACTTGTATTTTCTAATTAGCCACAGCAGCCTGGATTTGTGTGTGTCCCTTCAGCCTTGTTATTCTCTTCTCTTTCTTCCTGCAAAGAAATTATTCACTTGTCTTCTGTAACCACAGACAAAATCTCTCTTTATTTTAGGCCAGAGAAGGTTAAAAAAAAAAAAAAAAAAAGGCCATTTTTTTCCAGATATTTTTACAAAAAAACATAACCAAACTCCTAAATGTTTTAACCAGATCCACACTAGACACTGCAAGTACAAAATAAATGGAAAGCTTTGGCCCTTTCTAGCCTCAGAAATATTAATTTAATATAGCTTTGGACAAAAAAATAGCAATGCTGACCCTTCATCACTAATTTTATAAATACATGTGTGTGTACACACACACACACACACACACACAAATAATATTCACTATACTTAATTATTATATTTAAGTTTTCTATTGTGCTAGAGCCCAGAAATCTAGTGTACTAGTCACCATATGCACCTATAATGAAAAGATGGGCGTTGCTTCAAAGCACTTACTATCCAGATAAATGGCATGAGGCAACAGGTAAGTAGTATACAGACAGGCCATGTCTACATGCCAAACTTACCAGGCCAGGGAGCAGTGCCCTCAAACACATCATGCTGCTCCATATACACTGCCTCCTGAGCTGGAAGTAGTGTAGCCCCAGGTGGGCTCGTTAGCACTGCCAAGTGACTGTTGGCCTCTGCTAATGAGCCCACCCGTGGCACAGCATGTTTGGGGGTGCCACTGCCTGGCTGCCTAAGTTTGCCATGTAGATCTCCCACAGAGAGAGGAGGCACAAGGAAACAGGGAGCTAGAGAAAGAGCTCAAACCCACTTAATTATTTAAGACAAAGATCAGATTTGCCATGGCAATCAGAATATGCGTCTGCCTCCTATCTAAACGTATGGAAAATTAAACCTCCAGCTCTCTACAGATGGCCTGCCTAGCCAGGTATGTACTACAGTCCGTTTTCCCCTGGAACCCTGCAAAAATTAAAGGCGCACCACATTTAGTTGCCTTTTAGACTGCACGGCAATGGTCATGATCTGAGTGTTCAGTTGCACACTAATTCCACGGGTCTGAATTTTCAAAGAAAGGTAATAGTTTTATTTTTTTTATTTTTATTATGTTTCAAGGTGATGGGCATCTAATTTGCTAAGGCTTCTTTAACATCCTAGCCTCTGGTGCTTTGAGATGAACTAACTGGTGTCTTCCGGAGAATCACAACCCCTCTTCACACAATGCCAGTGATGCAGACTCGAGGTTTTGTACTTAGAAAAGTGAACAGCAAAAACCTGTCCATAAATTCAGAGGTGAACGAGTAAAACGAGTGAATGAAAGATGCTAAACTGAGCTGGGTTAATTGAAATGAGACCGAAACCCTACCCCAATTAAATGCGAGGTGTTGGTTTCACTTGCTGGCAAACGTGGCTAGTTCAGCAAATTTCAGCTAGGTATTAGGGAATACATTCCTAATTTTAAAGTCTGTTAAAATATAGAATAGTTTTCCAGGAGAAGTGTTGGGAGGCCTCGTTTCTTAAGCTGGTTGATACAGGACTGGACAAAACAACTGAGAACATACTGTAGGGAACAATTCCATGCTGTCTGGGAAGCGGACAGGCTGAGTAATATGGAAAAGACTTTTCCCCCAAAGATAACGGATTCTTTTTTTTTTCCCTGGACATGTTAAAAATATCAGCAGAATATGTGGCTCTTTATTTATTTATTAATATGGTTTCTAGGAGATGTGAATACTTTTTATTTCTTTTTGCAGCTTTTTTCCCTTTTCTTCCTTGGAATTTTTTTTACATTATTGCTTAGGTTAGGGTGAGTCAAACTGGTTCAGGGAAAAATAAACACCTCCCATCCATAACCTTTCAGACAACAACTTCTTTGGCTCTAATTTTTGGTTCATTTTTTTTTTAATGGGGCTGGGATTAGAGCTTGAATTTCCAAAACACCAACAGAAGAAAAAAAACCAAACAAACCCTGCTCAGGTGTCAATATTTCCAGCCAAGAAGAGCCAGAAATCAGGCGTGCTCTTGTTCACTTTCCAGCCGGCATTCTCAGATCTGAGGTTCTCTCATCCCACAGATCAGGATGGAGTAGTTAAATCACAGGACCTAGTTTCCAGTTTTGTCATTCAATTACAGTGGGCAAAACTTCCTGCTACTTTGCCTCAGTTTATGATGGGAGTAGTCAACGGATACTTATTCACCTTCGTAAAGTGCATCAAGGATTCTTGGCGGCACTTTGTCCATGAAAAACATTATATGCTTATCCAAACCGATTCAGATTTTCAAACCTTTCCATATTCATTCAAGAATGAGATAAATGTACATACAGCTTTTTAGACTCTCCTACATGCTAAGACACCTCTGGGTGTTTATCCTTTTGTAATACTCGTGAATGTATCACACAGATGCACATAAAGGGCAAATTCATAAGATGGTGATTAAATAAGGCTTTGTGCAATTATCTACAGTTTTCCAATATGAGTCATAATAATTGACAAGTCATCTAATACTGAGAATTCTTAAGATTATGTTACTTTCTACTGTAGTGAAATAAGTGTATGACAGACTTTAAATGTATTGTGGCATGTGATCAGTGCTTAGGGGAGGCATTCTTATCACTGAAGGAGTTAACGATTTGCTAAATAAGTGTGATCAGACAATTGAGCTATAAAAAGTACCAGTAACCAAAAAAATATACATGTTAGCCTGGGGAGTAGCAGAACAATGCAACTATTGTATCCTAACCAAAGAACTTGGCACATAGATAACTTGAAAGGGAATCATGCTTTGTGTATTACGGAAGTGATGGAATTTGCTGAAAGGTTATTGTCTGGCTGCTTTTGAAGCAATTTCCATCTCCTTTATAGAGGGTGTTTCGCAGTTTTTGTGGTCAGAAGTACGAGGGAGGTTAGTGGCACAGACCTTTGCCCGCTGTTTCAGGATTACAAAATCCAACCTCCATCGAAACATCTCTCTCAAGAATCATCACCAAGCCAGGATCTCTGTTGATGCCTAGACATGGCTGAAATTTTCAGCAACACAATCTATAATATAGCTGGATCAGAAATCAGGACTAGAAGTCCTAATTGCAGATCAGCTGTATTATAGATTGGGGAAAGTGTTATTTTTTATCAGAAAAATAAAAGCTTTAAAAAAAAAAAAAAAAAAGAATTCACCAGAAAGCTGAACATTTGTAGCTGCCTTGGCAAAAAACATTCAGCACTTTTCTGCTTGTTTCTTTTTCTTCAGATGAAAAATACTTGGCCATTAACCAAACTTTAGCTCTGAAGGCTTCCAGTTTTCTAATGAAAAAATTAAAAACTGAAGAAAACAGACGTTCTGCAAAAATAAAAAATAAGAATACTGTTGTGTAAAATATCTGGGGGGATTTGTCTAAAAGCAAGTTTCAGCTGAAAAGTTGCAACTCACTTCACAAGTCTAGTATGCAACTTCCATAAATGGGAGAGCCATTTCTTCAGGAGTTAGAGCCATCTAGTACTGTCACAGCATCATACCACATCTTTGTGGTGTCACTAGCCTTATAATCCTTGTAGTCCCTTGATAAGGGATCTTTATGTATGGGTGCACTTATATTGCTGCCTGCGGATCTGCATTTAGCTTTGCTGCTGGGAGTAGTAACTGCACAGTCTGTCCCCTACCCATTGGGAAGAGCCTCTCTGGACCTCAACAAAACAGCTGGAAGCATCAGCTAAGGTATTCTGTCCCTTGACCACTGGTGGACAATAGCCCAAATGAGCAAATGCAAGTCCCACGAGAGTTATTTGGGGTTGAACTGGTAATAAGTTTGACTTAGTTTTGTAGACCTTAGTGGCAGGTGAATTTGTTACAAGAAGGTCTGAGACCGCATTTCATGAACTGGCGTGCCAAGTATCCCAGCCCCACTCAGGAGTATGTATTAATCTGTATTGAGACGCTACTAAAATGCAGACTCTTATCAAAAAAAAAACAAGAAAGAAGAGGGCAGAAGTTGTTTGGGTGAGAGAACGCTGGACTATCTGTATACCTGATCCAAAGCCCAGTGAAGCCGAAGAAAAGACTCCTCTTGACTTGAGCATGCTTTGGAATGGGCCCCAAACTGAGAATGATCAAAGCAGCCTGAAGGAATTAGGCACTCACTTAAAAATACAAGCTCAAAATGTCATCTTATACTGGCTGATACGTCAAACCTTCCCTATCCCTCCTTTCATTTTTTCTTCTTAGTGCATCTTGTCTGGGGTTGTAAGCTTCTCACAGCAGGGACTGTTTCGAGTACTTGGTGCAGTGCCTAATATGATACCAGCCACGTGGCCGAGACTCTAGGGCCTAAATCAGGGACCTCCCAGAGTTAACCATGAGCTAGTGCACATTGAGGTAAAGAGCTGGGGAACCACAAGTGGCCTTGAAATCAACTTTCAGCCTCTGAAGTTCAGCAGTGTGAGAACACCCCTTCAAAATTACTTTGAGCATGAAGGGTTCCTGCTCATGGGTGCTGCTGAAATGCAAATAACCATTGCGATTCTGATCGCAGAGCCTAGGCTCGGGCCGTTCGTGCATTACCATCAAGTGCTGAACATCAAACTGTGATTAATTCATTAAACTGCATCCAGCATTTTGAAAAAGTGAAGCTCTACGAACGCTTTATTAGTAAGAAGCAATAAAATGAACACTCAAGTAGCACTTGTCGGCTTCACAGAGCCTTGGAAACACTGACTCATTAGGCTTCTCACTGCTCTCAGAGTTTTGCCAATGTTACTTGTGCTGGCTTTTTAGGAGGCAGCTGGGCCCAGTAGATGCAGGGTCAGGGCAAAGAGATTTGGGTTCTCTTGATCTTAGGAGGTTCTAAGCAAGGCTTAGCAAGCAAAGTCTAGGACCTTTCTGTACTATGCAGGACCTCATCCATAACGCTGTCATCTTAATTGGAAAAAAAAACATGAAACCCAGACATGTTCAGGCTTGGGTCTGCAAGGTTGAACAGCCAAAACCCTATAGAGAGACTTAAATAGAAGTGGCCTGGTTACGAAAAATGCTGAACATCTGCTGCTCTCATTAGACTCTCGGATTCTTATGTGCCCCTTTTAAAAGTCAGGCCACTTTTCTTTATGTTCCAGTGGGTGAATTTAGGTATGTGACCTTAGTGACTCAAGTCTGAAAACTTCTGCCTAATTAAACCTTACACTGCCCTGTAACATAAGCAGAAACTGGGCACAGAGGTCCTTGATGTGGCCACTCTGAACTATATTATCTAGTGCAAAGCTGCCCTAAAGCTGGCATAGCTGGCCAGGGAGAATTGCCCTAGATTAGGTAGTTAGTACAAAGGCCTTTGAAACTACTGAGAGTTTTCCCACTGCTTTCAGTTAGCTACAGCATATTTAGTGATTAAATAATAATACCTTGATCTTTTATGGCATCTTTCATCCATGAATCACAAAGAAGAAAACGTGGTAGAGGGAGGTGCTATTAATTGCTTGAGGTCATCCAGTAGAAGAGCAAAGAAAACAGCTCAGATCTCCTGAGCCCCAGTTCAATCCACTAAGGCTCATCACCTCCTCAAAGTCACCTTTTCACCTGTTTCTCAGTGAGTTTTGCTTGGCCTTCATTGATGACAACCAAGAATCCCACAGACTAGATAAAACTAGGCTGTTTCTTGCTTCTCTGGCATAAACGGGAAACTAAGTTTTCACGAGTGAGGGACCATTCCAACAGAATTCATGCAATAGAGGTGAATTAGAGCAACAGATCCCATGTTCATGCAAAAGCCTCCAGCGACCGAGGAACACAACAAAATAGGAAGTGAAACAGATTCAAAACGTCAGCCTGAAATTTGCAAAGAAAGAGCCTCACATCTACAATTATTCATAGAAAAGGGCAATGCAACTTGAGGGGTTTAATGCATTTCAAAATAACTTAAAATGACTGTCTCATAACATCAGCATTTGCCTGGGAATAGCACTTAATTACTACTGCAGAGTCAGCAAAGCGAGCTCGAGCATGAAGAGAGTAAGAAGTTGTTTTAGTTCTTTATTTTTAAATTTATCATCAGCTGAGCAATGGATTTTAGACAGTGTTGCATGTAAGAGAGAATACAAATATACAATAAATACTTTCCATTAGCTGTTTTCAGATCAGTCAACATTCAGGCTATTAAATTCCACCTAGCAGCATCCTTAAGTTGTTTGCCAGTGACATGAATAAATTACAAATAAAATATGAAATGTCGCTATGTTCAGGCTTAGTTCTGTTAAGGTAAAGGAAGATTGGAACTGGATATTTCAACAGCGCATTTGAAGTTAAGCTATTTTTTGGTTGGGGAAGTGCTACTTAACAGTCCACTTTAATATTAAAAAGCATTAGGCTATAATTTTCTGCGAGGTGCCCTGGGTCACCTGCCCCTCAGCTATGCAACTCCTCTCAACATTAAACAACAGGGATGAAGCCTGTTTTGTGCCACTCTGAGCCACACGAAACACAACCTACTTCATGCCCTTTGTGGGTCTCTTCCTTCAGAAAGGCTCCAGTGCCAGCACACAGAGAAAGGAAGCACTGTTGTCCACAGATCAGCAGGGTTTCATTAGTACTGGGCTGTGTATCCAAGGGAATGTCGCAAGTTTAATGATCCAGAAACATTTCATAAAGAAAAGGGAAAAAAATACCATTTTTATTTAATGGAAAATTCTCCTAAGCCTGGCTAGGGTTATAAAACTGCAAGGGGTTCTGTAGTCTCAGCGTAAAATCCTAAAGAATTCTACTGATTTCTTTTTTGAACTACGGACCTCAGAACAGATGATTGGTTTGAGTTGCTATTAATTTTTATTGGGCTTCCCTAGACAAGGTAGTGAGCAGAGCATAAAGAAATTGTGAGTCGCGTGTAACACATGATTGTATGGCTTGAGGTAGCAAAACTTCCCCTTGAGATCCGCTGGTAGTTCAGAGACCACTATGCATCACTTCTCTCTTGCTGCTGCTTTTTCTCCATTTTGTATTTATTAATGGGCTAATGTTCACAACATTGCCAAAAGGCACTGCTTTGCTAAGACACTTGAAGGCATGGAGATATTAAATGAGGGAAAAAAGGGAAAAAGGCATGGAGATATTAAATGACTTCCTATAATAATATAGGAAGCCTCTGGCAGAACCAAGACTCAAGACCTGATTCATGTATCCTTGATGCCAATGGAAAGACTATCATTGATTTTGAGCAAAAGCTGCATCAGGTCATAAATAAAGGTCAGAATCCCATTCCATGTTCTTTGAGCGCAACACCATCTTCCTTCCTTCTCCAGTCCCATGAATACTTGGGAAACTTGGGTTCAGTTCCCTGTGGCCCTGCACAGAGACTTCTTGTTCAACTTTGAGCAAGTCCTTTAGCCTTTATGGGCCCTCACTTTCCCTGGGATAATGGCACTGCTCTACTGCATGGGAGAGTCAGAAGGATAAATACCTGAACGCTTCCAATCTGCTAATGGGAACAGTCTGAAAGTACCACATATAGATAGTTCGGGGCATTTTCTTTCAGTGTATTTAAGGTAATGTAGTGCTGGCAAAAGGTGTTGGAAGGACAGGCCTAAAGACTGAAATCCTGATGTAATCTGCAGACAAGATGCAGCTTGATCAAGCTAGCACCCATACCACCTGCAGGGCATGTCCATTTAGTGAGTTAAAGAACCATATATCCATATATTGTTGAGACTGCCAATAAGGTGGGCAATTAGTGCTAGTTGTGTTGTTGTATGTGATGCGAGTTAAATAAGGTTCCCTCACTTGCTTCCACCCGGGGCATAAGTCATTAACTGGTCTGGCTGGCATGGTCCACAAGCAATTCTTAACCATGTCCAGCTTTACTGTGACTAAGAAATGGTGTCTATTTGAAGGGGACAGAAGTTACACATAAGTCAGCTTAAGTCATCAGAAACAGGTTTAAACCTGTAACAGAATACAAGTTCAGTGTACATAAGCCAGTTTCAAAGTGGCTGAAACTGGTTTAAGATAAACCTGGTTCAAGGTAGTATCCGACTTACCTGATTTGGGTCAACCTGGTTTGTGAAATTTCTGTCCCAGACCCCTTCCTGGTTCAAATTAAATTGCAGTCTCCCAGCATGCTTTGCATCCCTGTGCTGTCTGGTCCAGCAGACAAGGGCTGGGGGGAAGTGGGAGAGGCAGGGACTGCCCCCACCCCCCCGGCAAACCCTAGCTGGGGTCTGGGGCTAGGGAGGGGTTATACTTCCCTTCCCCTGAGTACAGAGCTGCCCTGCCCTCCCTTGCTAAAAGCTTACTGCTGGCTGCAACCGTAGACTACAAATCCCAGAGACACCTGGAATCAGGAAGAGGAAGTGATGAGCAACCCTACGTAGTCCCATTGCTGTGATTCTGGACTGCAAATCCCAGAGACCTCAGGGTTAGCAGGAGGAGGAAGCAAACACACAGCCCATGCTGGGTATGTGCCAGAGAGCCGTGCTTTAGCGACCCCCCACCCCGGCTTCTGGTTTGAGCCACTACAGGTATGTGGCCGCATTGCCTGAATCAAAAGTGAATGTCTGTCCATTTGTTTCTCAGTTTAATCTCTGCAGTTTAGACTAACTTGCAAAGACTGAATCGATTCAGCCTCGGGCTTTTTAGCTGTCTGTACTTAGCCAAAATGTTGTAGGGATACGTGACAGGTGAATGAAGGTGGAAGAAGCCTGGCATAAAGCAGTAATGAGCTTCCTAGATTTGATTTTTTTAGCTCTCCTTCTCTATTGGCTGACTGCTTCACATTCATTACAGGTACTAGAAATGCATGGTCTATGAGCTAGATTATGTTCTGCATCCTGCAAGTGAAGTTCCTTTGTACTCACGCTGAATCCATCAGCATTACTGTGCACTTGCACTGGCAGAACTAAGTGCAGAGTATAGCCCTTCACACTGTTGTTTTAGTGTAACTTAAGATGGTAAAAAATAAACCTGTAAGAGGCCTATTCAATAAGTGGCAAAGTAAGGTAGTGCCTTGCGTTTTATCTACAGCAGCTCAGTGACCTACATACCTAAAACTCTCTATAGGTTGGGCACGGAACATTCTGCCAAGGCTGAGATCCCTCTGGAAAGCAGCGACTCAGCCTTCCCCCCTGTGAGATCTGTACAACAGATGGCCTTGGTCATCTAAGCTATCTGCCCTCCAGCCTTAACCTCTTGTCTGACTGGACTGGTTTGTGAATTAGAGCCTTGCTTCTGCAACCTTATCCCTCTGGGCAAAGGCTTACACTGAGGATTTATGAAGACAATGGCCTTCTCACAGGTGAGGGAATCAGCCCATGCCTATCAGGTTGCAGGATTTGGGCTTTAGTTTATCACAGTTTTTCTCTTCTCTCTTTTGTCATTTAAAGGGCTTATAACAATAGCCATTGATAAAAGAGCACAGCCTGCAGTTTGTAAGGGCTCACCATTAACCTCATTTGGTTCCCACTGATGCCAGGTAGGAACAAAACTAGTCTAGTGCTGAACACTATTGGAAAAGTTCGTTATACCTATGCACTGGGCAGTTATTTTTCCCATGGGATGCAGCAGCATGTGCACAGAATCAGCACAGGATCAGGCTCATTGATAATAAGTACCCCAGAACTCGGTGTTGGAAAGAGAACCCGTCGCAGCACTGTACAGCATCTCTTGAATGCATCCCAGTTTTGGCTCAGCATCACTTTGTGCAGTTGTATTTGCACAGAAACTCTGCCCTGCTTAAAGCTCTGTCATGTTAGAGTAAGGGAGTTCAATTCTAAATAACAGCAGGGAAAAACAAAAGACAAAGAGGCCTAGGAAGTGGCGGGGAAAGGGTTTTGTTTCCAAGCTGAGATTTGAAATAAGACAGAGCCAAAAATGAAGGAATATAGGGAAGCTTTTTGCATTACAGGAGCTGCAGAGAAGATACCTGAAACTTATAATGTAGGCAACCATCAAGCCTCTGGATAATGGTATATGCGCAAGAGGTCTAGTGAGATGCCTGATAAATCTGTTTGTGGCTGAGAAGTCCAATTCGAGAGCGACACAGCTTGTTACAAGTTTCACAGATCCATATGTTGTCTGAGTTGGAGTCCAAGTTTACAGCATGCTGCTTTCTTCTTTCGCGCTTTGCTTCCATCCTCTGGATCAAAGCTGCTTCATGCTGAGCTGCACCCAGAGCCTGATATTCCCTCCAGATCGGACGGGATTCTGCGCCCTCCTCTCAGTTTTCTACGTGGATGTGGAATGACTTCATATAATGATTAGTTTATTAAATAGCACTTTCATCTGTTCTTGTGAGGTGGGGCAGGAGCAAAGCGATAAGAAAGTTGGCAAGAACAAGTCTATAGATGCGAGAATAGGGAAGGACAGGAGATGAGGTTATTTGATCTCACATTTCCCTGTTAGAAATAAGAAGTTGGACTGCAAGCCTTCTGAGCACGCTGGAGTCTGCAGACCTGGGACTCAGGGAGGCCATTAGGAAAGACTGTGTGGTCAACCTGTGTGATTTTAGTTGCAGTTCTCGTGATATTCAGTGACTTTTGGAGCCTCAGTGCTTGGAGTCATGGGATTACCTGACAGTCTCTAGCCTTTTCTATGCTTAAAAGTGTTGCTGTCTTAATTATACTGGTATAGTGAATTCTGCAAAATTCCCCTAGTGTAGGTGCTGCTGATCAGTAGGACATGCTTATATTGATGTAGCTCATGCAGTTTTATAGAAGCACTTCTTTTCCCAATATAACTGCACCTACACAAAGGGGGAGGGGAAGGGTTGGCATAACTGTGTCACACTTCTAATGCACAAAACTATTCCAATAAAAACTTAGATCCCACCAAAGCCTGAAAGTGTGACCCTACTGAACGCTGAACACCCAAAAGCTGTGGAGCAGGGGAAAAAAACACCCTATAAAATGCTCTTTAAACCAGTCTGATGACTTATACTTTTGGGATTGGCAGCACTGCAGCTGTTCTAGTCCCCAAACACCGGGCAGCAACTTGACTACACAGTGCAAACCTGTTAGATAAACATGACTGGATGAGGATAAAAATATGAATGCAACTTTCAATTCTTATGAAATGCACTAAACTGAGAGATTAGGTAGGAACAAGGTTTGAAAGAAGAGAGAGGTTTTGCTTTTAAAACCCCCAAACATCCCAAGGGACTGTTCCTTCCACGTAAGCACACTTGATGTGAATGATTTATTATACGATCGTTATACAGCAAGCTTGTGGAAGGCTACAAGACCATCTTCTATTTTTAATTGATATTTGGTTTTCTGTTTTCTTCCATGCCGCTCTCAAAATACCTCCTCAAAATTTATTGCAAAGGAAGCCAGCGTTGGCTTAGACCAGTAGGTCTCAACCGCATCAGACTCAAGGCACTCCTCAGAAAGTGTCTGCTCTTAGTTTTCACTGTAAGGAGGGTTTTAGAGTCCATCCTTCCCTGTACTAAGAGCCTCTCATTCATTTAATCTATGGCTCTCTATCAATCTTAGCCTCTCAGTTAAGTGCAAGTACCATTTCCATCAGGGTTGAAAGAAACTGGGCATATATGTAGCATAGATTTTGTGACACACCCAAGCCCTTTTCCTGGGTTTCACTGTTGCCAACATCTTGTGCTCAGCAGTAGTAGAGCCAGTGACAACCTTCTGGGTAGCAAAGCGGTTTATGTGGAAGAGTGACAGCCAGCTGGCTGGCCCTGCAAAGAACAGGCACCACAAGTAGCATATGGCTTGGTCAGTGCGATGGGAAGAGCTGCATCCCAAGGTCCTACTGTGATACAGCTACACAGCTACTACTCCATTTTCATGCAAGGAATCATTTGCCCTTCACAGAGAGCTTTCAAGACATTGAACACTTGTGCAGATTTGACAGAGTTGGATCAGTTGTAAAGCGTTTGAATAATTTTAGAAATACTCCCCCACATCAGCTACTTCTACTCTAGAGTGGGGGAGAGCTATGCTATGGAAACCAGACCATGCTAGTGCGTGTCTGTCTAATGATATCTGACTGAAAAGATTAGTTTAAATAGCAAGGTCTTCAAGGCATTCATCCAAGACTTAGCCTCCCACCCAGCTCTGGCAGCAGGAGAAGGTATGCTGCTGCATGGGAGATATATCCCTATCCTTCTAGCAAGATACTGAAGCATAGTGCTATCTATTCATCTCTGGTATCTGGGCAGGCAGCATCAAATGAGTGTGATAATATTTCTAATTTCCATAAAGGCATTTCATTCGAGACTGTCCTTGGCCCAGCCACTTTACAAAGGTGAGAACTCGCTCCTAAAGTTTTTGCACATTTGGGTAATCACGTAACTTCAAAAGTCTTATTGACCCCTGCCCATGAGTAAGGGTAGAAGAATATGACCAATTGATGGTATTGTCCTCGTACAGATGGGTACATTTGGGCATGGAGAATGAGGATGACTTGGACAGTGAGTCACAGCTAGAAACAGAACCCAGACCTCCTGACGCACACTTCTTTACCCTAATACTTTACTCCTGGTCCCTCCAAAGTGAAAGTGATGCTTGTTGGGCTTGGGGAAGGGAAGGCCAGAGGACAGAGTTGACTTCTGGGATGTCTCAAAATCTGCATATAAGTGGGTTCCACATCTGAATGATGGCCATAAAATATGCCGATGTCTGGGCAGCTTCACGGACAGATTTTTAAGTACTAAGCAGCTGGCAGATTTTCAGTTCTGCTCAGAATTCAGCAACTCCCGTGTCTCCCAAGTGTTTGCTGAGCACTTCAGTGAATCTGACACTGCTTAGCTTCCTTACAGAAGATGGAAGAGAGGTGGAAGAGAGTTGGAGGACAGAGTGAGACGACATGTTTATAACGGGTGATATTCTAGCACCCACCTAGATCCAAGCTCCATGCAGCTTGGCACCGTACCAAAACATAGTAAGCAACTGTCCCTCCTCTAGCAGCGTTCACAGACAAAACAGCCAAATCAAGGGGAAGCAGAGGCACAGAGAGGTGGAGTGACTCACCCATGGTCACAAGCAGAGGAGAGAACATAACTCTAATAACAGCCCAGCGTGCTTTCCACCAAATTACACAGTGTCTAAATGCACAGCTCTTGTATGGGGACTGGAAGTGAGTCGAGGAGAGTTTCAGGGTTACACGGGAACAACTGCATCATCCAGTGCCCTTGCATATCATGTATAACAATGGTTTGTTTCAAAACGTGCTGCCCCCTCCCCCCCCCCCCCAACCTTTCCCATCCAGTGAATACATTTTAGTACTTCATAGCACCAATTTGAGGTCTTGTTTATCCTGAAGTCCTTGGATACTACCTGAGATAAGAATGAATGAAAGATAAAGCTCTGATCTGGGAAAACACTTAACTACATGATTATGCCCAACCCTTTCCAGAAAAGCACTTAAGCACTCGCTGAAGTCCCAGTGAAGTCAGTAAGATAAGGATATTTAAGCAGCACCCAAAAACGTATGATCCAGTTTTCATTAAGACCTTGCAGAATTGCTCATTCCTTTTCTTCCTTTTTGTTTGCTTATTAATAGCTTAGCCTTGCAAACCTTGCATCTGTAAGAAGTCAGTTGTTCACGTGCATTGTCCTGCTTTGTGAGCCAATGGGGCTACTTGCATAAGTAAATGTTATTCACACAGGCATTGGCCTGATTGTGTATTAAATCCAGAGATGAACTGGGACAAGTCAGAAAAGAACCTGGAAACATTTTTAGCAGCGGTAACAGTTTCTTGGATCTTTTGACATTTTCAGATCCTTCTTTATCTCTGGGTTTCTCAATTTTGCTCCTTATCACCACTATTTACTTCCTGTTCCTTTTTAGATTTCATAAAGTGTGCGTGTGCACTTTATCATTTGTCTTTTCTTAACTCCTTCTGTATTTAACAATTAAGCTTTTTGGCAATTTTCAACCAGATTATGCCTTGATTTAACAAAAGTGTAATTCAGAAGTAACTTAATAGAATTCAACAGGGACGTACTTGAGATTGGGATCTGGGTCATGATTTCTTATCTCTGGTTGAAATGCATATTTATATCAGTAAAATACTTATACTTGGCATTTGTATAGTCTCTGCCATGAAAGGATCTTGGGGCTGGGTGAGAAGCATCAGTGGGCGAGAAGAGACTGGTGTTGTTACAGTAACTTTTTAACTCAAATTTAGGTCTTTTCTAGGATTCAATTCTGTATTAAGGATAGAGTTGCAAGAGCATTCAGCATTAGCCTAAATCTGTTTCTACTGGAATTAGAAGCAGAATTAAACCGAAATGGAGTTCTTAATCCCTGCCACACACAGTGTTTGCTATAACTGTGTTTTACTGGAGCTGTCCTAACGGAGCTACCCAAGGGTCTTCAGAAATAATTTGGAGAGCTCACAAGCGCAAGAAGAAGATACAGAACCACTGAAGATGGGATGGGATCCATTCTATATTAATCCAAAACTACAGACAGAGTTTCAGGAGACAGAATAAAGTTGAAATGTGGACTGAACCCTGGCGGCCAATTCCCCTGCTTTTATGGAAACTTTCACGTGATCTTGTTTAGCCGTGTAGATTAAAGTCTCTGATGATAAAAGGTCATGACCTCAGCTTGATGTCTCATCCAAGGATGAAACTTTCAGTAGTAATGTATTCCCAATCCCCAGGATTATAATCAGGACAGTTGTTCAGTACTGACTCAGACGAATGTGTGCCTCACACATTGAGTCACTTAAGTCCACTTCCTCTAGCCCCCTGGATTTACTTGGACGTCTCCTTTTCAAGTATTTACTTGATCTAAGCTTACTGCACTGGCAAGATCCCACAAGATCATAGTCCAAGGACTTACTATTCAAAAAAGCAAAATAAACCAAGGGAAAAAAAATCTATATCAAGTTCTCCAGAGTGGAAACCAATTTGGAGTTTCTGCTTTGGCATCTCACCCAAGCATATTAGTACCCCACCCTTCTTCCTTCCATCTTCCTTAATTTCTTAGGCTTCCTTCTTGTTGCATTTGTATATCTCTGTTTTAGATGTGAGATTGTGGTTACCCTCTCACTGGGCATCCGCTTCTCATTTTCCTTTTCTTAGGTTTCTTTCTTCAGTAATGTTGCAAGTCCTTTTGTGTACTCCAAGTTTAAGATCCCTCCTGATAAACAGAAGTTTCCGGTAGACATGCAAGAGAGCCATTTTGGAAAAGAAAAATAAAAAGACTGAACATACATAGGTTCTCTGCATCCTACAGAAAACAGGGAAAGGTCTTGCTTGGTTAAATGAGTTAGGATCACATCGACAGAGACCAATTTTTAAACATGGGCAATGCGTCTCATCAAGTTTTCCATGTTTAATTAGGTCCCTTTTCAAGACGGTAATCTGAGCATCCAAATGCAAGGTTGGGATGGCTTATTTGAAAACTGGGTTCACGGTGCCAGGTTTCTAGTTATGCTTGAATCTATCCGCTCACTTCAAATACATGCACTCAGCCTGTTGAACAAGGGACTCTACCATGATACTCCGTTGCTTGCATGTTGTAAGTAGTTTTTTAGGTAACAAGTTTGGCCTTTGTTTTATGTCTGTCAAGACGGGGCAAGCCTAGCCACATGTTCCATTCCTTTCACTCACAATGGGCACAACCCAGAAACCTAGATGAAGGCAAAAAGCCAACATCTGTACAGAAATTTGGATGCAGATTGGCAGCCTGTTCCATCAGCCTCAGCTCTGCCTTCAAGATACAAGAGACTGATCCTTTGCTTCTAGCTTTTGATCTCCATTATCTCCACCATTTCCTCTCAGCTGAGAGGTGATATACTAAATCTGTAGAGGGAGGGGTCCGGTAGGGGGAAGGTAAAGCCACATGCCTCCCACTGCTGCTAGTGGGAACAGCACATCAAATCTTCCTTGCATCATGCTAAAAATTCACCCCAGAAAGTCAGTGAGTTGGTAGGTTTTATAAATCGAAGTTCCTGGTGCAACTCTTTTTAACTGACTTCACAGAACAGCAGCTCTCCGGCAAATTGAGCAACTGCACCGCCCCCAAGCTTCCTGTTTTGAAACCCTAAGAAGCTGGAAAATGTTAACAGCAACACTTTAAAGTGCTAATTGTTGCAATTTTTCCTTAAAGACCTTGCTAAATGCAAAGTGGGGTAGGGAGCTTTTAAGAAACTAAACCTTGGGATTACCCTATGAAATAGGTGCAGGGAAAAAGAACATGCAAGCATCTTTCTACGTGAAGTCTCCGAGAGCGATTCAGATCCAATCTAGCTGTGGCACATCAGAAGGAAGTTAACAAATCCTGTTTATCTTGGTTGTCAAGCCAGGAGTTGGGAGAGCTCTGTATTCCTCACTCTCCTATCATTATTTTTATTTCTTTTCTGTAGTTCAATAGGACCTAGCAACACAAATCATGGAACCGGGCACATCGGGCCAGGTGCTGAATACACATGGAACAAAAAAAGAGGATCTCTGGCTGAAAAAACTTTCAGCCCAGATATTTTTTGAGAGACGGCAGATGGACCTGGCAGACAGGGGTGTGCCATTGTTGAAGACTGTTTAACAAGCTAATTGTAATCCTGAGCAAGTCCCAAGTTGCTACAACCGGCCTCTTGAGGCATCTCAATGCTCTGAGAAGCTTCAAGACAGATCCACGATCCATCACAAACCAACCAACGATGGGATCCTGCCCTAGCAATTAGATGCACTTGTTGTAAGGAACAACAATATAGCAAATCTCTATTCCAAGTAATTTCTGTATAGGAAACACAACAGTAAGAGAGAAACATTGCATTTGTCTTCAGTGCTGTGAAGGAACTTATTTATTTCAAATCAACATGACAAGTGCTTCCTTTTCTGGCTATCACAGTGACTCCAGATGGTACACTTGAGCATATATAAACCTCTTGCTTGGCTCGTGCCAAAGACATTGTCATCCTGGTTAGCTAAAAAAAAAAAAAAAAAAAAAAAAAATTGCAGTGGTATTTGGATAAAAGTACTTGATCACCAGCACTGCTATAACAACTTGAATAATGAAAGTCATTCTAGTCTTGGCTGCTGTGCAAAATATTAAACCCATCATTATGTAAAATAAAAGATTTGTAGCACAATGGGTGCTTAATGTTCAAACCCTACTGAATACCCATAGGAGGGGAGGCCTGGAGACGCACTATTATTACCACCTCTACATCTGAAAGCACTTATACCATCAGACACAGCAGTCTGACAATTTTCCTAATGTTCAGAATCCTGCAAACAAGTTAATGAATGTAGAGGTTGCCCCACGTCACTGCTAGTATATTCATGTAGCCTACCGTTTACAGACTATTGGGATGTCTAGTACTCCTTTTCTCAATGCTGAACTGAACCAAAACTCTGAATGTTTTGTAACTCAACCACAGTTTGTTACCGAGATGCTAGCTCTCACACTTATCATGAGTTTCAAGATGTGGTTATTTTCATAAATTCCCATCATCCAGACTCACGATTTTTTCAGAGAACATTAGCTTTCCTCTAAAAACCAAAAACAAATGCTAGCCACAAGTCTTTCGAGAAAAGCTTGGCACCATGAACCTCAAACCCAGAAAACAAATACATACAAAAACTTGTAAAAAATTGTAAGCCAGTCTCCTGATTTTGCAAGCTTTAAAATAGAACTTGTTTTAACGTTTGAGGTTGGCAATACTGGAACCTAAAGACTTCCTATCATAATTCAGATATTCTTATTAACCAGTATTTATGAGAGATGGCAGATGGATCTGGCAGACAGGGGTGTGCCAGTGTTGAAGACTGTTTAACAACCTAATTGTAATCCTGACCGAGTCCCAGTTTATAAACCAGTATTATAAACATCTTAGCTGGACTAGGCACTATGAAAATACAGAATTCCTTTCCCCCAAAGAGTGTACAATCTAGATAGAAAAAGGAGAAGAAAAAAAAGAAGTTATTTTTACTTTACAGGCAGTGAAACAGGTTGTATCAATAGAGCTATGCAGGTTTACATCAGCTGAGAAATGGGCCCTAACCAGTTTGTGATCACACAAGAAGTATTTGGTGAAGCTGGGAATTGGACCTATATTTTCTGAGGTTGATCCCCGCCCCCCCCCCCCCATATGACTTAACTTCCATTTCATTTTAAACATAAGAACTTTATTTAAAGCCGGGAGGGAAGGGGAGGAATGCATCTCTTTAAAATCATATAATGGCCTCTAGATTATCCTATTTATCCCGATTACTTATTAAGCTGTACTTCCATAATTTTGCTTTGATTTAAGAAGCTGGCAAAGAAGAGGATTAAGGAAATGCCTTGATGCACATGTAAAAGAGCGAAACAGGATCTTGTTACATAACTAAAAAAAAAAATCATCCCAAGGCTGGGTTGCCAGAAAAGAACATCTTTAATTATTATAACTACAGTTTCAGAGCATGAACAGTTTGCTTCCTGATTGTGTTCCTGATGGGGTTTCCAATTTCCCTGTCATTTGGCTTTGGTTTTAAAGAGTTGGTTTTGAGATATACAGCGACTACTGCTCAAGGGAGGAGAAAAAAAAACTGAATCCTATCATGTTGTCATGTGTAATATATATATCTTTGACCTGAGGGATGTGGCACAGTTTGAAATCTTGCAGTTTTCTGCATTCACTAGAGAGTTTCCATAGTTCAGAAAATGTCTGGGGTTTTTAAAAACCAATGACCTGTTTGTAACATTCACTGACCTAAATTAGGAGTATCTGGTCAAATTCTATGCGTGTTTGTAAGTGGGTTTCATAATTTAGCAGAAAATGCTCCACTAGCCATGTCAGTTCTGTAGCTGCTATGAGTATAATTTGGCTCAGTACTAAGGAGGATTTTATGTCCCATGTTTTAGGTCCAAAGCAGAAGAGAAAGTTAGGGTAATATTCACAGGATGGATCTGAAGCTCACTGAAAGGAAAGAAATATGCTTGCCTGGCTAAATGGTATGTTACAGAGCAGGGGTTTCTTGCCTGCAAAAAACCCCTGTGTAATTTAGTTTTTAAAATCTATGCTGAACTACACACCCCCACCAGAGAGGGACTGAATCCCAGGGATTTCTTCATTCACAAGTCCTGTTTCTAGAGGTTCAGTCATCCAGTCGAGCAACAGAAACAGTCATACTGTTTAGGTCACCGATCCCACGGACTGGATCCTGAATATTAAATAGTCAGAGAAATACCCTCTTCAGAACATTTACCATAAAAAGCCCTTCACATCCAGATACGTTTGTTGAAAGACCAGTGATAAATTATAGAATATTTGGCCGTTTTTCCTAACAAGTAAGCAAGGACCTAGAATGTCTGAAGGAAGTGGGGACAGGCATGTACTTTCAATAGGGGGCAGGACTTGCCATGGATGCTTACAAATGAGTCCTGGTACAGAACAGGTCGAAAGCCATTGCTCTAGAGTACCAAAATGACTGGTACGATAACATTTCAGATAAATCTTTCTTTTATCCCACCACTAACGGAATAATTAAACTAGCTATGGGCAGTAGTAGGCTTTTATCAAGTGGATCAATGATTCTCACCCAGGGTGCAGTGATCTGGGGTGCCTTGAGATCCCTTCAGAGATGCTGCAGGGTGGCGCTCAGTGTTAGCACTGTTGTGTGCCAACATGATTCACAAGATAAACCTGAAGATTTCAAATAGGAATCCATAGCGTTAGAAACATTCTCACCTGTTGTAGGCTTTCCAAGTTCTTTGCAACAAAAGAATTGCTCTATTTTTCTATAGTCAAAAAATCAGTGAAAACTAAGTTGGAATTTTCCTAGGGCCACCTTGAGTCTAAGGAGGGGTGCCTCAGAGATAGAAAGGTTGAGAACCACTGAACTAGGTGGACCAGCAACTAGGGAGATATTACATATTGTTCACCAGCACACTCCAATTTATCAGCCTGCCATGCTGGCTAGCTTCAAACTAAACTCAACGTTGAAAGAACCAGACTTTTCCATCATGTTTAATGCCATTTGCAGCAACACTTGATTTATATAGCTAAATATTTTATGGACCAGAGATTTAGGGGCTACTTAAAATGATGAATTCATCCCTCTAAGGAGTTTTGTTACGGATAAGACATTTGTATAGGCATGAAGCACATAATAAAAGAGGTTTTAGTCTCCACCTCCCTGCCCAGGACTGACGGTGACTCTACTCATTCACAAATCCCTCAGTTCACGTACAGCATGCTGACTTATTGTGGCTAAACTCAGAGATGGAGAATGTAGGTCGCATTTTTTTTTTTTGGTTTTATGTGCATAGGCATGTACACATACAGGTACACAGACTAAATTCTCTTTTACAAAAAAGCAGAAGTTACTGTCGCTGAGAACAGAATTTGACCTTCTGCTGAGAACACAGAGAGGAAGAAATCCAGGTAGCTCTAGAAAGCATCTAGAGGTTGACTTAATGCATACAAAATATCATTTTTAGATGGCCTCCAGCCAACCTGGAATACTGGGCCAAAATCCCTTCGGTTGACCCAGACCCAATTTTGTCCCCAGAGTTCCCTGCAGTTTAATATATGTTGGCAGTAGGAAAGAGGAGCTGCAGGATAAGAGAGTAAAAGAAAAAGTCTGCACTATTCCACATATACAGAAAAGGCCAGATCAGGGAAGAGGAGAAGGCATGTGTACGTTTGGCTTGGTATTACTATAATGAAGTCCATGGGTTAAACCAGTGGTTCTCAACCTTTTTGGACTCGCTCAAGGCCCCCTCCGTAACTTTGTGGATTGAATGGCACACAATGTCAAGAAGTATTTTATAAATTAGAGTGCTTATTTCCTTGCAGAGAGGCCAGACGGTGGGGGACTGACCAGGCAGAGACAAGCTTGAACCTGCCTGTATCTCTCTTCCCACCTCACTTATCTTCTACTTCATGACACGTTTCAAAGGAGCTGGCAGCACCCCTGGGTGCCTTGGCATGTTGGTTGAACATCACTGAGTTAGACACAGCGTTCGAGATCTTTACTGGATCAAAGTCAGAGTGCTCAACACTGTGCAGGATTGACAAGAAAAACAAGAGGGAGATGGGAAAGATTATTACAGAAGAGCATAACTGGATTTGAAAAGAGTTGAGACACATGCGTGGAGGACAGCCCCACCAGGGGCTATTAAATACAAGAGTTAGGGCTATAAGCTGCTGATGGTGGCTTGGTGGACACAACAGGGGATGCATAACTCTTCACGTGCCCCGTTTCTTGTATACTTCAAAACCCCCTGCTTTTAACTCTATATTTGGTGTGAGGGGGTTTTATCCCTCTGGTACAAGCATCAACTGTATCTTCCCCAATTTAGTTACCAATCTGTTCAGTTTGTGTATTCCCTTTGCTTACTAGTTTCAAGTCAAGCACCACTGAATTAAATGTTCTGCAGTTGTCCTTGACATGTCCAAAGCATTTCAGCTCTGGTGCTAGTACTCTGTTCTTCCGCTCAGGGTATTTTCTTAGTTAATTTTGTTCCTAGTCCCACGTGTTGTTCATTAATCACTCAGAGCCAAGGAGCCCAACAGACTAGTTTCATTTTCTGCTCCTGCCTGGGTCTGAGTTATAGCATAACAGTTGGTCTCAAGGGGTTGTCTACAGCAGAGCCTATCGAAAGGTACAGTTTCCCACACACCAAGAAATTAACTGGCCACCCTGAGGGTGCTCGAGGAATCTGCGCCACGGTCAGAAGTCAAACACCAGTCTCCTGCATTAGTGACCAGCTTCTTCTCTTATTCCTGCTTAGTGACCAGCTTATTCTCTCGCTAGATCTAAACTGCCCAAATTTTGCATATTGTTCTTTTCTGGCTCAGAACTATAGATGTTTTTATTCTCCGAAATGCAAATCAGGCAGGCTGCTTCTTCCACTGATAAAGGTGCATCGCTATTCCCCAAAAGCAATTTTACCTCCCCCTGGCCCCCGCCCTTTCTGTCTTGTTATTGTGCAGGTTGTTTTATGAATTAGAAGAGGGCTCTTTCTCTACATATGTGTGTTAGCTGCACGTACATTAGCCTGGCCTGTATCACTGACAGCAAATGCACA
This sequence comes from Crocodylus porosus, assembly GCF_001723895.1. Lineage (NCBI taxonomy): Eukaryota > Metazoa > Chordata > Crocodylia > Crocodylidae > Crocodylus > Crocodylus porosus. The sequence goes on along the minus strand of NW_017728936.1, from coordinate 8,486,561 downwards.
TTTTTATTTTTTTTGTAACCGGGTTACTGCGTGAAAGCCGAGCAATTACTGAGAAAAGATTTTACATGGTGCTACCGAGACTGAAGGTTCTTTTTATGGTTAGTGCATCATTCCCCATTACAGTCATTTCCTCTGAACTAAATGGGTTTTTGCCATTATGCTTTATGTTTATTGATATGTATTTCCAAGCTGAATTGACATTCCCTTGTTACTATTTTCTCCCTATGAAAATTGCAGGAAGCCAGAATCCTTCAACAGTAATGAGTTAAGCTGAATAGGATGCCAGGCTATCTGCTTTTCCATTAAGCTGCTGTGGGTTAAAATGGGCATAGCACGCTGTTTACTTAGCAGGTATTCCTGGGCATTTATTCAGCTTCTGCTGTAGCATCTTGCAAAATAAGGGTGCAAGTGTTTGGCTGTCAGACTTCCTAGTTGCCTTGAGGTCTGGTTTGACTAGTGATTCAGAAGGGAGCACTCTTCCTTCTGTCTTGCAATTGAAAAAAACTACTGCAGTGATGTTTTAAGGTGTAGCCAGTTGTCAGAGAGTCCACAGATCTGATGGCATGTGAAGCTTAAATTGCATGGCACATTCAGAAAAAAATCCAGCTCCTCTTCACTGTCTTCTCATGACTTGTATTTCATTGCCACACGCTGCTAAGCAGATACCCGTATTTCATCTTAGAGGTGGCTGCGTTTCAGTGGTGGATGAAATGACTTCTTGTGTTCAGTTGCTTAAGAACCAGATGGCTCAAAGGGTCAGGAATGCTAAATGAAGCCTTTCACACATAGGTCTGTGGCCTGAATCTACACACAGCTGGCAGCGATCAGGAACTGTTACCATTTAATGACTGCTTGGTGGCCTCTGAGAAATGAGTTCATTTCAGTCTGTTTCCTTCCTTACGGTATCCCAATCACAAAACCAGCCATCGCATCCAGAGCCAACAGTATCAATCCTGTGTGCCTCAAGTTAAGCGTTCAAGTCCCGAGTCACCTAATTAAGTGACCCGATTTTCAGAGAGGGGCTGCATGCCATCTACTAGCTTCCACACTGTTTAGGGCACTTGTTTAGACGATGGAAAAGTAACACAGCTGCATAACCAGAAGCATCCAGATATGAAAATACTGACCTCCCAGAGACTGAACGTCCCATACAACAGTCCCTTCCATACTAGGGCTGGTGCACACTGAACGGAGCAATAGGGGGAAATTCTTCACTCTTTGTATCACGCCTAAACAGACGTGCCTTCCGCACTTCTGGCTTTTCCCAGTGGTAAATAAATGCTAAAGAAAACACCCTCTCTGCTCTAAATCCTGTGATAAAAATATGCCTTTGCTTCTGTAGTGCACTGTATTTCCCCATAATAAAAATTAAAGTGAGGAGGGGGGCAATGTTTATACTGCCTGAAAAAACCGAATGGGGAATAGGCACCTTTTGAAGTAGCTCATAAACAAGAATACGTTTCTCGCAGCCTGATGTTTTCCTAACGCCCTTTGAGATCCCTCGAGTACAAAAGGCACCAGGGAGAGAGCTGCAATCAATTCCAACAGAGCAGTATTTGTGCTACTGGTTCCAAGAAAACATAGATTCATTAAAAGAACAAGTCAATGAGAGGTGGGTGGTAGCACCGTATGTCCTGCTACATTGTGCATGACTCCTTCAAAGATCTACTCTGGGGTCTGGAGAGAGTAAATAATGAGTGAGAGCCAGCTTGTCTGCCTTTGCTCTGCAATGGAGAAATTGCTCATTTCAAAGCAAGCGGGACTTTGCAGGGAGTAAATTTTTAATGTAAATGGCAATCCAGTACTGTGGAAACAAAAGAAATAGATGCATTAGCTGGTAGGGTCTGTGGTTTGAAGAACCATGCCTCAGTAGCATTTTAAAGGGTGTAAACAGTAGGGCTGCGAGAAATGTTGCCGAGTATTTCGTTTTGAAGCTGTTTCGACGTGTCTCGAGCTCGAAATACCAAAATCTAAATGAATCAAAAAGCATCAAAACAGCTTTGAAACAAAAGGAGGGCACTTGAAATGTTCTGAAAGTTTCGAAACGTTTCGAGTTTTGAAGCAGCCCAGTGGTGGGAGGCAGGGGAGAGCCAGGGCTGCGCTCCGAGCGGCTCTGCAGCCCCATCTAGCTCAGCCTAATAGGGAGCGCAGCCCCGGCTCTGCCCGCCTCCCACCCGTTCCTTGGGGCTGGCCAAGGCAATTGAAACGCAGCTTGGCAGTGGAAGGTGGGCAGAGCTGGAGCTGCAGTCCACCTCCTGCCGTCGGGCTGAGCTCCATGGAGCCCAGTGCTGGGTGCAGGCTGTGCCCAGCGCCGGTCCCAGGCAGGAGCTGCAGCCTCCTGTCATCCGGTGCAGATCCAGGGGCCCGCAACTCTGGGAGGAGTCCAGCACAGCCCCGCAGCCCTCCTGGGGGTGCAGGCCCCCGGAGCTGCATGCGGATGACAGGAGTTTGAGGTGCAGTTTCCAAGAAACCTCTGTGCTTTTCTCCTTGAAACTTGGCAGGCTTCATGCCTGCAGAAGGGGCTACCATCCCTGCAATCTGCATCCAAATCAGGCAAGAAATGACAACATTTTTAGGCATTTTCATGATTCCCCATTATAACTTATGGGCGAAATGAGTCGAAACAGTTTGGACTAAATGAAACAGGACAGTGCTTCAAAACAAAACGAAACAATGAAACTAAACACTGTCCCTGCAAAACGGACGTCGTGAAACAATGGTGTTTTGCACAGCCCTAGTAAACAATCAGGGAGAAAGGGGAGGGGAGCTGTTTCGGACAGCCAGTGGCGGTATAACTAGAGTGGATGAAACAAAAATCGAGGGCTAGAAACTTGGTTAATAGAAAGGATCAGAGAGTTGTGGACGTACAGCAGTTTTCACCACCTGTGGCTCTACCCCCTTGCTCCCAACTCCAGCCGTGCATCCAGAGACCTCAGATTGTAGATTTCTTTTCCAAAGAAAACTGGACACTTCAGTGTCTGAGTCATGTGCAGCTGTATTAAACAAAGCACGCCCAGGTAGACCTGCCAGTCTAGCAGGCAAGGCTCATCCTTCCAGAAGTCAGGTGCTGGGAATGCCACAGCAGTTGTCTAACAGCAACAGGACTTGGAAGTGTTTTCCCAATCACGCATTTGCAACCCTGCCCTTTCTGTGCCATCATCTTGCTCCTTCCTCTTCCTTTTTCAAAACAAGAGCATGTTTTTATGGGGAGGTTGGGAAGAGCTGGAATGCAGCTGAGTCGATGGCTTTATTTTCTCTCATTTGTACATGCCCGTTCTAGTGTGTGGGCAACACCCTGCACAGCTGAAGCACTTTCCCTGAATGGAGATTGGAAGCCTTTCAAAAATGCTCAGTAGGGGTAGATAGGGAAACCAGGCACGGCCAATTTGTCACAGCGTCATTGGCAGAACCAAGATTGAAAATTAGTGACTCCATTCACTTCCTCTAACCACCACAATGAACCCACCCCAGAGCCACAAACAGAACCCAGGAGTCCTGACCCCAAACCCTTGACATTCATTTCAAGCCATTTTTTCCATCAAATCCAACTGTCCATACTCTCAGAGGAAAATGCATATAGTTCTTTCCAGACCTTCAGCTCGGTACACGATCATTTGGGCCTAAAGATGTCAGGAAGTTTTTGCTTTACAAGAAGCCATAAGATAATAATGTACAATAGCTAAACTGAGGGTCATCTGAACACAGCCAGCAACTGAATAGATGTTCCTGTCTTTAGCCAAGTTTTTACAGAATACAGTTCTGTCCTACCACAGAACGAAATGGAGGCAGCTGCTTAAGCAAAATTAACATCTGGAAAATAATAGCGGTCATTGACTGAGGCTTGTATTCCCTAAAGATGTGAAAGAGTGGTTACCTTCATCAGATGTTACAGCTGTGTCAGGATGTTTCTAGTGTGTGGTCCTGGGAGAAATGGCCCCATCTCCCTATGACCCTGAGTTTCAAATGCAAAGATCTTCTCCTGGAATTAGAGGTTTACATGTCAGTGGAAACCCCTCCACACCTCTATCTTTGTGAGACTGCTACACTGAGTCCAAATGATGGGGTTACCTAGAGGCAGCCTTGGACAATGACATGGTCTCTGCTGCATGTGGTGCTTTTGGTAGGAACTCTGGTTTTGTGTCTGTGCTATTCAGACTTTTTCCTACCTGTGCTCTTTGATCTCCAGCTGTTGTGCAAAACACAGGAATCGCCATGCTGAATTGGACCAATGGCCCGTTCTGTCCAAAACCCTGCCTCCAACAGCAGGCAACATCAGTGACTTCAGAGAAAGGCACCCTGCAGTAGGAAATTATGGATAAATTTCCTCCTGACTTACAATTGTGAAAAGTCAGCTTATGCCTTGATACACTAGAGCACTGCTTCTCAGCCAGGGTGCCACAAGCGATCTCAACTAGGAATCCATAGTGTTAAGCAGAGTCTGCTCTGTTGTGGTCTTTCTGAGTTCTTTGCAACAGAAGAATTATTCTATTATTTTTATCTTGTCAAAAAACAAGTGAAAACTCAAAGCTGACATTTTCCAAGGGGTGATTTGAACCTAGAAAGGTTGAGAACCACCGCACTAGCGTGTCTCTCCTTTCCAAATCTAGTTACAATATTCACAATTATGTCAGCACCTCAACCTCAGTGATGTCTTGAAACAGCGAGTCCCAGAGCTTAATTGACCAGTCCAAAAATACCTGCATTTCCATACTTCATGTCCTCCATCTGGGATATGTTTTTTGTTTCTGTTTTTGTTTTAAGAAAAAGGTGCAATATCCATACATTAAATGCCAGTGGATTGTTTTGTTTCTGTATTTTCCTGACAGCTCAGAGAATGGAGTGATCTGGCTATGCATATATATTTAAAGTTTGTTAACTAAAAGAAAAAGGGAGAAGGATGGAGGCATAAGGGGAACAGCAGAGCACAGACAGTCAATTTACTAGGGACTGAATATACCTAGCCATTTTTGAACACCCTTGCAGCCAAACCCCTGTATTTCCTTTATGCCCCCTGGTGGTAGTTGGCTTCCTCTGCTCTTCTGGACACTAAATAAGATAATTGCACATTTTATAGCCAACCTTTTGATTTTCTAGTTGAGCAAGCAACTGATAAGTAGGTCATTTTAAAACCCTAGTACCAATGGGTCTGAAATAAAGATGTCCCAGGATCACAAAGCACTCCAAGCCAAATGGTAAGAAAGCAGAGGTCAGCGTCCTCGTGCAGAAACCAATTTGGCAGCAAAACTGGTTTATTATTCTGTTGTAAGGATCTCTAATAAAGGGCATGTAGAATAAATCCAGATCCTATGCACCTTCTCCTCAATATCAGTACTGCTCTTAAAAGGTGTTGATTTGACATGTGTTAGGCCAGAAGAGCAGCCAGGGGTTAAGCAGGAAGCAGGAAATCATTTTTGAAAGCAGTGGAAACCATATTCCCCTGCGTTTATAAATAACGTGGCGCAACCCTTTCATAACGAAAGCCTGGAGATGGAGCACGACTGCTCAGCAGAGGGTTCTTGAAAAGGAAATCTGTCGAAGCATCTTTGCCTTCAAAATTCCCGAGTCAGACCCTTAAAAATCATGAGCTTGGCTAAAATCAATCCTGAGATTTTGATTTTGATTTTTTAAAGTCCTTTTTTGCCATCTTGTTTCTGGGACAATTTGGGTTCTAGCTTTTTTCTAAAACCCAGAGGGCTACGAACATCCATTCTCACGTGACTCCAGGAGCCAGGGCATTATGGACCAGCTCACACAAGCGAGAGTCTTAGCAACGGTGAGAATGGGTTTTCACAGTCGCACGCTCAGTCCAGCACATTTCTGTCATTGCTCTCACCTTGCTGCCTTACGGAAGTCACTTTGCTTAACAGAATTCTCTGTTCCCCCTTTTTTCGTGCTGCCACTGCTGAGAATAAACCCAACGCTCAACTGAGTTAGGACTAGAGTCTTGTTCCCTTCTTGCCAGTTAGGATCTCTCTGGTGACAGGCAGGCTGCTGTTCAGAGGGCCGGAGTTGTCCCTTCTCTGGCAAGGAACACAGCTCACCTGGAAGAAGGGAGTAGCCATAGAAAGAGGGAAAACCTCCAGCCTGGGACCTGCTCCCCCTCGGCAGGCTGCTTTTATGGGGATGGCCCCTACCGCTAGTACTGCAGGCCAGAGCACGGTGCAGGGAAAATAGACCGTAGTACATAGTGAGGTGGCAGCAGTGCACTGAGTGAGTCCGTGAATAAGGATTACTTTAATCCACCCATGTTTTACTCTACATGCAGAGCCATGGATTTTGGGAGGGGGTGGTATTCAGACACTATTCAGTGACAATTAAGTCAAAATCTGGCCCTCAGGCCTTGGCTCTGGTGTTAATGATAACTGCACCATTCACTTTGCAGAGCAGATGTTACTAGTTCAGTCTAATCCTGTTAAAACTAATAACAAAATATTCTTTTCCCCTCTCCTCAGGCAAAAAGCACTGGCATCCACAGGCGGAAGAAGTGTGCAAGCAGCATGCGACTGGTTGGTATGAAGTAATACATGTTAAAAAAAAATTAAGTCGGGGGATAAGATTTATTTTAAGTAACTTGCCAACTGTAACATGAAATGTTTTCTATGGAAACTTTGTTACTTATTCATATCATGGTAGTGCCTGGAGGACCCGAGCAGAGGCATAGCAGAGCAGCTCCATGCCCTGGGAAGTCATGCGACTGATGCCAATCAGTGATGTGATGAGCTGCCTCTGTGGCTGCAGCTGTTTTTATTGGGGGTGGGGCATGCAAAGGTAGCACCCAAGGCTGCTACCCCAGTTCCCTCCCCTGCCCTCCGTTATGCTACTGGACACTAGCACAATTGGTGCGCTATTTCACAAGGTGCCACAAAGACAGACACAGGTACTGCCCCAGGAGAGCATGTAATCCCAGTCCCAGAAAGACGTATTGCCCCTGCATTATGAAAGGGGAGTTCAGGCACAGAAGTGAGTTTACACCCTAGATGCATAGCGAGTAGTGACATTTTGGGGGCATCTCAATTTTGGGGTACTGTCTTAAGAAAGCTTAAAAGCACCCAATTTGATTGTCAGTGCTGTGCACCTGTCCTTTAAATGGTGTTCCAGCTGGGCACCCAAAATCATTAATTGCTTTGAAAATCTAGAGCCAAGTGAAGGTTACATAGAGCCTCTGGCAGAACCGGGGAGCCCAAACAGGTCTCCTGCATCCCATTCCAATGTCTGCTTTCCTTGCCAATGGTACCTGGGCCATGGCATGGTTAAAGTGATCCCTTAAGGAAAGTTTCTGTCCTTCTGAAACAGCCATATCTTCTCATATCTCCCTTTCTCGCAGGTTGTTCTCTCACGTGGGTGACCCCTTTCTTGATGACCCCCTGCCTCGGGAGTACGTCCTCTACCTGCGTCCTACTGGCCCCTTGTCTCAGAAGCTTTCTGAATTCTGGCAGCAATCAAAGCAGATCTGTGGGAAGAACAAAGCTCACAATATCTTCCCACACATCACCCTTTGCCAATTCTTTATGGTAAGCCAGTGCTTCTCATTACACTGACTTTTGTACCTTACTTGTCAGCTACCACTGCCCTGTTAAGGGAATACATAGCTTAACTTGCCTGAAGTCATTGCGAGTGGCTTGGTATTTTTAAGAATCAAATGATTTCTCTAAATCACTCGATGCCTGATCCTACAAAGAAAAAACAAAAGCCTCTCTCCCTTAACAGAATAAGGTCATGGGAATCTGTTGAGGAATCTATTTGCCCATGTTTGACTAGAGTAGTAGACAACGCCTTGTATTGGAGTCCTAAAAGATCCAGGACTCAGTTTAAGGCACTAATTAAGCCACCCAGTTCCCCCACTGAGGCAGAAAATAGCATTATCCACATTTCACATAAAAGGAAACCAAGGCACAAACAGGAATGTGTCTGGCCTGTGGTCACGCAGTAAGCCACTGGCATACCATGGGAGAGACGTAGAGTTTAGTATCTGCGTCCCCTGCATTAAACCACAGGCCAGCATCAGTGTCATCTAAATGACCTTCACATACATTTCTAATGGCATCACCATAGCATCTGCAGAGAAGTAACAATGCATCTTTAATTTTATGAGACCACTAATGGGATGAGGGTGCCAGGTGCCAATGATAATCTGTGAGCCATGTGATGAATTAACAGGAGAGCACACATGGTGGTGCTCGCATAAAGCTCAAGGGGATCTCCGTAAGGCCACTCTTTCTTCCCTGAGCTCATACCTTCAGGAATGAATTTTCTGTACCTAACAAAACATCTGTCCTGAATTTCTTGGCAGTGTGAAGACAGCAAGGTCGATGCACTCACTGAAACCTTGCAGGCCACTGTGATGCGATGGAAATGCAAGTTCCCCACTCCTCTGCCTTTGGAGCTCTACACGTCTTCAAACTTCATTGGGCTTTTTGTCAAGGAGGAGAGTGCTGAGATCCTCAAGAAATTTGCTGCAGACTTTGCTGCAGAAGCTGCGACTAAAGCAGGTGAGTGGCCAGATATATCAAAGACGGTTACTAGAGGTTTGACCGTCATAGCTCAATTAGTGCTCAGTGTTCCTAGTATGTCCTGGTAAAGCGCATCTGCTTTGCTGTTCAAATCTTCCAAGTAGATTCCAATTCATTAATTACTTTACAACACATCGGAAGGTATCAAGTGCTAAAAATATTAGCAGCCCAGTTTGAAGGGACTAAGGTTGGGTAGGAAAGAGAGACTGACCCATTTCCCCCAAAAGTAGTCTTTCTTAGTCGAGCACAAGGCACTTTCATGGAGGAGCTTGGAAACAACTTTCCTTGCAACTGCCTGGGCAGTATCCCTTCTGAGCCAGAACCTGATTTCAGATTATGTCATCTGAAGTCACCATGTAAAGAACTGGTGCTCGGGACATGCCTCTCTCAGTGTGGCACCTTTTTATTTGCACTAAATTCAGCCCTATCATTCCTTATAATGATACTCTTCTCTTATAATGGATTTCATTCCCCATCTGTCGAGATATGTCATTTATGCCAAGAAAGAGTTTGGTCATGAAGGCTGCCCTTTTAAATGACCAGTATGTGACACACATTAGTCTTTGCCCAATGAATAACTATAATTTAAGATGCCAAAAACTACGACACATACATTTTATTAAGATCCTCACTTATTCCATAATGGCTGTCTCGAAGTGCATCCTTTTTACCGGATAGCACTAGTCATCACAGTTGGTCTACATGATATTTTATATAGTGACGAGCCAAAGGATACAGTACTGGTTTAATGAAAGGTATTAAGACATAGTAGGACGGTGTCCTACCTGGGGAAGGAAGGTGGATATTTTGCCTACCTTTGTGGCATTCAGCTTTGGCTCGCATAATTTAGGATGCCATCCTCCATGGCCTATTTGCTCTCTGACTCATGTTCTTCAGTACCTCAGGAAGCATTTTCAGAAGGAAACGTGTTGATGCTGCCTAGAAATAACACTCACTAGAAATGGGATCCAATTTTTAAATAAGAGCATCCGGGACAAAAGACCCTGAGAGAGGAGCACCCCGCAGAGTGCCGTGTTTTTTTTTAATGCTTCTTCATAGAGTCTACTGTCTTCAGTTTAAAGAGCACATCACACTTGCTCTGCAGTGTTATCTCCTGAAAGGGAAGCTGACATTTAGTGGTTCTTTAACCTTTCAGACAGGCGCTTTGTCTATGAGGCTTAGCATTTCCTGCCTGGCATACCACCTCAAGCTACTCTGACACAAAACTTTCCCCATCAATAATTGAGAGACCGTTGACTTTCCTTACTAAATTTCTGTCAGAAAGGCCTACAAAAGCTTTGTAAAGAGCTTCACCACAAGTAGAAGGAAACCCCACCACCCCTGCTGCATCCTTCTAGCAAATTTACCACCTCAGGTTGTGAAGTAGGTTCCCTGGCCTGCTCACCTCCTTTTTCATCACTCAGATAGTACAAAGGATTGAAAATCTACCTTAAATCCTCTAGTCTCATGGCTCATGGGAGTGACCAACAGACAGAGCAGCAGTCAAACTGATTCCTTTATCTCCTGGTGCAGGGAACAGGACAGACAGAGCATGCTCTCACAATCTCATGTTGCTGTGTGTGTGGTCCCCAGGGAGTGCCACTTGGCTGCATCTGAAGAGCTCCAAAGCCAGAGAAAAGATTCAGAGAACTCTGTACGCTCCCTGATGAGCTCCCACCCACCCACATCCCAGCTGCAGCCAGCTGGTTGCAGCAATATATATAGCCTTAGATGTTCATAGTCTTACACCTGCACTAAAATGCATCAGAATAATGGTTTCATACACATAGGGATATTATAACCTCCGAGTCCACGGAAGATCTTGCTGCCAGTCTGGCACTCCACAATGCCAGGTAGAACAGACACAAGTTCATATCCACAACTGACATTTATGTGCTGTAGTTAAATGCACGCAGGCTATCTCGACTCTCCAGCGTTTCACTTGATAGTGACCTAGAAGCACTCTCAGTCCTCAAAACAGGGAGGAAGTGGCCTTTAGCTTCAAACACCTATTTTTCTAAATATGTTCAGAGGCTGACGGCCTGTTCTCAGAGTCTGGTGAGAAGAAAATAGCACAGTCTCTCACAGGAGTCTGTTCCCATGAACTTAGTCCCTGATGAAGCCAAATACACCCCAATCTAAGTTTTAAAGATGACCAGAATAGTACACTGCCAGCCTACAGAGACACTGGCATGCAGTTCCCCAGGACCAGGAGGAAACAGTTTTAATGGGGGCAAAAAAATACACAGTCTGATTTTCAAAGGTACTGAATAAGTCACAAAAAAAATTACTTCTGGCATATTCCCTGGACCACTGAAAATCCAACATTATCACAGTAATCTCAATGCGAGTTCGTAGGCATACCTCATTTTGGAAAATCAGGCCAATGCCACAGACAGGGGGCACACGTAGTTGCTTATTTCTGAGAGCTCTTCATCTCTTCATATAGGGAAAATGTTACCCTCTAGCTAGAAAATGATATTTTCCAAAGCACCTTGCAAAACCAAGAGGAGTTTAAAACTACAGTAGCTGCCTAATCCCAATCAACCTCCTGAGTTTTCTGACTCCCAAAAAATTGTGTTTTAGAAGTATGGCAAGTGGCAGTGACTTGGCCATGAAACAGGAGCAAAACGGGGACCTTCAGCATAGATGCTGGAGCCTCTTCTGAATCAACAGACTAGTAACTTTATAGCTGGGGGCTGTAGGAGTTCCTGCCTGCAGTGGCTCCAGGCCAGAGCACCTACCACACTGAACAAATCCAAGTTGACATAAGGTTTTATAAGGCACCCCTGTCTTCACTACTACCCATTGCTTCTCTAATCTAAATCTTAAGGCTCAGACTGAGGTAAGTGGTGCATTAGTAATGCAGAGAGATGTTTTCCTTTGCTAACTTTTAAGTTTGGCCAAATGCCCTGTGTTGGGAAGCCGAGTGCTTTAATGCCTTTGAAACGGGGGAGGGACACTGCTGTTTATCTTAAGAGTTGTTCACTGTTGACCTGATTTTTTTGTCTTATTCCAGATGTACATGTGGAGCCCCATAAGAAACAGCTGCATGTGACACTGGCCTATCACTTCCAAGCAAGCCACTTGCCCACTCTGGAGAAATTAGCACAGAACATTGATGTCAAGCTAGGATGTGACTGGGTTGCTGCAATATTCTCCAGAGATATAAGATTCGTTAATCATGAGGTAATTGTTGGCCTTATCCTAAATCAACCAGAAGAGCAGCATCTTTTTTCATTTGTATTGTGTAACACTTAGAAGATCCAAACAGATCAGGGCACCGTGGTGCTTGGTTCTGGACAAACACATAGTCCTGCACAAAGGATTTTACAGAGATTCAGCAATTTACTCAAATTCTGGAGTCAAACCCAGATTGTGAGTCCCAAGGCCAGTACCCCTTCAGTCCTCTTTGCTCTTATTGACAAACCAGCATTCGATCATATCCGTATTTATCAAATACATTACATATGTCTGTCTAGATGGCCTATATATATATATATTAGGTACTTATATAATGTATATATTAGGTACTTATATAGCCTCTAAAAGCACAATACCATACATAAAAAGATATGCACACACACAAAAACATGCATATGCACACCTTGTGCATCCATGCACACACATGCATGAGCAAATAAATAGGAAAGTGTGTGTTCATCATGGTGCTTGTTAGAAGTAGAATTATAATTACTCACTAATTCTCCACCCACCTCGAAACCTGACCCCACTCATCTTAAGAAATAATTAAGAAACGAGATGATCTGAGTGGCACAGTTCTCATCACCTTTGCATTTGTTTCCTCCCTGCACCTGTGAACAGTTCCGAAAATGGCATATAACATGTTTCAATTTGCTAGCCCAGTGGTGACAAAGATTTGCTGCTCTACTTTCAAAGCCAAGGGGCTGCAGAAAGGAATGCTCTTTCAGCTAAAACACAAGCAAACATACAGAAGATGATCACCAGGAGTCTGAAATGTGTGAACATCTAGTTCTTCCATCCAGTACTATGCTTAAGCACGTGCTTAATTTTTCAAGTAGGAAGAGGTCTGTTCAAGCAGTAGGATGCCTAAAGATAACCAGGTGCTTAAGTGTTTCACTGAATCAGGGTGGAAAGAAGGGGAAAACCCTTAGGGTGCCCCAATGTGGAATATGACTAAGAGCCAAGGGAAGAAACGGGGAAATAGTTTGAAGCCCAAGATGAGTTTCTCAACAGACAGATCTGAATGTTTCCCCCAGAATAACAGCCTCTTAGCTACAGACATTTACAGCTGAACTGGACAAAGCAGTAGGCCATGCCACATAAGGAGCCGTCTTGCAGCATTCAGCGAATGGGATATGTTTGTGTCATAAGATTTGCCATTTATAATGTCAATCCTTCATTTCTGTAACCTCATTTTTAACTCCTGTAGACAGTGGTGAACAGGGGAAGGGGTGACGAGGAGCTGGTCTTTCTGCATTGTCAAAGAAATCTGCATGTCTTATGCGCTCTCTGCTCTCCTTCCCCAGACGCTGCAAGTGATCTACCCCTACACCCCGCAGAATGACGACGAGCTCGAGCTGGTACCAGGGGATTTTATTTTCATGTCCCCAGTGGAGCAAACTAGTACCAGCGAGGGCTGGATTTATGGCATTTCCCTAGCTACTGGCTGTTCTGGGCTACTGCCCGAGAATTACATCACCAAGGCAGATGAGTGCGGGACCTGGGTGTTTCATGGGTAAGCAACGCTCGGGCCAATGTCAGCTGCTGGCTCCAGGAAGTGATGGCTGAATTCAGCTGCTGGTGTGCAGCAGGCAGTATAGAGCAAACAGGTATCACCTAGTCAGGCTGAGAGGAAGGGCTGTGAACATACAAAAGCAATCTCAGGAAAGCGACTGGAGCAATCCATTTCTGACCCCGTATTAGCCCAGAAGAGCCAAAAACACGAAGCTGACGAAACACAAAAACAGATGCTGACCGGCGAGATTTCCCCATTGAGAGAAACACAAGAAATGAAAGAGCAGAAAAGCACGAGAGGGCCTTTTCAGTTTTAATCAGATTGGATGTGGTTAGTAACAGATGTGCAGCCGATGACTTGTTTCCACGTGCAACTTTGAACCCCAGTGTCAAGGCAAATGTTTGCTAATCTCTGCAAACAGACTCTGGCTTGAGAGGTCTGAATGCCCCACAGCCCAAAGGCCCATACTGGTACAGACAAAGCTTCACCCACAGGTCAGGTTTTATAGGTATCTGGGCTGTTGCTGGAGTCTGCACTTTTCTGAGCTGCTACCAAGCTTTCACTGCAAGACAAGTGCCAAAGGACAGTTTGTACATGTCAGTAAATGGGACAGACTTCTAGGTACCGCAAAGAATTTTACTAGCATCGCCATCACTATAGTATTTCCACACCTCACAACAGCAGCCTCAACATCCTTATAAGGGGAAAAACCGCCCTCTTTACTTAGACTTAGAGAAGTTAAGTGACTTGAACAAGGTCAATCACAGTATCTGTAGCAGAGGTCACAAGCAAACCTAGATGGTCCACAGCACATTTCCAGGCCTTCACTGCAAAGCTATTCTTTTTTCCTAAAAGCATGCCAACCAAAGCGGATTTGCACTTTGTGTCATATTTTCCCCTTTGGGATAAACTATAGCAGGCTGCCCTATTTTATGCTACGTTTTTCTTAAAGTGCCTGCCTGGGCCCATATGCCTTAAAATTTTATTGCGATAGTAATGAAGGGGAAGCAAAAACATTTAGTAATTTCAGTAGCTCTGTCTCCAGGAAAGGGAAGAAAGGAAATGCCTGTTCCCCGATTACCATTAAAAACATAAATAATGAATCAGAGCATGCAGTATAGAGCATTTATCAAAAACATGACTACTTACCCGGAAACAGCCCAGTTTGACCCAGCAGATTCCCACAGTTCATATTAGATTACAAAATGCCATTTAGGAAACAAAAAGTAAACAGAGAACAAGTTAAGCTCAACTCCCAGGCTGCAGCCTATTACAGTGTAACATGGTTGGGATCGTCATACTCACTGGAAAACCTCTAGACATTAAGACCTTTTGTATAGGTGCACAGTCCCTATGTTTCACTGTTGTTAATGAAGATGACTGTAGAGGGAAATACTCACCGAGGTGCTGTGCTGGTGCCGCTGGAGAAAAATGGCAATACAATTCACTGAGTTCAGATGTAGGTGCCAGGCTTTCAGAGATGCTCAGATGCAGGAAGACGGTTCACTTCTGTCACTGTTTAAAATGGGTGGCATAACTACGATACCTGGATTCCAGTTGGGAAATACGGGGCAATTCTTGCAGTACTTGTTGCATCCCTGCAGAGAAAGGTGATAAGAACCATGAGCGCATCCCTATGAATATATTTCACAATTCTACAGCAGATGCTGTCCCAAATGAATACCCAAAGTTCATCTTGTACATCTGACTACTGAAATACAGCTCTCCAGGGTACAACCCCCAGCCTTCTGGTGGGTAATTTGTACCACAAGGGCTTTTATACAACATATACAACCTGACTTTTTTAGGTCTCCTCGGAAAACATGCTTTCCTGCTCAACTAATACGGGAAAGTAAGACCTTGAAGAGGCCGATTCGGTTCAGCAAGGCATGCATGTTTGTCAAGAGTTTTACTGAGTGATTTCTTTCATGAAAGCACCTGAGAGCCCCTAGTCATGGACCTGGACGCCACTGTGCTATGCACTGTACAAACACAGAACAAAAGGATGGATCTTGTCCCAAAGAACTGACATTTCTCCGTGGAATCTCCTGAAGACCACGAGGCCATCATAGAGGAGAGCAAGCTTGCCAGACAAAGTACAGAGGGATCTTTTACAGGGCGTGGTGCCCCGCTTGCAGAGCTGAGCTGCATATGAGGAAGCTCCAGAGGTGAACCCTCCTCATTCAATGGCTGCGTGGTGATAATGGAGCTGTTTCTTAGCTGCTAATTCCTCAAGATTTTCCACGCCCCATGGGCCAGAGCCCCCTCAACCCTTTCATAACGCAGGTCTTCCCGCACTCCCTCTTTAAGGAGAATTATCGGTCGACTCCTGAATTGCTTCAGTGAACCAGAAGCAGACAGCAGGCCCAAGACCACTGCCAGATCCTCAGTGGATCCGGATCTTTAAGTATTTTACTAACCAATAACAAAGAGCTTCTACCATGCGTTACACAATAGTGACCACCCCAGTACTCTCAGGATGGGCTAGCTAGCAGTGAATCTAGGCAATGCTCCAAAAAGAGAAGAGGGAAGAGAAATGCCTCCTGGAGGGGAATCGTCAGCATGATACTGCCTAACCACCCGTTTGTGCCTGTCGCTTAGTGGACTTTTGAGTCAGAGTGAGAAGCTCTCCACACTAAGCAGCAGTCTGAGGCTAAGGGGAAGTGGAAAGCCCAGCAGAACGAGTTATGTGCATCACCTTCCCCAACAGGAGCCACAGAAACCAGGCACTTGGCACTGTGTGCGCTTAAAGGGACAGCACAGTAGAAAACCACCTGGTGTTATTCCTGTGGGCCCAGCACCACCTTTGGTAGAGCCTGCTAGGGCTGGAGGTTTTGGTCAGTGTGCGACTGGAGAGCTTTCTCTCCCCAGTAAAAGCAGAAATATTCTCCTTCTCCAGTCTCTTGTCTATGGAGCGCTGCCTTAGCCACTGCATAGGTGCCTATTTCTGCTTCCTTTTTCTAGGAAACTTTTATTTAAAGGTCAGGTCACTCCTGGCCTTGTTCAGTAAGCTCCAGGTTTGGCCCAGGGAATAAGGAGGAAGGGATCCATAGTTTCATAGTTTCTAGGGTCAGGAGGGACCTGAACAGATCAGCAAGACTGACGCCCTGCCCTGGGCAGCAATGAGCGCCGGGATCATAATATCTGGTTGGGGTATTATGATCCCAGCACTCATTCCTGCCCAGGGCAGGGGGTCAGACTTGCTGATCTGTTCAGGTCCCTTCTGACCCTAGAAACTATGGATCCCTTCCTTCTCATCCCCTGGGCCAAACCCGGAGCTTACTGAACGAGGCCAGGAGCGACCAAGACAGTAGTCGGTACTGCAGCATGTGGACCTCTATAGATCCTTCCGCTTCTAGACCCCGGTTCTGCAAGATGCAATATCCGGTGGATCCACTGGGCAGGTACATACTTCCTCCGCCTCTAACAAGTGTGGACATGAAAGAAACCCCTGTGCCTTCCACCTCCAGGTACACAGTCCTCTTAACTCATGAAGGCCCTTCCTTGAGTCCTGCCTTACAGAACTGCAGGAGCCTTCCATGACGATATAGGAAAGGTCACGTTTGCCTTCAAGGAAGTGGTGGACATGGCTGGCATTCACTTCATGGGGAAGGCAAGGAGCAGATCCTGTATCATTCAAAAGATATTTTTTCTGCACCAACATCCAAGCCAAAAAACCATAAGCCTTTGATGACAGCTTCCAAACAACAACCTGTGTGGGGAAGATGACTGTGTTGAAATGGCTCCAATGGTTTCTATTTTCCGGTAACAAGCAGAACGAGGGAGACACCAATGAAGTCATCTTGATGGCGCTTCTCCAACCATAGCAAGATATTTTAAGTCGTTAAGCTTTCGCCTTGTTACTATTCTTACCCATTCCCAGCATCTGTGACTGGATACAATGGTGTCTCCTGCCCTCTAAGCTGGGATATATGGAGAAAGTATTTCTAGGAAGTGATGAAGCAGTTGCTCAAAGGTGAAGGGAAAGGAGAAGACTAGACAAATCTATATCCTGTGTCCTGGGCCAGTGTCATCACATAACTATGACATGAACAAGGTAGTCTGATCTAAAAGCCACTGCTGATAGTGATCTTTAGGAGCTGAGCTGAGGATATGCAAATTGTGCACTGCTGTCAATCCCAGAGGGGGGTTGTCATCTACTGTCTTTCAGCAGTATAGCCATTGTGCTATTGAGGGGCTAAAGGCAAAAAGCTAAAAGATTTGACCTGCACTTGGAAAGGGATCAGAGACATGAAACTCTGGTCCAAATCTATGAAACTCAGAGGCAATTTGCATATTCAGATCCAGGCTTTTGGGACAACGCATTGTTAGAATAGACCACTTGCAAAACTGAGTCTGAACTTAAACACACACGCATAATGCGACTGTCCTGAGGGTATCCACAGAGTTTCTGTGCTCGTGTTTAATTCCTCTTAAAGACCCACTAATCCTGTGCTGCATGCAATGAACTGGCGTGTACAGAAATTGTATGGAGTTGCTCCCTTTTCCCTGACCTCTTATCTGTCTGTCTCTCTGGCCCTAGACTGTGGGCTCCTCAAAGAGGGACAATTCCTGGAGTGTTTTTTGAATGTGCCCAACTCCTGGGAGAACCAGCTGTAACTAAAAACAAAAAGAAATAATCCCTGCCTTCACCTAGCCAGTTCTAGGGTGCTCAGAGCTGGAAGGCATCTCCTTCAAGTATGAAGGATAGTGCAGGAGGTTCAAGAGGTGGTTCAGATGGTCCTCATAACACCCCATAACAGCCCCTCTGAGACTCCTTTTGCACATGACCAGTAGAGGTACCACTACCTTCCTGTGAGTTTAGGGGTGCTACAGTTGGTGCTATGACAACTCCCACCTCACACCCCACATTGCTCTCATTAAAAAGTTTCAGTTGAGCTTCTGCATGCAGTATGTCTGGAATGTGATACCGTTGTCCCATAGCTGCATTCAAACATCACAGCAGTAGGGGACATTGAGACTGACCTTTTTTTTTTTTTTAACTGGCAAGAAGGATAAGGTCCTGCAGAAGATCATCCTATTAACAAACACAGAACAACCTATTTTCTTTCATTGTCAGAGTCATTGGCATTACATAAGCCTGAATGACCCTTGGGAGAGTCCATCCTAACAAGGAACAAATTGAAAAACTTCTCCTGCTGCATCTAAGGCACTCAAAGTACAAAGCAGAAGCAGCTATTTCCGTCAAAGCAGATGACCGCATATATTACAGGAATATACCCTGTAATGACTCAGCAAAGGTGGAGCAGTACAGCAAAATGTGTCACAATCCATCAGGGGTTAGTTGAGACACTAACCGTCTGCCAGGAGTTATTCCTGAGGACTCTGGTCCAAATCCTGGAGCATCTGGTCAGGATGGCTTTCTCCAGAGCATACCAGAAGAGCCTTCTGGTATGCTCTGGAGAAAGAAGAAAACCATCTATTATGTCCCCCTGGCTATACTTAAAATGAAGCATTAGCCAGAACAAACAGCTAGTGTGTCCAATGCAGATGGGAACAACTATGGACAATGCTGGAAACATGGGAATATCGCAGTCCTGTTTCACTAGCCAGTCTGTGTGGGAGAGCCTCACATCTGATGGAGCAGAATACAAGATGGTGATCTAGGTTTGCATGCCATTTTCCAATAAGGGGGAGACTTTCTTAAGGGAACCACCACTCTCCTCCATTAGTAATAAAACTGGGACACACTCACAATTCCCTGATGCAACCGAAATGAGAATCACACCTCAGATCTTGTGGCCTGTTACTGGTTTTCAGCTTATCCTCCATTTTGCAAGATTCAAAACAGGATGTTCTCCAGCTATATTTACTGTATCCAATTTGTAATGGACCCTGAAAAAGGAGTCTGATTGACCAGGAAGTTATTTATACACAGCACCTATGCTATAGTGGCAGCTAAAAGTCAGGATCAGATTAGGCCCCATTGCACAAATTGTTGTGTGAACATAACACGTTACTATGTATGCTGTAAAGTAGGATGAAGACACCTGCCACATTTTTTTGGTTGGTTTTCTAATGAATTCTGAAGCCCTTGGGTTTGGGGCTCTCTTTAACTGGGTATACATAGTCTAGCCCAGGGGACTACAGTAACAGAAATCATTCATCGTAAATAAAAATAAACTTTCCCTCATTTCTAGGTATGGAACCAGCCTTACTCCTGTTGCAAACCAGTGTCTTTCTATTTTTGGCAGATCTTACTCAATTCTGAACACATCTTCCCCATCCGCTCTTGCCTTCAGTGATGGGATTCTGGAGAGAAGGCAGCAAGACGACCAAGGACCTGGGGACACGGGACCACTTACTATCATCTGTCAGAGTATGCAGGTAGGATCCATGGCAGCGGTTCTCTGCAACCATTTTGTGGTAGTATTCATTGCATTAATGAGGTAATATCAGTCTTTTGGATACTAATTAGCAATTGATTTGTAATTACTTATAATCAGTATGCATTAATTAGGGCACCTAGAATCTTGGTAGATTGCTTTTTATAGTCATTTAAATCATTTACTTCAAAAAAAAAAAAAAAGGCTCCATGCAAGCTCAGGTCTGCATTCCCTCTTCAGCTGAGTAAACCTCAGGTCCCCAGAAACGGTCTCTCAGCCTTCTCCATACCATGGCTCCATTTGAAAACAGGAAACAATCTCAGGGACACTCCCCTCCTTCTCCCCACCTAACCATACAGGTCCTTCTCCACTATATTGAGAATCTATGGATTAAAATAGGGTAGTAGCCGAGTTGATCAAGTGGAGCGGCAGCCTATTTCAAGGCGCAGGAGGCTTGCCCAAGACAGAGCCGCTCCCTGCTGAACTGCTGGTTTGAAGGCCTAGGTCTGGAAAGCTGTTACAATCCAAGGGCTGTTTGATGGCATGTCCCAACAGCTTTTGATCCCATTCCCAGTAGACAGGTTTCCCCCTTCACAGCCTAGCCATCCACACAGCAGGGGAGCCAAAATCTGAACTGTTGAAGTGGGTAGGAGGGAAACTTCCCAGCCAGGACTACCCAAGGAGAGCTTACACCAACAGCACCTCTGCTGTGCCTGTTCTGTAGAGGAAATGCCTCTATTCAGCAAGACTTTGCTGTCCCCACAAGCTAACAGGCAGCTGCTGGGGTCTTGATGTTGGACTGACTGGCTTTGCAGCTGGCGTGTTGAATGCAGATACCTACATCATGCCATCTTCTTGCTCTGCCTGCCTACCTACCCTGTTTTTAATCAGTAGAGTAAGGATCTGTAAGAAATCCCAAAGCTCCCCTCCCGCAAGTGAAATATGCTCCCTGTACTCGGCGACTGGAATTTGGTCTCATTTGGGGGACATGCAGGCACACACATGAACAGGTTGGATGTGGTTTTAATGGCAAATCTCTAGCAGTCAGTGTCCAACAACTCTTCTGGCTGTGCTGGAAGTCTCGTCTTACGAGGGGACCCTGTGGACCACCCACTGAGTCTTCAGAGCATCCGTTTAACCAAAGATTAGATAGGCCCCGATCCTCTCCTTTCTGTAACACCAAGTTTCACCCAAGTATGAATTCAGTGACTTCAGTGGAAACACAAGTGCTCTCTCTTTATCCTAAGGTTATGAGAGGAGAGACAGATCCTCATCTCATTAGTAAATTGGACTTGTGGAAAAGGCACTTGATGCCCAAACATATTGTCATTTTGCTTTCAGCCCCTGAGAGTAACCAGCCAGCCAGGGCCCCAGAAACGGTGCCTTTTTGTCTGCCGGCATGGGGAGAGAATGGATGTAGTGTTTGGAAAGTACTGGCTATCACAATGCTTTGATGCCAAAGGTGAGTCAGTTGATGAGTCTCTTAACTCCTGGATTTTGGGGGTGGTGGAAATTTCCTGAGAAGAGTTCAGCTGGATCGCGTCAGAAACACGAGCCACTGGGAAAGACTTGTGGTGCTACAGTTTTAGCAGTGCTTTCAAGGGTGTTTCTGGCTAGGAAAGGGCCAGTCTGAAATCCCAGCAGACCTCCTCCTGCTGTGTAGTCAGGTCACCAGAACTGGCCTTATGAATGACTGAAACGAGGCAGGATTCCACGCTCATTGGGTTTGGCTATTCACGGCCACGTTGCCTGTTGCTTAATAACCATTTTTCTTTGTGAACCAAGGCATTTGCCCTGATTTCAGCCACCAGTGGTTCAGTGCAACCCCTTTGGGCAGAAAGAAAGTCACTGTAGCCTTTAACAGTCAGGACAACTGTCATCATTGCACCAGGGCAATAATGATGTAGAGCCGTTTGCTGCATCTATGCTCGGGCTTCTATCAGCAAAGTAACACTGTTCAGTGGCCACAGAGTAGAAATTAGGGCAGTTCCCTAGTGCATGCCAAGTCTTTGTATTGTTGATAGTTGTAAAATAACCAGAGTTATTCTGGATGTAGGTAGCATTAGGACTTTGGGGGCATTTTCAGTGGAATCTGTCTTCATTGAAAAGTGCCAGTTCATTGAAGCTGGAAGTGCTCCCGGATGTTGACAAATTTCTCCCTTCAAAGCATTTGGATGTTTTGACATTCTTGAAGCAAAAAATTGGGGTTTGGTTTTTTTGGTTGTTTCTTTAATCTCAAATGAACTTTTGCTTTGAAATCCTCAGAACAATGCGTTCTGATCAAGCCAACCCTGCAAACTTATTTATTTATTTGCACTTGCCCTTTTGCAAACATTGGGACTTGCTTTCCTAATTCAGCACCAAAAAAAATCTTCAATTTGAAAAAGCTTTGCTAGGACCAGAAAGCCATTTCATGCCCAGCTCTGCTGTGCACACAGTTATGAATGGAGGGGGAGGTATGATAACAATAGGTGTGGTATGGAAGGCCATTTTCTGATCTAATCATTTCCAGCAACTGCTTCTAACTTTCTCTTCATAGGAAGGTACATGCGAACGAACCTGAATGCGCCTCACAGTTTACCTCAAAGAAGCGGTGGTTTTAGGGATTATGAAAAAGATGCACCAATCACAGTGCTTGGTTGTACACAAGCAAGACTTGTCGGTAAGCTCTGCTCAGCAGAGACAATTTGCCCTAGACGCTTTGATGTCTCCCTCCCACATGCCAAGAAAAGAAAGAGAAAGCGTGATACAGAATCAGGCACCAGAGGCTAATTTCAAATATTTTCACCCTCATTAGAAAACTTCTCCCTCTAAAAAGAATCTAGTCCCATTCAGTTACCATTGCTACAGAAAAGGCAGGGCATAAATCTGAGCAGCTGCAAGTGCAGCTGCCTAACACTCCAAAACACCCTGTAAATTTGCTACCCTGCAAAAGCAGTAGCTGTCAGTAATGATAGTGAAAGTACTACAGTTAATGCAACGCCTGCCTCATGCAAAATGCACCATTAACTTGATTTTGACAAACTGAACTTTGATCCGTAGTTTGCTGCAGAAACAGGCTCTAATCTGCCTAGCAGGCTTCGCTGTTTATACCAAAATGCAGTCCAGCTCCATTCACACATCTCCCCTCCGTTGTTTTCTTCTCCTATTTCATAGCCTTTCAGCATGCTGCTTGAGAGAGGAAGAGAGTTGCTTGCTGAATCAAGAAGCAATCCTTCATCACAAGCTTACAGGGTGCCTGTACACAAGCGCAGAGGCTGCTCACATGCACTACAATTGCAGTGCATCGGAGCAGACTCGATTAATGTGTTGAGTCTGCATGAGCATGGTAATTACCGTGCTCCAGCTAGCCTCGGTGTCTTGTGCATCAGCATCCCCGTGCTTCAAAGTGGTGACAGGGGTGCTTGAACTAAAGCTCAAAGAAGCTTTAACTCCTGCCTCCATGAGGAAGTGTGGGGATGCTGATGCACAAGATGCTGGGGTGCTTTAACTAGAGTGGTCCTCAGAGCTGCTCTAATTAAAGCGCCGCCCCTCACGCTCAGAGCACGTGTATAAGCGCCCATAGCGTCCAACTCAAGGCACCTCTGAAGGAAGCGAGTCTCAGAGGACGCGCGTGCCACACAATGAGAACATCGGGCATCTCACATTGGTCACGTACAAACTGCAGCAGCATTATTACTTGCCTTACAAAATATAGGCCTTTTACATAAGTGTATATCAGGGCACAACGATAGGACAGTCAGGCTACAGGGGCATTTCTCAGGGAAGTCTAATAAAACCTGACCTCACAACACATATAACAGCGGGGTTAATTTGCTGGTGGGTGGGTGTGTGTGTGTGTGTGTAACCCATGCATTACCAAACTCCACTGGTTCGTATCCTCACCGCACGCCTGCCACCTGCAGACAGAAGTTCAAAACCGCAGGAACACCACCGTGACCTTGAAGTATCCCGGTGCTGTTATTTCACATGGCAACAGTCCTCTGACATGGTCAGCACAATAGCGGCTCAGGGTCACCCGTGTTGTGAAGAACACACGCACGCGGCTCTTTGAGCTGCAGGCCGAGCTACAATTAAACGCATGCAGTTGGGATCAGTAGTTTATTCCTTCTCCCTTCCTTATTTTTATTGCAAACTTTATACAGGCTTGCTGTCATACGATACCCAGTGCACTGGGGTCCCAAATTCATTTGAACTCTCTAGGCACTGCTTTAATATAAGCAACCATAACGTTGAGGCCAATGCTGATCAGCCTTTCACCAATTTTATACCAGCGTAATGAAGCTCGCCTATGTAGCGATGGTGATTTATACCTGCTGACATTCTGACCTCTTGGGGTAAGTGGAGTTGTTCCTGGTTTACATCAGGAGAGATGAAACAAAATAAAAAGTCAAGCCAATTTGGTTTCCCCACACACAAAGAGCTCCCATTTGATTTCAGCCTGAGGTGGCAATCTAAGAGGGAAAATTGCAAAAATGAGCAGAAGTCTTTGGGAGAGAACAAAACATGTGCATCTCTCTTGAAACAGGCTGCCACCATCCCGGTAACAAAATGACTGTGATTCTTTTGAACATTTCCTTGCTAGGTTCTCGGAAATTCAGTCCACAGGAAAACATATTCTGGTTTCATGTCTGCACATACAGTAAAGTACAGTGTACTGCCGAAATAAAACATGGTAGATAAACTGTTCTACATGCATCCTGATATTACATCTGCAGCAGTAATATTAAATGTTCCTTGCAGGTGAAGCCCTGCTAGAGACCAAGACCATTGTGGACTACATCTACAGTTCTCCATCGCTGCGTTGTGTACAGACAGCACACAATATTCTTAAAGGTAAGAAGCCAGAAAGAAGGAGAACCAGCAATGGAGTTCCCAAATCCCACTTGTTTAATGACAGGCCTCAAATACAGCACCCCTGCTCCATGTGCTATGCAGATAAAGTTACAAGAAGCACCGAGGCATTGGACCATCCGCTGCTGATGCAAGGAATGGATGTCCTTCCCTTCACACAATGGAATAGCAATGTTTCAAGGCCATATGCAATATGAAGCCATTACTGAAGTCAGGAGACCAGGCTAGCTAGATTGGTAATTTTGCTTTCCGGGGCAGTTTCTGTATCCCATGCTCTAGTTATCACAGATTCTAACGACCTAGATCAGAGATTGGCAACATATGGCCTTCAGGCCAGATCTGGCCTACAGAGACACTAGGCTTCACTATGCCCGTGCCCATGCCCAAGCAGAACAGCAAGGAGCCTCACTGTAGCCACGGAGCTGTGTCCCTGCTGCTGCCTCTTCTCCTTGCTCTGCCTCTCCGTGTCGGACTGGAGTGGGTTGTTCTAGCCCATGGCCTGAAAAACATTACCAGCCCCTGATTAGATTGTGAGCCTAGGTGCATTACAGGACCGAGGTAGTAGGGAGGTGCAAAGGTGTCTGCAAACGTTCTCTGCAATTATTTAAACTATCGGCAGGAATCAATTGTGCTCGATTGTTATGGGTAAGCCGGAATATAGGTGCCTCTGTCCTAGCCCCTTTGGAAGAGGGAACTCTCTCTTTGCTATATATGACGGCCACTGCCCCTGTAACGCAGAGTGTCAGCATCTAGGCACTACCAGCATAGAAACCACATGAACATTGTATTTGGCAATTAAAAGCAAATTAGTAGAGGGGAGCACCTGTTCCCCGATGTCTGCCGTGAACGTTTTTGTATTTATTTTGCATTCTACACCCGTCTGCTGAAGGATCCACCCACCCGCCCTAACGCCGCCTGGCCAGTCTTTCACGTACAAGAAGCACGAGTGCCCTCTGCTGGTTTGCAGAAAATCACTAGCACTATTTCTGCATTGGAGAAACTCCATGGGGTCTTGAGGAATGAAGCCAACTCCCAGACTAGGTTGAAAAGTGAATGCAAATGTGTTAGCTCCCCTGGCACTAGAACTGGTAGCATAAGGTGTGCGGGAGGTGCCAGCACCTGCTCCTCAATGTCAGCAGCACATTCACTGCCTCTGAATGCCTCAGGCATGTGGAAGCTCCAGTCCAAACAGGGCTCCAAACAAAGCACACAGCAAAGCCAAGTTAGATGCACTGATTTAGTTTGCAGCACGTCGGTAAGGATGCACATACTGATCCTGTTTATGGCCAGCTGACTACAAGCAAATACTCGGTTTGCACACAACAAATCCCACCAGCCCCAACTCAGAGAAAAATTAATTGCTTCCTAATCACAATGTAGCAATAAAGTCTCTCAAATTTAAACCCCCTTTCCCTTCTTGCTTTCATAAATTTTCTATTCCATTGTTTATTCTTTCAGGTATGCAACAAGAAAACACTCTGAAGATTCGAGTAGAACCAGGCTTGTTCGAGTGGACAAAATGGGTCTCTGGCACCACGTTACCTGCCTGGATACCCCCAGTGGATTTAGCAGCAGCCAATCTGAGTGTTGATACAACATACAGGTAGCAGCAAAGAACGGTGCTCAATAATATATTTAACTTAAAGCAGAAGTAGGAAGAAAGAAGCCACTGGGGACCCAACCCTCACGTCTGGCCAAGCCACAGGTCACCTTTGTACTCAACCAACTCCTGCAACTGCTAGGAGCCAATTCAGCTCCTAGAATAAGTTAGGGAGGCCTTGGGGCCTTCCAGGAGTGCCCAAGTGCAACTACATCCCCTGTGGAGTCCTCAGGCACCCAGTTAGTGCAGCTGAGCCTGGCCAAGGGGGACATTTCCCAGATCAGGTTTAAGCTCTCAGTCCTTGCCCCTCTCCAGATGTTTGAGATGTGGGGTCTGGATTTGAACTGTGCAGCCCAGGCTGATCTCTGTTCTAAAGGTAATCAAAGATATGGTTGAGCAACTGAGTTTTCTTGGTTGGGCATTTATAGCCCGAGCTAAATCATGGTTAGTCACACCCCAGGGCCCTGCTGATGAACCCTCAGCTTTGTGTTTGTGTGTTTAACTGCATGGTAAAGGCCCTCGATTGTGCACTTTGCAGCATACCGAGGAACACATTTTCATCCACCAAAAGAATCATGGTATCCTCACAAGAGCCTTGTTGGCTTCCTTTCACTCCTCCCAGTTTAGATAGCCCTGGCCCTACCTAGCGCACAGCCAGCACATGACCACTTAACAGTGCTGCTGTGAACTACCCATGCATAGCAAGTGCTTGTCCCCGGGGTGGTCATGATGCCCCCAGTGCCCAGGATACCCTTGCCAACCTGGCTCCCTTTGGACACTCCCCCCTTTACTCATCCACTACACCTTGATGCTATTAGGGTCTGAGGAAAGGGAGGCAGCCCCACATCTTTCCAAGCCTGGTCTTACTCTTATAGCCACAGGTACCCACAGTCATTGCCTTAAGGGCTAATTATACGGGCTCCATCATCCCCAATACCCGCTCTCATGCCTCACAGATGATATGCTGACATGCCCTTCCTGGATTACAGGCTCTTTGCTCTACTTGGCTTCCAGCTGTGAGCTCTAGTCTTTGGCTCCTCTCCAGAGCCTAGCCCTGCTATGCCAAAAGAGACTGCTGGGCTCCTCTGTTTCCACTAGTCTCTGGCTGTGGACCTGCTCAGCTTCCCCCCCACCCCACAATCTCTGGGCTCTGACCCTGATCCTGGGCTGGTCAGACCTTTGGTCTCCCAGGCCCTGCTGATAACCACCTCTCCAGGGCTACAGGCCTTAGCCCCAGTCTGCTGGGCCCTGCCTCTGCCCTTCTCCAGGCTACGAGCTCATCCACCCCTATTTCCAGGCCTCTCTCTTCCTAGGCTATAGGCTTACCCATCTCTGTTCTCAGGTCTCCCATGTTCCCAGGCTCTGTGCTGCTAAAAAACCCTGTTGCCAGGAGCGCCTCTCTCTCTGGCTCCTGAGGCTAGACTCTTTGACTAGCTCAGGCCCTGGGCTTATATGCCTCAAGCCCAGCCCTCTTCTGGTCAGGTGGCCTTTTAATTGGCCCATGTCACACCTGTGGGCTGCTTTTCCTGCAGTTTTTCCTCTAACTTGACAGGTGCACCAAGTGCCCTGTAACACCATGGGTCCAGAGGGGCGGGTCACCAGAATCCTGTCTGTATCAAATACCCACCCTTGGATCTCTCCTCCTTTTCCTAGGGTTGGATCCCCAGGTGTCTGGAGCGGTATGATTTTATAACAGCTGAAGTTTTGGTCCTCAGCATTTAATTTTCCTGTTTGTCCCTCCTTTGTGTTGCATCTAGGACAGCAGTCAGCTTCAACAAGAACTGTAGGTTAATGGTTAAGTCCTTACAGGGGCCCTGTTTCTCACATCTACGTTTGACATTAATCAAAGAGCCTGTAATCCAGGTACTAAGTATCCACGTGAAAAATCAGCTTTCCTTCTGAATAGTTCAGAAGCCTGTTACCTAAAGTGAATATTAAAGATTGCAGAAACAAATGCAGAACTCACATTTTTGAAAACTTTCAGTATCACTGTAAGCAAAACTCTTGGTTAGAGAAAGCCTCTTTCTCCAGTACCGTCTCCTGCCCATAACAGAAGAGAAGGCCTTAGCTTAGCCTCACAGCCTGGCATAGACTCCATACTCCCATACCTCATGCTGTTAATGCTGACTGAACTGCCTCTCTTATACCTAGCTATGATGCCAGCGGCTTCTGCTGTTGAATGCCATTGCCTTTAGCTAACGTTCAAATGGTGGCCAAACACAATTCCTCCTCGCACAAAGGGAATTACTGCTTGAAGCATATATGAAGCAGGATGCAAACATATGAACTGTCTTAGCACTGTAAACAGCTCAAGGGCAAAGAAAAAGCCTAGATAAAGCAGCATGCAAGAATAGCCCTGCTTATCTGACAGGGGGCTGAGGAGTAGGCAAGATGATCTCATAGGTCTTTCCACTTCTAAGACTTATGAATACTGGACACGTTTAGAGACTCCCCACCCAGCGACTGAATCCAGAAAGGTCATATAGTTCTGGTCAGGACAGTGTCATTGGTACAACAGCGGTGTCAGTCTGATTTCCCATAAGCAATGACCCATGTGGTTAAGCATCAGTGGAGGGATACCAACTGTACACTAAGAGATATCAGACACAAACCGTCCCAAGTGGTTAATTCTGTGCATGGGAATTCCACCTCACCGGGTTTGATGAACAATTATTCTGCTGGTGCTTTTTGTGGTTTGTGATATCACCAGAAACCATAGGCCCTAACACCAGAGTTACTTTCCATTTTAGAATGACCAAGTAGACATAAGCAACCAAAGCAGCATAAAAACCACTTTGAATCCTTTCATGTCTAATTATACCATATGACTGCTTGTATTTGGTCCTTCCTGTCTGCAAATTAAACTTTCTGACTATGGAAATATATAGTCAGTATACATACTGTTCCTAAATCAAGATGCTTAGCCGGTACTTATTCCAAAAAGGATATTGCTAATGCACAGCGAAGCAGTTGGACCACAGACGTAGCCCATTCTGGAAACATAAGCCTTCTGGGAAGACCATAAGGTATATTCTTCTAGTGAGAAAAAAACAAAACAAAACAATTCTTGTGTGGTCTGATGGTGAGGGAAACTGGAGCCCATAGTGTTCTGCCACAGAGGATGAGTAATTCCCACAGACACCAATGAGAGTTTCTTCTGGCTACTGGGTGGTGGAGCGGGGAAGAGACAGGGCTTTCCCTTGTATCCAGTGAATAGAAAATGCAACCTTCTGCACCCCTTTCCTTCTCCACTCCCCCATCTTAATATTTGGCCCTCACTCTACTCCCATTAAAGTTGTTAGCTACCCAGACATCGTGTAAGTCACTGGTTTTGCCTGCACAAAGGTGGTCATTAATCTCTCTCACCAAGGTAGTCCTGCACATTTCCAAAACAGCAGAAGTGTTTTGTGTTTCCACCACCCCTTCATGCACCTCTGCTCTGAGCAGAGCTAGACAGTGCTCTGATTAAGAATGCCATTGTCTTACTTATCCACACTGATCAGTATTGTCTCATGGTTTCCTAGTACTCAGTCTGCCTGTGTCCGTCTGTTTTCTCTCACCTTATTCCTAAATCATAAGCTGTTTGGGACGGGGACTGTCTTCTTGTTCCTTGGGTGCATCGTGCCTAGCACTGTAGGGTGCAGATCCATGACTAAGACCCCAGTGTCTTACAAGAGTCAAAATACCACCTCCGCCTCTAGGACTGCACTAGCAGAGCTGGACTCTAATGATGATACATTTGAAAAAAAAAATAACTTAGGAAAGACACAGTCTGGGTGTTTTGTTTTGCCTCTCTAACACAGGGCTTTGCCCATCTGCACACTTCACATGGGTGCTGGGAAGTTTAATCATCAGAAAATGCTTTGAGGTCTTCTTAGCAAAGAGCGTAAAAAGAACCAAATATTCCTATACTCTCCACCTGCAATGGTAACTTGCTAGGATAAGTAAGTGCATCTCATTTCCCTTCTACTGATCAGTTCACATAGCTGACTATCACTGGCAGCAAACAGTATTGCCTGTTCAGCACGCAGCTCAGGCTCTCTCCAACTTACTGTGATTGTTGTTTTTCTACCCGTAGACCTCATATACCTGTCAGCAAGTTAGTGGTTTCAGAGTCTTATGACACCTACATAGGTAGAAGCTACCAAGTTACAAAAGAAATCATCAGTGAATGTAAAGGCAAAGGTAAGTGGTGCTGCTTCTGCTGTATAAT
Source organism: Crocodylus porosus (assembly GCF_001723895.1). NCBI lineage: Eukaryota > Metazoa > Chordata > Crocodylia > Crocodylidae > Crocodylus > Crocodylus porosus. Next base: position 8,456,317 of record NW_017728936.1, on the reverse strand, counting down.
GCTTCCGTAGGGATCAGAAACAAAGAGCTGGTTCTTCACAGCAGCTGAGATCCTTAATTCACCTGGGTGTCTGAAACAAAACCGCATATTTAATTCTCACTCTTCTCCCCAGGACACTGGCAGTTCAGGACCCAGATGGATCTAGGTGTTGTTTCAGGCCCAACTTTTTCAAATATTCTGCTCTCTCTCATTACCAGATATGTCCACAATCACATCAGAACAAGGTGCCTGTTGAGACAACTGTTTTTAGGAGTCCTAATGCCCATACAAGCTGTGCAGTCTCCTCTGCAACTCACCACCACGATATTTCCACTCTCCTATTTCACTCAGCAGAAGTGGAAGGGGAGTCTGCATGCCTTAGTCTGGCTGTTAGCAAGCCCCATTCTTGCTTAGTCTTGAAATCACTACTGCAGCAGCCCAATTTGCACTGGGACAGAGACAGAGCGTTCTCCAAACATTACCTTGAAATAAACATGGGCGAATAGAGCCAAACGTGAAAAGCATCGGGATGGGATATTTCTAGAATCCCAGTCACGTCAGTAATTATGTCGCATTGATCCTTCCTACAGCTTTTCAGAAATCATTGTCCCAGGAAAGCAGGTAGAATTGCCCAGAGGCCAAATGCTAACATCTAAAGTCCGTCAATTTTTGCATGCCTAGCTTGAGACGCCTCAAAAGGGGCCTGATTTTCAGAGCATAAGCATTGAATAACCGAAAATTAGCCACCCTTTTAATATGCCTCGGGTTGAATTTAACAGTCAGGCATCCAAAATCCCTGGCCAGGTTTACAATTTTTACCTGGCCATCTCCATCTCTGCTTTTCCGTTTGAAAGATAAAGACAGTACATGCCTCAGGGGGGAAGAGACATAATTAGCACTTGTGTGTAAAGCACTTTTGGGTAGGAAAGCTTTGGGCACTGTTCCTGGATTAATGCAGCACCTCACTTCCAGTTTGAAGTATCAGCATCTGAAGAATTAGGAATATAGGCTACAATTATCAAGCCTGGATGCCTGAAATTAGGATCTTGGGTACATATCCACCCAGCTGAATAAAAAGGACTTGCTTTTCAGGAGGTGCTCCAAACTTGCATTGAAATCAAACAGGGACATTCAGCAGCTGTGACCGGATGCATTTTCTAAGTAGCTGAATAACCTTCAGGCACCTGGGTTTAAAAATGTTGAGCACAAGTAGGTCTGATTGTAATCCTGTTAAGTATTTTCCACTAAACATTTCAAAATGAAGTGGGAAACTTCCACTTTTGTTCAAAACTCATCATGTTTTTTTGTACAGTAGAGAAACCAAAATAGGTTTAATTGGAAAAAAAAAATACCTACGCAAAACAAATGAAATCCCCTTCTCAAATTTTTTTCTTCAAAGAGTCCTTTTCTTTTCTTTTTCTTTTTAAAAAAAAAAAAATCAGAGCAGCAAAGAATTTGCAACCCCCTCCAGCCATACGCACTTCATTAAAAATGTCTCAAGTATTTGTAGCAAGCAATATTTTCCATATATACAGACTGCATCATTAGATACGACACTAAACATGGCTAAGCGACATAAATAGACAGGATCGACCTTGGACAGCTGCTTTTTCTCCCCCTCCTCCCGAATGCAAATGTACCCCAAACACTGTGTTTATTCCTTTTCTTGCAGGAAATAACATTTTGATAGTGGCCCATGCATCATCTCTTGAGGCTTGTACTTGCCAGCTCCAGGGGCTCTCGCCTCAGAATTCGAAGGACTTTGTACAGATGGTCAGAAAGGTAATTAAGAACAGCGGGCAAAGCTCTCCGGCTAATGAAACTAAAGTAATAATTTAAATCTCCTTACACTGCAGAGGAGACTTTGTTCCCAGTATCAGTTAATTCAACCCATTGTCTGAGTTTCAGAGACTTAGGAAATTATGCAAGTGGAAAAGATTGGCTTAAGAAGCTTATCTTACATGTCACTTTTGTGACGGATAACACAGGATCAAAATACAAGCATACAAAGGGCTGCATGTTGCAACTGCATTTTATGCTTTGGGGATGGCAGCATCTTAGTTTTCCTTCTTAGGCCACTTCAGAGTCCTGGTGTACTCGGGGAAGTAACTTGAAAAATAACATTGCCCACTTACAGGTATTTGCCTCACTGACTGCGTGTTGCAGTGTTGTCTGTGTTTCAGCACTTGCAAGCACAGCCTGGGACCTGGAAATCTTGTCTTTGGCCTTGCTTGTTATCACTATTAAACGGAGATTTGTAGCAGAAAACTTTCACACTGAAGACATGAGAGCTAGAATAGGATCCAGATCACCCTCCCTTAGCTGTACTGGCTTTTCTGGCAATAGCGTTAGCCAATCTATCCCTGCTCCCTGCAACGTGCACACAACTCCTTACGGCAACTCTTTAAGTTAGATCTGCAAAGTTATCATCTGGCCTGATGATAGTTTGCCTGCAGAGATATACTTTGCAAACGGCATCTGAAAGTCCCACCCAAATCCTGCTCTCTATCAGATTGTAAATATCTTCTGAACTCTGAATTGAATTCTCCAGAGAGCCCAAGTGACTTTGGAGAGAAAATTGTAATGCCGTTTGAGAACCCCATCCTTGCTCCAGTTCTGTCACTACTCACTGCCTTTCTATTTTCTTTCAATATTTCTTGATGCAGATTCCATACTTGGGCTTCTGTTCCTGCGAAGAACTGGGAGATACAGGGGTTTGGCAACTTACAGACCCCCCCATCCTCCCTCTCACACACGGACCAACTGGAGGCTTTAACTGGCGAGAGACCTTATTGCAAGAATAGACAAAGCTAAACAAGCAAGCAAAACAATGGCCTTTCTAAGCATTGGAGAATGTCTCTTATATCTTGTGCTTATTGACAGTGGAAAAAATATATATATTTGTAACATTTTAGGTGGATCACTCAGCTGTTCTAGCATCTCTCCTGTAGAGTCACATTCATGCAAAAAAATCTCATCAAAAACTTAGGTGAATAGGAAAGGGCTCAATTAATGGAAGGAATATAAGAGTGTATAGCCAGGTGCTTGCACTGCAGGGAATCTCCGCTGGGTCAGGAATGCAGAGCCTGGATACAGTTTTCCTTCTTAAAATTGAGCTCAGATAACAAAATAATTCTCACTGCCTTCAGCACGATGTTAATAATAACTAGGACTGTGAAAATAGTGAACTTTCAGGGGTTGGGAGTGAGGTTCAGTTGCAAAATTTTGCAGAATATATTTGCAGTTTTGTTCTGGGCCATGTTGGCACCTTCTTCACTTTCCCCAGATTGTGCTAAATGGCAGTTTTGTGTTCCCCCAGGATACCTATACACTCAACACATTCTGTAAGATATTCTACCAAGCTAGAAGAAACAGCTCAGCATGCCATTTGTAGGTAACTTTGAACTATTCCTGTTCCTTACTGTGTTAGGTGCCTAGATATCACGCTGGTGGGCATGTTGCAAATGCCTGAAGATAGCTAAAGATGTACAACGTGGATCAGTGTCCAAAGAGAATTCTGAATCTCAAAGTGGTAAGAGGTTAAGCTCACACACAAACAACAGGACCATTTTTGAGTAAAGACCTGGAGCATTTTCTTCTCAAATGGGAATGAGATAGACATTATTCCAGATGTGAAGGCTTTTGGATTTCTGTAGCTGAAAATTCACTCCTGTACATAAAATTTAAGCATCACATAACCACTGAATTCCACTAAAGACCTCAAAACAGGGTCTTGCTTGATGCACAGAGTTCTGAAGCTAGACCTCTGCACAGGCATGAATTTCACTCCTTTCTGGATATTTCGTATAGCCCTAGCTTAAGCAGTCTTCTCTGAGGATCGTTACAAGGTCAAAACGATAAGCTGTACATTCAGATCGGGTTGATTACTTTGCTTCCTTTTCTTTACTGTTTATGTGCTATCTGTCTGGAATACAAAGCAGAGCGGAGAAACAGTTCATTGTAATAAAGAAATTGAAACACTAGACCCATTAGGATGCTACTTTTTCATACTGAGCTAACATCTTGATCTCATTGAAGTCACAGGAACTGCCAACATAAATCAAACCAGTGATCCTTTTAGTCCAGCATCCTGTCTCTGGCAGTGGCCACCACCAGCTGCTTCAGAGGAGGATGCAAGTGGGCGGTTATGGGATAAGCTGCTACCAGAGAAAATGTCTTTGACTCCCAGTAATCTGATTGGCTTATGCATGAGAGTCCGAAAACTTTTCGAAATAACATTTGCTGTTTGGGCCCTAGTTCAGGACATAGCTTGAGATCATGTGTAAATTGAACTGAATCGGACTTCAGCACACAGGAAAACATATGCTTTTTCCAGAATTGGGACTTAATTCCGTCTATTCTTTCTATCCATATATATTATTAGGTTGAGGGTTTTTAAGCCCTGCCAATTAGGCTTGACCATGAGGGGGAAATAAATACATAAATAAATAAAATCACATTAATTTCAGTGAGATCAGATTTAGCCTCATGTTCAACATACCCTATTAACCTAAAGAGAGCCCACTCCCTTCCTTCTTGAAACAGATAAAATCTGGTCTTGTGGGCTTCAGTGCAAGATCAGAATTTCAGAGGCGTTAGCTACGCTCGGTCTAGAATAATAGCAACTAGCTTATGACATGGAGCTTACCAAGAGAAGTATAGCAGATACTGTACAGAACTTGAATCAACAAATAGCTCACTCTGTGCAATATGTACATTTTCATGACACGTAACAATAGTCCATTATTTATACACTCACAGTATACGTAATACCTTGTAGGACATTCGTAAATGCATTATTATACCAGGGATGTATACTGAAAAGTCAGGGAGATAACTTATATGACAGAAAGACACTGCGCTGATATCTGTGCAGTTATATTACTGTCACTTTTATTTTTAATTATAATTTAAACTATTTTTGGCTATGTACAGACCTTCTGAAGAGTGTTTACTGCTTGTTTTCGTCCATGCGTACTCATTGCAAACTTGCAACAGCATTTATTTAAAATTAAATAAATAAATGACAATCAAACCAAAAACAGATTTGGCTATTGGTGTATATTTAATTATGTGGATAACCTACTGTTACATGCTGCAGGCTTGCCAGATATAATATAGTATGCTGGGTAACATGTATGCAAACTGGTGACAGGCTATCCAGATTCAACCTTTATTAATCACCATTACAGGAATTTGTTTAGACAGTAGCATGTAATATGTATGGAACAAAACTTATATGCATAAAATGTTTAATATTGTAACCGATCCTTACATATAGTTAGTATTTTAAAATAAGAGTTCAGTTTGAGAAGGGGGGAAAGACCTCAAAATTATTCTCATCTTACAAAAGTATATTTTTGGATGTTTGGGAAAGTATTTCGGCAATTGCAGTCTGATCTCACATTTTAATTTCATGTGCCAGGAATCTGAGCTTAAAAAAAAAAAAAAAAAAAAAAGCAAAAATACTTTCTTGAGTATTTTATTCTGTATTAGGGGTTTTAAGTTAAAGAAACTAGTGCCAATAAGATACGTTTTTATTCATTTTAAAACCATTTCAATGCATTATTGAAAGGGAGATAAAAACTTTTAAAGGAATGTATAATTTATTTAGAAAATTCAGAAGGAGTATTGCTGCTTCCCATGTGGCTACATTGCCACTTATTGCTGTGCATTCAACGGCACTTTTGTGTTTTGTCCTGGAAGAGCATAGCTCTGATCCAACCGGAACGAACATCAGTCTTTCCTTTGACTTCCCCAGGAGTCCGATCAAGTCCCTTCCCTTCAGTTCAGAGTAACCGCAGTCATTAGATACTCATCCAGCCTTCTGGTTAAAGAATAAGGCTGAAAATCTTGCAAGAGCAAACTGGAAATTCCAGGTTTGGGGTTGCGTCAAAAACAACATGAGAATCAGAGACGCAGTCCAAGTCAAGCGCAGTTGCAGATAAGTGGAGATGGTCAGCAGCCACAAGAAGGGTGAAAGATGGGCTTAGATAGTAAAATAGAAAAAAGGATATAGAAATCTGACTCAAAGGTTTCTCTAGTGCTTGCTGGGTTCCACGAGCCCTGAATCCACTGTAGTATGGCCTTTATCTGAATGTTTTGCCTATACCTCCGGCCCTTAAGTGCAGCAGATGGGGTTGCAACAGCCAAAGGCCTTGATCCTGCCAACTCAGAAATGCAGGTGTACCCCTTTGCCCACGCAGGCTCCACTGACACGTATGAGATCCTACCGGTCACACCATTGGCTCTGCCAGACACAGGACACACTGTTCCCATTGTGCTGAGTGATATATGATTTTGTCCATTGTTTGTGGCCATTTTACTGCAGACACAGGGTGCTATGTTTGCAGGGTGCTGCATTATAAAGCTCCCTTTATATTGGGTGCAGGTAGCTGCAGCCAGCTCCTTCTTGGGGCCAGGCCTCCAGCTGGTGTGAAGGGCATCGCTCTGTTGAAAAAAAATCAGCAGATTATGCCTATTTACAGAGGGGCATGGCAGCCAAGTGATTAGGGCATCTTGCTACAGCTCAGTAATCTGAGCCTTGCTTTAGCTTCACGCTCAAGTCCACCTTCCAGATGTGAATGGGTATTCAGGGGAGATGGAGATGGCAGACATCGTTCCAGCCACGTCACTCCCTTGTGAGTTTTCGGTTACAGAAGCTGTTGTGCCTTAACCACACTAGCCCAATGGGCTGCTAGACTCCGATGCCCCTATGCATTAGCTGAAGGTTTGAACTGTTATTTCTATAAAGTCATTTGAGAAAATTTTAAGAGCAGCCAACTTTTTCTGTGGCATTCATTGCTTTTTATTATGGCTATTCTGAGCATTAGAAGTGAAGCTGCTGTAACCAAAGAGAGAGCCATTTTGTAGCAAAGAAAAAAAGTTGCGATTTTGCAAGGAGAGGAAGGGAAGACAAATCTAGCTTGCAGCGTCCCAGCCTGGAATTAATACCTTAGGGACTCTGATGCTGTTAGATTTGTATAGAGTGCCTCTATTTTAAAGAGGGTTTGTAGTTGTATATAGCATCGTCATCAATGCAGCCTTTCCCCTTAACTAGCTGACAGCTGATTGAAATGGAAGTCTTCCCCCCCCCCCCACCCGCATTTCAGTTATATAGTGTTCTTACAAGTGGAGGGCCCGATTCAAAGCCCACTCAGGCAAATGGAAAAAAATCCCCATAATTTCAATGGGCTAGGGACCATGCTACACAAGCTGCGATCCTGCCAAGTGTTCTCTACCCTCAACTGCCATCGACCTCCGTGGGAATTAAAGACACTTTATTGCTGACGGTGCCGAGCCCTTAAGGCCCTGATTCAGAAAAGCACTTCAGTAGGTGCTTACATCCCATGAATTTAAGTGGAAGCTAACTGAAGAGTACTTAAGTGCATTTCTGAATCAGGATGCAAAATGAACTTGATATTAGATGAAATTCAGATCTATCTTTGCTGGGAAATCCTTCTCTGTGCAGTTAATTGAAGTCCTTGCTGTGAGACCTAGAGGCATTGCTTCTCAAGTGTACAGTTTAAAAGCAACAGTGACCTGCCCTGTTGAACCAATGGTAGGTTATGAACATACTCAAATATAGATGAACTGCAATTCATGTCAACATGCTGCAGAGTAGTGGTAAGTTGTACACACACTGCTGTGAACTTGGGTAAAACACAGAATTTACACTTAAATTGCATTCCTATAGATGCATACAGGAGAGGACATAATATAGATAGTTGGTATATAGACTTGGGCTGATATTTAGCATCCGATTACATTCACATTCATTTTAAAAAGAGGGACACAGGATATTTTAGTCAGGCAGCTGCCAAATGATTTTCAAAGTTTAAACACGGGACTGAGAATTGATTTGCTGTATTTGTGATTATACTTCAATACTTAAAACATATTGAAATTCCATAAGACAATTACTCATAAGAAAGAAAAAGTCTAGTAGTAAAAACAAAAACACCTCTCTAAATGCAGAAAACATCATTTTAATCTTAAATAGACATGAAATTAGGTTAGCAGCAAATACGTTTAAAATGAGGTATAATTGATTAATCAAGCTGTAAATGCAATTGATTGCATACACTCCTCAGATGCCATTTAGATGACATTGCTTCCTCAAATACCTGAACACATTTACTGCTTGAGTATTAATGAGATGACATAATATAATGGACAAATATATGGCCAGCTTCTTTTTATTAACTTATTTTGTTCCCACTAAAAAGTACTTTCTGAAGTTTTTCTGTGAGCCATTCCAAAGACTTGATCTTTTCCAATGGACACACTCTCTTCCCCCCCCCCCCCATTTAAAAAGCTGTTGTGTAGTTCTGTTTATTAGGTTTTCTGTGTGATCAGATTGTATTTATTTGAGGGAAAAAATGTTTGTTGTTTAAAGAAAACAATCGTTGTATTGCCAAATAATTGCAGTAATTCCTTGTGACATCTGTATCTCTTTTTTTTATTTAAATCTCAGTTTCAAGTGCTAACAAATGTTGAAGCCACCACCACATTTTGATTTGCTTGTTACATTAAATGGATTTCTCAAAAGCTAAACAAAATGGTTGACAGATGATTTAATAAAGATGTTGTGCATCTAGAATAAAGCCCTTTGGCTGATATTTTGCCTATCGAGTACATTTAACCTCCTATTCCTACCTAAATTGAGTGAATCTCGAGCAACCACTCCGACAAAGCATATAGTGAATTACAACCCAGTGCAGAAAGCTAGAGCAACAAGTCCTGCGCATCACAGATATCCCATTTTGAAGCCTTCAGCAGAATTTATACGGCACATAGACCCCTTCCAGATCATCTTCCCAGGAAGTCAGCTGCATCTTGTGCGAGTTACCTTGCTCAGAGTTTCTCGGGGTTACTAAATATACTACTGATATATAGAGGACTTCAAGGATTTGATCTGTCTTCCAGTGAAATCAACAGAAATAGAGCTGGGCCCCAAATGATGATCTCTTTTCCATACAGTAACCTGTGTGAGTTTTAGGTATATAAGATTAGAAGTGCTAATTTTATTTCTAAAGATACTTCCTTCATTAGGTGCATCTTCCTTTTCATTGATTTTCCTCCAATATCAGTTTTCACAATGCTCCAGTTATCCCTTTTGCTTCCTAATTATATTAAATGCTATTGCCTGGCATTCCTGTTTCTCTTCAAAGCCGATTATTTTATGGCTGCAGTATAAAAGCCTTATGTTCTTGTCAATTGGACAAATGCTAATGAGGCAACATATTTGCATGCGTTGATGGAAAGTCTGAAAAACACAAAGAGAAAAAGCTTCTAATAAACTGCATCTTTTAGCAAACACAACAGACAGTGTATTCACAATTAGCCATTTCTTCCAGTTCGTTCAGACACAATTCCTACGGACACACCATCTTTTTTAGCCAAACCAGCTTCTTTATTAACAAGCAGATTTTCTTGCCAACATTGACCACACTTGCACTGAAATTTTTTGCTGCTACCCAGAAGGAGCATTTCAACATCTTGCAACATATTCAACATCCCTCAGCACTTCACTCACCATATAAAAATAACCCCAGTAAACAACAGGCATTGTTTAAAACCTAGCCATGTGGGTTTATGGGCATATGCAACATGCACAACTTCCTGTAGGATCATTGTGAAAACTTCCAGGATTACTAGAGGACAAAACTCTATTCTACTCTGCCACTGGTCTTCTGGGCAAGACAGCAAATCTGTTCACTCTCTGTGCCGCAGTAACAAGGCTTTTGTTGGCTGGGTTCGTCAGCACTGAAAACACCACCCACAAAGCATTCACCTAGAGGAGTAGCTGACCTGGGCACTGGGAGCTGCTCCATTGTCTAAGGAGTCAGGAAATACTTACGGCAACCAGGACGGAGTCCTAGTCAAGTGCAATCTTTATTGACCCTCAAGCTACAGCCATAGGGCCATGATACACCCTACTTACACACACTTAAGGTACTGGCGTGGCATCAATCGCCTTAGTATCAAAGCAGCTCACAGTCCAATGCATTTGTCCTCTCAACAGCCCTGTGCACTTGGGCAGTGCCATTATGCCCATTTACAAAAACAGGGGACAAGGCACAGAGCTTAGGGTGCATTTGTTTGAAAGGTATTTAAGCACCTAAAAGATGCAGGGTGGGATTCTGAAGAGCTGATGAAAAATCTCCTGCACCTTTGGGCACTGGTTCCCCAGCAATCTGTATTTTTTCCTAACACCCCCCCCACAACCTTCAAGCCCAAGTGTGACTTGATACAAGATAAGAGGTCACAACACCTGCCACCCTACACTCTTAGCACATACATGAGGTCATTCAAGTTTCTTGCCAGTGATCAGGGGAAAGGAAACCACCCAGTAGGAGGGTAGGAGGCTAGGCGACACCAACAGAAAATGGAGAGGGAGGCAGAGCCCCAAGTGTGATGAAGTCATGGTAAATCCACTCCCCACCCCGTTGAAAAGGAACCAGCAGCAAGAGCAGGTCTGTGCTTCTACAGCAAAGAGGAAGTTGGTGCAGAGTAGCAGCCGGGCTGTATTACACACCGCAACATGACTTTCATCACATTGCTTTGCCTGTTGCCTTTGTTACCGCTGCAAGGTAAGTGGCATTGATTGCTTTATTCAATCCTCTGCCTTAAAAGCTCTTACGCCGAATTATTCTGTTTTCAGAACTTCATTGAACCTACTGCAGGATGCATTTTTTTTTTTTCCAGTTGTTAACTACATTGTATTATTCTCACTTGCCTTTTCTAGTAGGGATTGCTGTGACATAAAGGCTACTAAAATCCATTTAGCCTAAAGTCCAGTTGATAATCACCCACCTTATGAGACCTGGAAGCTTAGTCAGGAGGGTTGGGAGCCAGGAACTCCTAAAACTTCTCATTTTGCACAATGAGTCATGGTCAGAACTAGCCTGCATGACCCTTTGTTTTGCCCAGCCATAAAACGGAGCCAACAGCAGCTGCAAAGAGTAACTTAGTCTTTGAAAAATGCTTTAAAAACCATAAAGTGCAATAAATGCTTGGTATTATTAGTCTTCTAACAAGATGCAGATTAGGATGCATCTCATCTCTCCTGCACACCCAAGCAAGGATCACATGTGGACAAGTCAAATAGAGATTTGAGGTTTAAATCATGGAACGAGCACATCCGCCATCTATAGATAAGGATCCTTGCAGCGTTCGCTCCTAATCCTTGCCGTTTCCATTTCTGATCATTAAGTCATGCATGTGTGGTCCTAGCAGAGTCCAGTATGAAATCCCAAAGAATCCCCTCTCTCCATTTCTTAAAGCTTTCAGAGCAGAAACTGTAGAAAGGCATCATGTTATCACGGTAATAATGGAAGGCTTCTTTGCATTAATTCTCAAAGAACATCACTATAGTTTTATTCACCTGTTATGAATTAGAGTCCAGATTAAACTTAATGGTCAAAAGAACATATTACAAGGTGGTATTCTAGTGTTTTCTTTATTAGTAATTGTGCTAGTTTACATAATGGTAATCCTTTGAAAAGGTCAGCTTTATCTTCACCCAAACTGATACGGTTATCTTGGTGGTGGCGGCAGTCTCCCTTGTACCTGGTCTAGGAGATGTCCACGCGGTATTAAACATCTACAAATTCTGACTAGCGAGGCAATGGTATTCAGTATTATTGAAGACGTCCGACAGGCTGATGGGGCTGACTACTCTCTTCTGTCCGGTCAGGAACAAAAGTGGGCACCATTGGCCTCAGAACAAGTGAATGAGGGTCTAACGTATCATCAAGCAAGACACAGGCAAGGCCCCGTTTACTCTGCAGCTTTTAAACGGGCGGCAGAATTCACTCCTTGCCACAGAACTGTGCTCCAAAATTTCACCTTTGTAAAAGGTAATTGCCTTATGGTCGTAAAGACAACCTTGAAAACAGGAATACAACATGCAGTATCGCAATGATTTCTGCCTCGATCAACAGCTGTACGAGGCATGAACTAACCTCGCTCATCTCTGTTCTCCTGCTTCTTGCTCCCCAGCCTGGCTGCACGGAGCCAGGCAGAGGGCAGGGAAGAGGACAGAGCTGGCTTCTCCTGCTTCCCGATTACAAGCTGAATGTGCAGGTGCTTAAACAGTCCTTCCTCAACAACAGATGCCAAGGTCCCCGTGGCTGAGCAGAGCCCCTGAACCTGGCTATGAGCAGCTTCCCCTCGTCAGGGAAATCCTATCCTCCAAAAAAAGCACATTTTACTGCAAGATTACTTTTCAGCTGTGAACCATAGTAGTGTGCAGAGGTTGGAAGCAGGAGACTGAAGGGCTTTTCATGATAGTAGAGTGTATTAACATTGCCAAACCAGACGACAGGTCAGCTCTGTGGGAACAGGTCCCAGGAGGCTGATCAATTTTGCCATAAAAAAGCTGATGGGATTCTCTTCATTTGTCCTCCTCCTCCTAACATCCCCCATGGAGACGGTATCGCTTCAACGGGGCAGTGCTGTCAGGAACTCCCCACAACCAGCACACTGGGAATCCCCAAAAGCTGCTCCAATTTATTCAACGTGCCAACTAGCCTCGGGGCCACTACAGCATCTGTAGTTGAGCAAGATACAGCAAAACCCCATCTCTCCTGCATCTGTCCACAGGAAGTCAGGTTGGGATAGCTATTTATAAACCACTCAAGTATGTCCCTATGCACATCCGTGTATGCATATGTATGTTTAAATATCTGCCTGTGTTTATGCACGTCTGGTTTGTGCACAACCTTTCACAGCATCTGATGAAGTGAGCTCCAGCTCACAAAAGCTTGTGCCACACACACACAAATTAGTTTATATATACACATCTATAAGGTTCAAGTCTACCTTGCCTTCAGATTAACGCAGCTGGCTCGCTCTCTCTCTATGTCCCTATGCCAGGATGATCCTATCATGACCAGCTACCACTGCTTCAGGACCACTTGCTGATAGCACCGTGCAAAGTTGGTCCTTGGCAGGGAAGTGGATTTGCCCTATGAGTCATAGGCGACAAAGGCCCACTTGCTCACGTGGAAAGTTTGTGCATCTCCAATTTAGAGGGTTTTTCTTTTCTTCTTTTATTCTAAAGAGCATTTTACCATTCAGACTCTGTTTCTCACACCTTAGAGTGTGAATTGAGAGACCCCACCACCCCCCTCATCCTGCTCAAAGTGACAGGAAATAGTAAATATAGATGCAGAAGGGCCCCTGTGGAGAACCACAGATGAAGTTGTCTGAGCTACTCTAACAAAACAAACCTGGTGACACATTGATAAATGGAAGTATAGGGGACTTACAAAAATGTTTTACTTGAGGTCACCAGGCCTCTGGCTACGGCCTCCAAATGCCATGAACCCTGAAAACCTAACTTATTGTTATTTCCCCATTACACTGGGTCCTTTTCACTGTAATGAAGTTTAATTCTGGGAGCTGGAAAAGGTATTGAAAGTAATACAAGTCAAAGTCACTTAAACAGAACATGTACTACCAAAAGATACTTTAATAGAAGAAATCCCAAAAGAAGCAATTTCTTCCTAAATCATAGCTTCAAGTTACGTAAATGGGGATAATGTTTGGCTGTGCACCCTCCAGTAATGCTAATACAGCTAATAAAGAGCACATCATGCTCCTGGCTGGTCTTGAGCACCTAGGATATGGCTTTGGCATTTATAATATAAATGGAAGCCTAAAGCCATGCTTGTTGAATGAATTTCAGAAATGTGATCATAATGCCAGTAATGGGTTGACCACACAATCTGAAGTAATTAGAATTTACCAAGTATCCCAATATATAGATCATTAATCAAGGCACCACTTCTTTATTGAGCATAGCTCTTTCATCTTCTTCTTTTTTCACAACTTAAGCCATTGAGCTGCCTTGAATGAATTCTTGCTTTAAGTCCAACAGCTGTGGTTGGGCTAGAATATAAATGACAGGTCTCCCCTTACTTACATGGTTGTAATTCAAGAACATTTCCACAGAAAATCAATGGAATGTTATTAGCTTAAAATGAAGAAGACTCAAGCCTGTGGTATTGCCTAATAGTCCATAACTCACAAGGCTAAGTCAGGATAGAAAAATAGAGGAGTCTTTCCTTAGTACAAGACTGCATCTTCTGTGCTTACTAGTACTGTCCAGACTAGGAAGAAAATTCTGTGGGGCCTGGTCCTCTTCCTCACCTGCTTTAAGCATATTACATCTTAACCATTTAACCAATCCCATTGCAGTGACAGGGCATTGGCCCCCCAGCTTTTTGTTCCTTTTTTTTTTTTTAAATCTGTTAGCAGGCTGTAGAGTCTTCCTTGTATTTCTGGTTTTGTGCCTTATAGTTGTGTGTGAAGATTTCAAGTGGCCATTTTGGGAAATCCTTAGCTAAAAATGTTGCAGGCGAGTGGAGGGGACTGGGTTTCCTGGCCCAGGTAGCCTCTTTCAGTGCTGTGTTCCCAAGCCCCATGAGACAAGCCTGTTCTGCAGCAATATCGGCTGACAAGGCCAGATAATTATGACAAGATTGCCCCGGATGACAGAAAGCAGAGGAATCTATGTGGCTCGACAAAGCATCCCCTTTTACAAACAGTCAATTCTTTTTGCCACTTCTGGGTTGGGAGAGCACACGTAATCAAGTTTGGAGTGAGATGGGGCTATAGATCCCCAGCTGCCTTACAAAACTTCCATTGACTTCAGTGGCAGCTAGAAGGCCATACAACATTGATTTTTTTTTTTTTTTTTTTGATTTTTTTTTTTGAAGTAAAACTAAAAAGGCAGAAATCAAAAGCTTTCCTGTAACTCAGACAAAAATCATTTCCCTAAAGTTCAGAGCCCTTCCACCCACTAGTCACTCAGCGCAGACACAAGCCTGAAAAAACACCAATTGAAAAACAAATTCCCATAAGTGCCTATTTAACTCCGATACAGTCGCTGCTGTTCATAATTTCTCCAACGAGCATTCGCTTGGAGGAGGCACTTCATTTAAGGTCACAAATCATTTTCACAAAGTATATTGCAGATTTCAGCATGATCAATTCTGGCTGTGAAGAAACAGCCTGGATTTACTGCCTGGACGTAAAGCCAAACAGGAGGAAAAAACAGAATCTCATTTTAGTTGCACATGTTGGGCCAAAGCCTCAGATCTGGACTTTGGTGGAGCTCCGTTCCAGTTTACGACAATGGAGCAGCTTTTGAACAGAATAGCTTTGATTTTCAGAGGTGCTGAATGTATACAGGTATTAATTTCAGTGGCAGCCACAGCCATTCGTTTCTTCTGAAAATTGGGCTCAGTAATTCAGAGTGTATCCTCTTTAGTCATTGGATCAACTTTGGTCCAGACTAATAATTAGAAGAGACTTTATTCGCTGAACGAATCTATTATTGTCTTCACTGGCCTGTTAGGTTGATAAGCCTCAGCTTCAAAACCCCTGCCCCAAACCTTGGTTCTGTTGGGAATTTCAGATAAAATCCTACAGGTCAAAAAGATGAAAATACTGAAGCCTCTTCTCATCCGTGGATGAGCCAGTTAAGAAGTTTATTTTGGACTAAAAGTATCTATATGGGGAGTTATACTGGTATAATTTTACTGCTCTGATTAATGTTAGTATAAAAGTCAAGCTCCATGTAGATGCAACGTTCTCTAGAAAAAGAGCAGGGGGCTGGTACAGCGTGCTTTGAGAAAGGCTGCCGCTTTGCTTCAGCTCATGTTTCACAACTGTTTTCTTTGGCAGGGGATTTTCAAGAGGTTCACAATGAAAGTGTGACCGTGGAGGAGGGAAAGGATTTAAAGCTACTCTGCAGTGTGCCTGGAGACAGCAAATCACACTTGCAGTGGTCAAACCCGCAGGGCTTCATCATTTTTCTAAATACCCATCGGGGTAAGTGTGAAAACCACAGCACAAGCTCCTTCCCCGTGAGGAAGGGGAAGGGTGGGCTTGCCCAGCTCCCACCTAATGTGCCATTTGACTCAGCTAGAGCCTAGCCATTTAGTTCTTGTGTGCAGTTAAGCCACTTTCCTACAGCAGGTTGATGAAATGGAAACCCCACCAGAGTAGTGTGTGAAATGGGCCTCGAATGATGAGCCATACTTACCACAAACACCATTACCCCCTGTGCAGAAACATGGCCTGGTCTTAAAGGTCTGAACATGCTGTTGATGCTATCTGACTGATCCAGGCAGCAGTGGCTGATCCATTGCTTACAGTCCCCATTGTTATTTTCTCCATCAGAGGCAAATGCTTTGCTAACAAGTGGGGTGACCAGTGACTTCTCTAGCTGTGGCGACTGCCAAGCTATACAAACATATCCACAGTTACCTTGTCTGCCCCCTCCCAGGTCCTGCCTGCACCCGTATACCATTTCATCATTCCTAGACAGTCAGCTGGATTAGGGAGTGTCTTTCTGTTATCTTTTGTGCATTCATTTGCCCATCACAAAGGGGCCTGCTTGTTTTTAGGACTAGTCTGTTCTACAAAGCTTTGCCAGGAGAACCTAGAGCACAAAATTCCTCTGCAGCACCAAAAGCCTCCTTTAAACCAGCTCTGCCAGGCACTGTAAGGTTTCTGTGGTTGTCCAGAAGCCAGCAGAAGGCATGTGTGGGAGCATGGCACAAGGTGCAGGAACTTCTTTCAGCAACAGATGCTTCCCAGTGCCACCCCACTTTTTTTAGGCATGGGTTTTTCCGACCCTGGGAACACCTGCATGTGCAGTGTGCGCAGCATTGCAGCTGTGTTTGTGGTGCTGCATACTGCACATCTGTGTTGCAATATTGCACATCTGTTCATCTGGACACACCTCTGAGAGCAAAGTTATCATGAGGCCTGCAGTCTAGGCGCCTGGGGAGCTAATGTTGAACAGGGAAATGTCTCATGAGTCTTAGTACCTGAACCAGGACTTTTTGAATCATAATTTGGGATTTGCATGTCTAAACTCCACATGAGCACCTAAGCAGGGCCTATGTCCTTTAGTGGATACAGCACTCAGGCATTTGCAAACATCCTGCCAATTTGACTTCAGTCCCGACACAGTATTACAATACACAACAGAAGTTATCAAGTGCAGTCTACATAGTCAAATCCTCGCTAGCATAACTGTGCCGATTTCATACCAGCTGAAGATTTGGCCGTAATCCTAGAAGGATGTGTGATAATCTCCTAGTTGAATGTATAGTATTATATAACTACCAAATACGAGGACAAGCATTTGTAAAAAACCCCGATCAAAACATCAGTGTTTTTGCTTCTCTCCCATGTTAGTGGAGGAACAGAGCTCTGCACCACGTGCAGACACTCATTTTTATTCTGAATAAATCCCATAAATGCTTCTTGTAAGAAGCTCTGTGACAAACTGCCTGATTAATCATTTTCTTCTACCCTCTTTAGAGGCGTGCGCCTAACCCAGCTCTCCTTCACAGATTACAGAAATTTGATTTTTTTTTTTTTTTCTCCACATTTAGTCATTTCCAACAATTAAAATGCTCCTTTACTTTCCTTATTAGTCCAAATATTTTATTTTTCTTTTTCTTTCCCCACGAGGCTTTTCAAGGCTTTTAAAAGTTATCAGTTTGAGGTCTTGCAGTCTCCCTGGTGGCAAGTCCAGTTCCTCAATTTCAGTTCACTTTAAAAGGCACATGGTTACTCTCTCTGCTGTGATTGTGGTGAGAATCAATGCACATTGCTCAGCTCAGACTAAGGGGTCACATAGCAGAAAGAGGAAAGAAGGGGCTGAGTAGCCAGACAGAGGATTAATATGCTGAAGGATCTCTATAATTAGGGAAAGCATTCATTAAAGGAAGACTGATTAATCAAAGTTAGAAACAAGGTTTGCAAATGCAAAAATGTTACTGAATCCAGAGGAAGGTGTAACGTTATCATTACCTTTCTGTTAGTCACAGAGAAGTAAGGTCCAGAGAAGTGAAGTGACTCATATAAGGTCACAGAGTGATTAGGACAGAAGCGCAATAAACCAATTTAACCTAAATCAATCAAGTCTGATACCGTGTACATCCTAAACCAGTTCAGTGCATATAAACCACTTTCAAAATTGCTGAAGCTGCTGTTGTGTTGCAAATCTGAACTGGTTTCCAATTGCTTACACCGATTTGTGTGTAATTTCTGTCCCTAGTTAGCGAGTCATTTTGAGAGACAGAAACAGAACTCAATTCCCTCAAGTCTCAGTTCTCATGACAGCGCAGCCCCTTCCACCTCACCAAGCTTCACCTTTCTAGCCACTTAGAGAACCCAAATCATCATGGCATCTGATAGCCACAAACAAGTGTACATGAATTCAGCCCTAGGGAGGGAGGGAGGAACGTCTAAGAGGATGAAGCAGCATGTTTTGGTGAAAAGGATGATGGACTGGGAATCAAATTAGGGTCTGGACTCGATGATCTTACAAGGTCCCTTCCAGCCCTAACGTCTATGAAATAATATACGTTGCGAACCAGCTTTGCCTGCTGTCTGATACAGGGCAAGTCATTTCCATATTTATCTACCCTCTCACTTTTTGTTTCTACCCCAAAAAGATTTCTCAGTTAAAATAAATTATATGAATTAGAACCAAGTGCAATGGGGCCTCAGTCTTGGCTGCGGCTATAGTAATGGTAAAGTTATACCCATTTAACAGATGGAGAAGAGGGGCAGAGAGATTAAATGATCTGAACAAGATGAATCAGGATGTCTGTAGCAGAGCATAACCACAACCTCTGGTTAACCGAGAGCCAGAAAGGTTGGGCTTGTACGCAAGACCTCCATCTGCCAAATCATTACGTTACTTCCACCTCCACATACTGTATATTTTTAGTCATCAGTACATCTGTATTTCCCAGTTCCAGCTACAAATGTTTCGCAGTAGAATTATTTGTTTACACTGAAAGCAGATGAATTTTTAAAAGTAGTTCACTCATGGTTAATAAAACCAATTTCCCCCCCATTATCACTTTGCATAATTGCGTTGCTCTCAGCTCCCTTAAGCCAAGGGACTTACTACACCATCCTTGTTTTTTCCCCCCTTACAGGTTTGAGAGACAAGAGGTTCAAACTTATCCATTATTCAAAGGATGAATTACTGGTTAGCCTGTCTGAAGTAAGAGTACAGGACGAGGGTGTGTATACATGCTTTCACTATGGCACACCCATCAGAACGAAGACTGTGAATGTTATGGTGTTAGGTAAGTCCCAATGAAAGAGTGAAATATATAAGTACCTAATAAAATCTAGGCTCCTCCTATCATTCTGCCTGAGAACAAAAGATTACCACATTATACTTTCGTTTTAAGTACTGATATTGTAGCGTTCACTGGGTTCAGTGACAATTGGTGTATGTGAATGAGGAGAACTAGACAATAACCTTTATTTCTGGAGCAGTTAGCCTTTGCAGACCCTTTGTCCGTCTCTCCCAGGAATTGGGGAGGGACCAATCTCCCAATTCCCAGGTCTTCTAAAGTAGGAAGCATCTCTGAAGTCTAACTGTTACCATCACAGACATGCCATGCCATGAATAAGTAACATCTGTGGGTAGTAAAAGATAGGAAAGGAGGAGGGCAGTCACTGGGAAGAAATAAAGCTATTTCTTTGTGTGGCTCACACAACTGGATTGTCAAAATTACTTGGTTAGGGAAGATTTGTGCTTCTTAATCTTTCTGAGTAATTGAATTGGGGTTAAGGAGGGTCCTGGCATCACAGACCAGTTCTCGCAGACTCCTGTTTAAATCCGTGGCACACAAAGACAGCATATGGAAGAGCCCCAACTCCTTCATGAGCTCAAATGAATGGAAGCAGGCAATGGCAGAGCCCAGCACCAGCTCAGCAAGCAAGTAGGCATGAGGGGGGCAGATGTTTTTATAAGTACATAGCCACCTTTCTGCATCTTCAGGTGCCTAAATATCTCTAACATTCAAGGAGTCCAGAGCACCAGTCCCAGGGTTAAACCACACCAGAAGTGTCTTAGGATACTTAATCCAAGTGCAGTTCGTTGCATCATCAACCAAATTCCTGGTTTCCTTCATGCTCAGTCATTGCAGGAGGGAAAATTGCCTTGGTTTCTCCCCCAGAAATCAGGGTTTGAATTAGGGGGAAGCTCATGGGGCTGAGCCCCCATTAAGAGATGAGAGCCAACCTATAAGATTTGAAAATCA
>NW_017728936.1:8423035-8436131 GCF_001723895.1 Crocodylus porosus | reverse complement strand
TCTTTGGATGCAGAAGCAGTAGAGCCAAATCCTTTCATCACCCTCCCCACTTCCCCTGCCTGTAAGGGATGCCCTGGGGACAGGAAAAAAAAAAAAGCACAGAGAGAACACACTATCCTCCACCTACACTCAGCTGATACAGCCTTTTGGAAACTGTAGCCAGCTGTCACGAGTTGAAGCAGCCACCAAGCTGGTCTATCCTGCTCCAGAGCAAGGCCCCAGCAAAGATTAAGGAAACATCCAGTTCTTTGAGTCAGGGAGTGCATCTTCACATGCTGTAAAATAGTGCAATGGATCTTGGCTGGGGCATCTGGGAGCTCCTACAACTGGAATCATGAGTAATACGATATTGCAAGATGTGTTTAAAATAAATCAATCATGAAATGGAGTGCAAAAGGACGTCCTAGTTCATCGTGTGTCTTCTTGTTGCAGCGGCTCCTGCCAAACCACAGTTGGAGGTATCGGATATTATTGCTGATGGCAAAGAAAGAAACATTGTACTAACTTGCTCCACACAGGGAAGCAAGCCCCCTCCCCGCATTACCTGGCTGCTAGACAATGGGATAGAAGTCTCTGGTAAGTTTTAAATAGGGGTGGTCAGACTTTGTTTTAAGTATCATTTCTTTATCGTATCACCCTTCAGCGCATTTACATGGGAGAATGAGACACTTACTGCACAAAGTACCACTCTGCCCCTTGGTCCCGGATTGAGGGAACTCAGCCCCTGATCTTGGAGGCCAGGGAACAAGATAACGGCTGGATTTCAGAAAGAGTTTTCCTTAGGCTCCCTGTAGAGGGAAGGGCCCAACATGAATATTCACATCAGACTCAGAACAGTCAGTCTTGTGCCGAAGTTCAAGGATTTTAGAAGCCCAACTCCTATTGAGATCCGAGAGACTTGGGACCTCTTTGAGGATCTGTACCTTAGTACTCGTAAGACAATTTTCAAAGCACACGTGAATTAACACTCTGAACACCTCTGGGACTAAGCTTCCTCACCTATAAAAAGTGGGGCAGTGGATGAACACCACGTGCCAGGGCACAGAGCAATTGCTCACACCAAGTCCCATTCCTTACAGAGGGTGACATAACCTGCCCTCCCTTGATTTGCTTGAACTACATAGCAACTCAGTATCATCAAAGCCAAAATTAAAACTCAAGCGATCCTCATTCCTAGCCCTGCATTTATCCCATCGGACCATGTCATCAGTCTCAGCTTTTGAGTTTCATCATTTAGTGCTCTAGCACCTCAGCAAGGATGTGCATCTAGAGAGACAGCTGAACAGGCAGAGAGACTTACTAATTTACTAGCCTGATTTTTCTTGGTTGCAATGTAAGCGGTTGCTTTAAATAGCCTTCCAATAATAACTACCTTGCTGGCCAATGCAGTAGCACGTGTGAAAAGAAAAGCAAGTCGCTGACAGGTTTTGGGCAGGGGGAGGAAGGGGAGTGGAATACCTACGAGTGGCTGATCTTTGTTTGCAAACAGGCTTCCATTTTATTTTGGGTTACAAAGCAAAGCTTAGAAACCTTAGCCTATTATCTTGATAGAAGATATGTTTTAAGAACCCTACAAAGACAGTTTTAGCGATTGAGGAGAGTTAGGCAGGCTTTTGACATTAAGAGTAGTAGATTATTCAGACGCTGTTAATGTCTGATGTACCCGGTACCGAGTAAAATCACTTACAAGATATTGTACCTTACCAAGTTTGGAGATCAGATTATGTTCATCTAATACAGAAGCCTAGTGAGAGTTGAAAAACTGCAACTTACCCAATAAACTCTCCTGGAAGTTTCAATCTTTGTGTGGTAGGGGAACAGCCAGAAACTGGAGCATCTTATACCTGAAAGAGCAAGGTGACTTTTGACCTTATGATCCCCCAGCATCTGGGAACCCTAATTGAACAACTGGAGTTATATTGTTGCAAGCTGCTTTCATCTGTGATTGGTCTAATTAATTAAAGGTTTTAGGATGGGGGTGGTATGAAAGGCTGCTGATTTATCTTGTCTGTTCACAGGATAGGCAAATCAGTGGATTATTACTTTGAATGGGAAAAAATCTAGTGTTCTGAATGACAAAGTCTTCCTCTGCAAAGGAGTAAAAAAGCAGAATTGAATAGGCAAGAGATTTCTCCGATTCAAAAGTATATGTAGTATCGTAGCTAGTAGGCAGACAATTAGATCCAAGAAGCGGTTTTAGCCTAAAAGTATGAATGGTAATTTGTATTATTGATCAAGAGATGCCATGCATTCATTTTAAAAGATTAACATCTGCAGTAGATAATGACCCTAGAAATCACTGCATTGCTAACAAACTTAAGGGTAATAATTTGAAAAAACAGTTATCTATGAAAAATGCTTTAGCACATGTTTTCAGCGCTGTCATGTGTCCCTTTAGATCACTAACTACACCTTTGCTTTCCACGTGGTATTGATGATCAAGAGCCAATGTCATTTAATGGACCAAGCGCTAAACCACCAGTCCAGGAAGCCCCAGTTTGGCTCTGCCACTAGTTAATTATGTATCCATAGGCAAATTACCTAATCCCCAATATCCCTTACCCCTCCTGCAAAATAGAGATCATGTAGCAATTATTACATGGCTTCGAGAATTAAACAGAGCTGTATTATTATCATTATAAGAATGAAAATGTTGGACATCCATGGTAAATATATATAGACTTAAAAACTACTTTGTAGAAATATAGTACCAAACCCCAAAACAACTTCACTGTTGTTACACTGCTGCAGGCCCGGGGGATCCACCTTTTTGTGCTGAAACCAGATCCTGATCCCGCTTCAAAAGTAAAATCTCCCTCTTCTCAGGTTTAAGTCCCTTTGCAGGATATAGCTATGCCATGCAATTGAGTAGTTTTTTTTTTTCCCATTCAGTAGAAATCAGTGGTGGAGGAAAGCAAGCACACACACAAACATTCGCACACACACTAGCCATTTCACTGCAGCATGCTGCGTGTGTGATCAGTGTTAATATGGTAGAATTTGTTACAGTGAACTCAGTCAGGTTCAGTGAAACACCTGGGTTACTTGAATCCACTGCAGTGAGCTGCACTACAGTTGAGCCATACTGTCAGACAACAACTTCGCTCCGCTGTAATCCATTTACACAATAGAACACACTCGTATGTCTTTAGCAGACCAAATGTAATGCTGATTTGTGGTTGGAAAGTTTTTCACTAAACTGGTTTTGACTTAAGCACTTAAGTGGTTTTCCTCAAACGCTTGCTTAGGTGACACCAAGCACAGGTTTGAGCACGATGGAAAGAAATGCAACACAACCAGCACTCTCACAGTCCATGCGTATGGCAAGAATTCAATAGCCAGTTGTGTCGTTCGCCACGAAACCTTCGGAGAAGAAAAGCAGATGGCATCTTTCCAGTTTGAGCATCTCAGTAAGAACCTTTCTTATTTCAGCAGTTTCAGACAAGATCTGCCTATTGGAAACATCAGGCACTGGGTTAGGGCCCTACTCAGAGTACACACCCCTTAGCAGGAGCTTTAAAATGTATGATACTGGGTAGGCTCATGGCTGCTAATGTAAGGGGCACTCCTGGCCAGCACCAAGTCAGTGCCATTGCACAGTTTGCACTGCCTGAGCAACAGCTCTGCTCTTGGACCAGTAGAGATTCATTCTTGTCATTTGAGGTAGAGCAAAAGACTGTATTCCAATCTTTAAAGCTACTCTGGCTGTCTACACTCCAGTCCGTTTCAAAGTGAAGCAAGCTGTCTCATATATTTTGTGCACTAGGAGCATCTATGTAGCTCAGAGTAGCTAATGCACTGTAAATGCACGTTCCAGCTTCCTTCATGCTAATTGCCCCAGGTAGATGAGACCCAAATCACCCCATGCCTCATTTTACCCATCTTTAATGTCGATCAAATTCTTCTCTGACTTGTACTGATACTGTTAGACCCAACCAATATTTGTAAAGAGCTTTGATCCCTTCAAATTAAAGGAATTAAGAGAAATTTAAAGCATTATCATTTTCCAGTGACTACTACAGACTCCACTACAGTGGCGTTAGAAATGAGTACGAGGACCTCTGAGAATCATCATTATACAGGTAAGTGTTTTTAAATAAAGCCACTGAGCTTAACAAAACAAAATCCTTCATAATATCAATGACTGACGGTCCTAATTTTAATGCACTGTCTGTTCCCTTAGGAACAGAAGAAATGGCTACTGAATCTCTGACACTGCCATCCCCTGTTAGCAGATCTCAAGCAACAAGTGCCCAACAGGAAGATAACTCTTTTCAGATGACTGCTGGTTGGTTCCACATTTTAAAATCTTTTCATTGCAGTAAATTAAACAATGTCAGTTTGGAAGCTGAGACCAATTAAAGCAATCCCAAGCTTAGAGGGGAAAGATCTGATGTTACCAGAATGAGTGGCCAGATATGTAAATGCTAGAAATGTTAATGGTATAATTTTAATGGTATGAACTGAGTTCACCTGGACATTAAAGTGTCTTTGTCCACAATGCAAACAGAAAAAACAGCTGCTGTGAGTACAGCATATGGCTCACACTGTGTTCAGAACTGTTGTTCACCTCAAGTGACTGCTATAGAGTCCAACCCAAATATCAGTGTTTTCTCTACAATTTCCCCTGCAATTTCTTGCTAAATATTTTAAAATTCGGTTTCTTTTTATTCCGTATAATTTGGATGAAAAAAAAATGGTACAGCTGGCCTTAAATGAAAACCTTAGAAGCAACCAGCTCTGGAACTTGGAGAAGTTTAGATCTGAACTCATAAATTGTGGGGTGGGCTTACTGGTGAAACATGCTCTGATTTTTATATCTTATTCAATGGATTCCTTTAGGGTCTGACCAATCATCGATTCCTCCCTCCATAACAGAGGAAACATCTATTGTCAGTTTACCAGCTCTGCCTACCCACCAGAAAGAGCAACTAAGCATCACCACTGCTTGTAAGGACCATGCTTTTTCTTGTTTTAAATGACACTGAGCCAATTTGTTTAAACTGACATATGTGGAATACATGAAATGTTAATGAGAACAGTCTGATGTTCCCAGCATTGCAAAGTCCCTGGAAATATAACAGTATAACACAGTTGAGCAAAAGTGATTGTTTTAGAATTGCATCCATTGTAGAAAGATATTGTGGCCAGATCCTTAACTGATGGAAGTTATCATAGCTCCATTGATGAATCTGCCTTACGCTGTTGATTTGATTGATTATAGCTATGAAGTTTTTAAACTTATCCTTATGGGTGCACTAGATGGCACTGTGCAACAGGCTAAAAGAGGGCAAGCGTGTTCAGTGTGCCTGAAATGGCAGCTTTAGTCAAGTGCTAAACTGCAAAATTGCCCCCATGTACACCAAAAAACAAAAAAAAGAATTACATTACCAACGTGTGCAAATTCAGATTCATCAACAGTAAAAGACTTCCTAAACCCGTAAGAGGTTCCCCCTGGCTCAGAGAGATTTGGAAACAAATATTAGAAAGCTCTGTCCTACTGAAGTCAGTGTAATCTGTGCCTTTGAACTCCTCCCTCTATTTGTATAGCATCAGTTCATACAGCATGTAGACTAATTTTCTTATGTGTGTTTTGAGTTTTCCCTAGGCTCTGGTTGTACATAATTTAGTTAATCTGTGTAATTAAAAATACAAAATATTTCTCTCTATTTCTTTAGGGTCAGAAACAACATCAGGTGCAACAGTAAATGAGGAATTCTCTGGTACAGAAGAATCAGCAATTAGTGAAGAATTTACTCAGAATTATAATGTCACCACTGGTATGCTTAATAATGAACCTCTTTTTTGCAGAGTGGCAGTGAGCTTTAATGAACTGGGTGCAGAGAGGGGCAGCAGGGTCTCTGGGGGAGAAGAGAAAGGAAAGGAAAAAAAAAAAATCAAAACATTTTCTTATTTCACCTCTACAGAGCCACCAGGAACAAGGAATGACACAGACAGAAAAAACAGCACAGATACACCAGCCGTAAACCCTGAAGAAGTAACTCAAAACTACAGCACCACTGGTAAATGTCTTAAAACTAAAACAATAGCATCATTAGCAACATGAACTTGCAGCTGAGAAGCAGGGAGTCCAGGGTCTATGCATGCTGAATGATCTTACTTGGGTCACTTAAACTCTACACTCAGAGCTTTAAATCTTTGCAAGGAATTTGGATCTAACTTGTAATGGGCATCCCCATCCCACAGCTGATTTTGAAAAACTCGGTTTCCTATATGGAAAACCAGAAATCAAATTACATGAACACAGGAATGATTTTAGACTTCACTTCAGTGGGTGGGTGGTGTCTTATATGTTGAAGGTGGAAAGTATTTAAAATTAGAAGTAGTTAATGATGTCTTGAGGTAAAGATGTCAGTCACTTTCTCCACTTACATTTTCCCCGTGCACAGCTCAGTAACACGGGCTGAAGGTGTGACTGTGGATTCAGCTCATTGGAAACAAAGCGCTAATTCCTGTTTGCAAATGCAAAACCATTTGCTTGAGAAGAAAGGTGTTTTATTCATGTCTTCACTCACCAACTTTGGATGGGCTGCTTAAAAATGCCTACATCTCATTGGTGTTCTCTTGGGTACTTTCCAAAAACTTCCTCCCAAACCCCACAACAGCATTACACCTCTAAGTAAGAATTTCCATAACCCATATAGAGAAGTTCCAAGTGTCACCAAATACTGATTTGATTAGACTGTGTATCAGGTATGCGCATAGCTCAGATATCTGTAAAGAGTTTGCTGAAGGGGGAAAAAAATCAAAACATTTTCTTTTTTCACCTCCATAGAGCCACAAGGAACGGTGAATGGCACAGACAGAAAAAACAGTACAGATACACCAACTATAAATACTGAAGAAGCAACTCCGAACTGCAGCACCACTGGTACATTTCTTAAGACTAAAACAATAGTATTAGTGAAATGAACTTGCGGCTGAGAAGCAGGGACCCTAATTCTAATCAAATCTACAAGCTCAGGATGTGATGCTGGCCAAGTCTCTTAACACGCATGCATTCCAGTTTCCTCAATTGTAAAAATAGTGGTAACGCCACTTCAAACAACAATAATAACTGCAGATCCTTGGAGGTTTAACTACTTGAATCTCCCGCAGTGCTCTGAATATCTATCATAATTAATATAAGCGAAAAGATATAAAGCCAGGGTCAACTAGTGTAAATCAACATAGGACCAATAAATCAATGTTCCATAGGAAATTATGAAAATCTGGCCCGCCTGCTTTCCCCAGCGTTATTACATGGGGAATCACTGATCAGTACTATAATATACTAATTGTTGGGTGACTTCCTGATAAGGTTTGGCTGGTGAAAATAAACCTAAGTCCATTGGTTCCAATGGAGTTTTGCTGGCTTATGCCAGTAGATTTGGCACAATCCCCCTGGGTCATGGTGGAGAAGTGTACGTGGTTGCATGTATTTTCTGGGACCCCAGTCCAGAGCCAATAGGAAAAATCTTCCATTGTTTTCAGGGGACTTCAGCTCTGAATCCAGTCTTCAAGACTGTCAATTTGCAACGTACAGTCACCAACGATCACTGGTGGTCTAAAGTACTTCACATCATCTACCTTGTCTATTCCTTTATTTCTGTTGAACAGGCCTCTGCAATCCTACCATGTCACCTAGGAATGCTCTCTTCTTAGATAGTCTTCATCATAAACTCCCTAAGAATCACAGTTCACACTGACTGAAAACCTTTTATTTCTTTGTTAGAAATTAAGATCAAGTCCAAAGACATTGGAAACAGGAATAAGAAGCTTCTCCTGCCAATCCTGGTGTCTTTCCTCATTTTGGGGCTGCTCATTATAGTCCTGCTTTTTATGAGGAAGCTGAAAAAAGCACATGGAGTGTGGAAGAGAGGTGAGTGACTGCATAAATGCCAGTCACCAATATTGCTGGCAGTTTTGGATGGAATTAGATGATGGAAGGGGCTGCTAATAGGACATGGATCTCTTCACCTCTAGATCACTGGTTACAATGAAGTCTATGTCAGCAGTGATTGCAATTTGTTACATGCAGCTATCCTGTCTGAACTAGCAAGTGGGTTTAAGCCTCAGTCTCCATCACAAAAGTACACCCATCAGTCATTGGCCCTAACTAGCTGCTCTTAGGCGGTCCAAGTACTAAATGGACATAGTGACTGAATCACCCTTGTAGGTCAGGATCTGTGCATGCTGGGGTGAGAGGTGCAAACATATGCAAGAGCCACAATTTATTACTGACATTTGTTATCGTCACAGAAAATGATGCTTCAGAACAGACCCTGGAGAGTTACAAATCCAGGTCTAATGAAGATAACCCTGTCCCCGAGAAGAATGGGCAAGGTAAGCTATCACCAAGCCCTAGCTCAGTGAAGCTCCCCTGCTAGAGTTTTGCTACCAGCTTCAACCAAGGCCGGTTCAGACCAACCACGTTTTATGATTTGCAGAAGTGATTCCATTAAGAGGAAACACAAAGCCATATCATGTTTGCTGGGGCTTTCACCTTAGCTAAATGAAGAGAAGTTACTTGCCAGTTCATTTGACTCACTGCGCACACTTGCACTTCACCAGCATTGCCTTTACCCTGCCGTTCCAGCCCCTGTTGGCTTCCTTGCTGTGAGGGGCATCGCTGGAATCTACATACACAGATGCAGCTTTCTGTTAAAATGCAGAGCTTCCTGAAAGTGGGAGAAAGTTTACCAAGTTTTTATTAAAGTTCATTTTTAAAATTAAAAAAATATTTATGGAAAAATACTACTAGGTCTAGACCGTGCGTTCGGGGGAGGGAGGCAGCAAAAACCTTTTGAATGGGATTTTCACAGAAGCCTGAAGTAATCAAGACTACACATCCTGCTAAAATTCAGCGCAGGTTGGGCACCTTTGGAAATCCCTTTTTTATTCCAAAATGTTCACATTTAAATTATTTCAACCAGCTTCGATATAAAGCCCACAAGGCCATAAATCAACCTGCCCTGGCACATATGTCTGTCCTCTCAAAATCCAGTGTGTCTAAAAATGCTGATGAATGCATCCTATAGTGATGGATATCCTAGCAATTTGGGAAATTTCAATGTTAGAATTCCTAAACTTGCTAGGACATCTATCACTTCAGTACAGAATCATTACCTCTTAGAGAGTTATCAGCAATATCCTAGTTAGGATGCATTTTAGCTGAGATCAGTCCCTCTGCTGATACAATAAACATTTACAATTATGCTTTTATTTTCCAGCTTTTAACCACAAGTCCTGCATGCAATACGTAACTAATGGATATGCAGAAACTATAAAGAAGCAGCCAAGAGTGGAAGATGTTTCAGTATTTGCAACACAGCTGGCCTCTGGAAGAGAAACTGATGTATAGCAATTAGGATTTTAAAATGGCATTGTACTACGTACAGAGGCACAATGTTTTCTTCTCCTGTTTATAGTGATCTGTTACTGTGAAATACTGTGAATCCATTTGATAATGTCACAACAGGATTTCAAACTGAGACAGAAGTCCCTGATAAAATGGCTAATCTCAATCCAGATTCCAGTTCAGAACATCTATTAATGAAAAGAGGTAGATGAAACAGGTGCTGATAGGAATCTGCTGGTGACCTATGCTTTTAATGAGCTGTAAACTCCAGCAGATTCAATTTGTGGGTGTCGTAAATGGGGCCGAGATGTACCAGATTGCTGAAATGAGTCATTTGTGGTCCTGACAATGGGCATGCCCAGCTAGTTATTATAAACACAAGATACAAAATTACTGAGAGGTTCCTTCCACACTTCTGCAGCCTCCCATCTAAACCCAGGACTAAGAGGCAGGGACTCCTGACAAAGTTACTTAGGTCAACAATTTTTAAAGTGGGGAGCCCCAAGAAAGCTGCACCCATTTTTCTCATAGCAGATTACAGCACTTCATCATAAAGAAAGTGTGCAAACCAGAGTTTTGATCAACAGTAGAGGGCACTGAGATTACTGCTGGAAGGCAATTTCCCTTTTGACACAAGGGCTGTGAGGATTTCATTAAAAAACACTGTCAGCTTCCAGTCTATTTTAATATTGGTTTAACAATAAGATTTGAATTGTTTAATATTTAAACAGATGATAAAGCCATATAAGCAACCCTGGTTGGCTTGGTTTGTAAAATGCTGTTTAATGATGAATAGTCATTTCTGAACTAATATATTTTAAATACTATATATCACTAGCATACAATACCCCCTTTATTATAAGGGCTAGCTTATGCACAGAAAGGACTGCAAGATCAGGCTATTTGAAGGCCTTTGAAGAAGTCTTTTAAGAAACAGTCTGCTTTCAGTAGTGGTAGTTCATCTACACGTTTCAATTTTACAATGAAACACTGTATTTTATTAAGTGAACTATGATTATACTTAATATGGCTTGTTTATTTCCCTTACTTAAAGTACAGTAATACTTTAGGCATTACAAAACCACGGTCTTCACAGTAGGGACTGTATAAAAGCACATACATACATACATACATATTCCTATTTTACATACATACATATGTGGGTATATATACGTGTGTGTGTGTGTGTAAAATAGGAAGATGGGGGATACTTTTACCTGAGGTTTTGTTTCCAGCTGCACTGATTGATTTATCGGCATTGTTCTCTTCCTCCTTGTTCGTAACAGACGTGTTTGTTACATGACCTGTAGCTGCAATCAAACTCTGCCGTTTTTATTCTTACAGTTTTCACTGATGAGTATTTTGTCTTCTTCTCTTAAAATAACAATAATGAACTGTTTAGAATGACATTTTTTTTAATAAACTGAATTTAAAAGTCTAATTATGCATTTTTCTTCCCCCTATCTAAAGTAGTTTGCATGTCAGTGAATAATAAAATAGGTATACAGCTAATGATGCAGAAAAGAAAAATCACTAGCGGTCACAATGGTATACCACATATTAAAAGGAATTAGCCAAGTCTCAAGTCTGCCAAGCATTAGGATAGTGCAAAAATCAATATGCTAAAAGGTAACAGATCTGTCAGACTGACATCATCATTACTGGCATATTCAGTTATCAGTTGTCATGTAGTTAGGTACCTGCCATGACAATCATTTTTTTTGCATCCGTCAGTTTTAATTGCCTCGGCTCACTGATACTTTGATATTCCAATCCAATTAAAGAAAGGAGGCTCCAGATGATTCCGTTCTGTTGCAATGACTGATCTTCAAATAAATCAATAAAGATAATCTAAGAGCTTGTTTAAACTGGAGCATATTTTTAATTGTTGCCTGCTTCCATAAATGTGGTTTAAGCAACAGTGCTGTACATGGTGAAAAAAGGCACAGTCCCATCCCCCCAAAACTTACAATTTTACAAAGTACTTATGGACATACTTTCCTTACACAAAAAGTTCCCTAGATTTAAAAGGGACTCTTCAGATGAGCAGCCTTCACATATGTGCAATTGCCTTTTTGACCTCAATTGAGCAACAGATGATACTGCAAAGCCAGAAGAGGGTGGCGATGCTTAAAGTGTCTAGTTGTGTTGTCATCTTTGTTATAAAAGGCTTAAATACAGTGGTTCCCAACTGGTTTGGATTTAAGACACCCCTCATTAGACTCAACACACACCATGGAAATTGCTAGCTCTTCATTTTCACCTGTTAAAATAAAGAAATGTTCCTGTTGTAAAGAACTCAGAAAGACCCCCCAACAGGTCAGAATGTTTTTAACACTGTGGATGACTATTTGAAAGCTCTAGGTTTATCTCGCGAATCATGTTTGCACGCTTAAAAAATGTTAACATTGTGTGGCACCCCATGGGATCTTTGAAATGATCTCAAGGCACCCTGGTTGAGAAATCACTGGCTTAGTAAAATGAAAAACAACAAAACTTAAAGCTAATTCTCTCATCCAGAAGTGTGACCCTAAATCAGTTTGACAGCTTCCACTGCACAGCTGTCCACAATACCATTAGGCGCATGCAGTGAAAGTAAATTAAAATATGTATAATGCATATTGTACCCTATTGCTCTCATTACACGGACTACTAAGTATCAGCAGATTTGAACTAATGGGCCCACTAATCTAAGCCAACAACATAATCTCCTGTTACAGATCCCATCTGAAGTCATGGTAATTTACCATATTCTCAATGGGGTTTTGATCTTGTTGAAATGCTATTTTTACAATCCTCTCCCATCTGAGAGAGGAGCCTCCTCTCCTCTTCCCTGTGCTACATTCATGTGCAAATTTCCCAGCAGTAATGATTAGACCTGTTGATGGTCCTCCCCCCTCAACCCTCCGCCCTTTCCATTTGCAAATATGAAGCTGCCTTTTGTATAATCCAAGGTTGCAAAAGCCTACATAGCCTGACACGCTTTGAAATTTTACAAAAGCAATGCATTCACTTTATCTGCTCGTACCTTAGATCACCTTGTTTCTCAGGCATGAGAAATGGGCTATTGTGCTGGCTTGAGAATCGGAGGTCCCGTATGCCCCAGCAGTGGATGACAGTCCCGTACCCGGTGCAAGCTCGGGGCTGGAACAAACCGGAGCGAGACATCCTGACTGCAAGGCTGTCTCTTATTTACGGGAGGAAAATCAGCTCCCTTCCCCCCAGCTGGGAGACTTAGGAGCCCAGTGGCTTCAACTAGTGGATTTGCTTTGATGCGCAGGGGGCGCGTCTACACGAGATGCTTACTGCGCAGTAGCGTCCCAGGCCAAACCCGTGCCAATACACTACCACGCAGTGTTATTGGGCTACTGCGCAGTACGTGTTGCTAAAAAAACACTGCGCCAGCGCTGCTGAGCAGTAGCACGAGCGATTGTGCGTTGCATTAGTACTCAGTCAACCGAGCATTAGACTTGATGCGCAGTAATTAGGGCACGTTCGTTACCGTGTAGACACGCCCAGGGTACTGGGTGCAGCCTGGCTCGGAAGACGCAGACCGAGTCCCTGCTGCCAAGCAGTGCAGGTGGGCCCAGAGGGCCGAGAGCAGCTGGTACCTACAGGTACCACGAGGGACTGAGCGCGCAGAGCGCAGGGCAGGGCAGGGCCGCTCCCCCCCCGGCCGTGGCATGGCGCGGCCCAGGCTGCGGGGCTGCGAGGGGAGGACGGTCCCATTCCGCA
>NW_017728936.1:8396302-8422935 GCF_001723895.1 Crocodylus porosus | reverse complement strand
CGGGACAGCTCCATTCTCCCGCCCTTCCGGCCGGCTTGGCCAGCGCGTCTGTGTACGGTAGCCATGGAGACGCTACGCCGGCAGCGTAGTGCGCGAGCCGCTGGGAATCGCCGCCTGCGCCCGTGCGGAGACTGCCCCTGCTGCGCGGGGGGGGCCGTGCTCCGCAGAGTAGGTGAGGGGGTGTGTGGGTGTGTTTGTGTGTGTGTATACACTATATATATGTGTGTGTGTGTGTGTGTGTGTGTGTGTGTGTGTGTGTGTGTGTACACTATGTGTGTGTACACGTGTATGTGGACATATATATACGTGTGTACATATATGTGTTCGTAGATATAAATATATGCGCGTGTGCATATAAATGTGTGTGTTCGTATATATAAATACGTGTCTATGCATATATAAATGTGTATATATTTATGTGTGTGTGTAGATAGATATGTGTGACACATACATATCTATACATACATACATACGTGTGTGCGCGCGTGTGTAGTAAGATCTCCTACCGGCACTAGAGTAAAACTGACTCGGTTCTTGGCGGTGTCGCCGCTGCCCGCGGGGGCCTGAACAAGAACAGTGTAATTGGCCGGTTTTACAAATTTCTCCTTGGCACTCCTTCAAATAAAACCCCATAGAGGGGTCTGTCTCTATATGCCAAAAGAGAAAAGCTTCCTAACTGAGATTTCAGAGGCCTTTGATATAGGTCAGGCTCATCCCCACTTTACAGCGCAGGGGTTGGAGGCGCAGGCAGGATGTTAATCTGCTGAAGGATACACCCACCGTGGCAAAGCCAGAAACGAAATCTAAATGTACGGCTGAGTACCGTATTCGTTGTACCGCCCTGGTTTTTATCAGGTCACATTTGTTAAGTGATCGTTACAACCATAAGAGCTCGGAGCTTTTTAAAAGAATAAATCCTTAAATTCTGAGCAAATTGACGAGTGAGTTTCTGCAGCATATGGTGGAAAGATTTTCATTCATCTCTAGTGAGTGGGTAAATGGACATATCAAGCAGTGCACTGCGTTCAAATGGGGATAAAACTACTGGTTTGGAAGTCTGTACAGACAAAATGATTGATGAGTCTTCTCTCCACAGCTTATGCATAACTTCCCAGTATAGGTCTGCTGTTATATAAAGTATAATCAATAAAAGAGGACAGTTATAGGTACCATTAGCATGTTAATAAAATGCTTGGTGAGAGTTTAACTTTACCCCTGGGAAAATATAAAAATATATGTGTGTATTTAATGATGTACATTAAAATGAACCTAGTGTTATATGAAAACATTTTTTTGTTAAAATTGGACTTCCCTCTTTTGTTGCTTTATTATAATGTTAACCTAGATCATGTGTGCAAAGTATTTTGTAAATGCAGAGTTAAGTTGCTGGCTGGTTTTCTTTGTTCTTTTTTTTGAATATATATAATATTTTTTCATATATAATGTAACTGAAACTCTTATTTGGTAACCACACTCATATGAAGTATTAGCTGACCATACAAGAGTCAAGACTTTAAACACTTTCACACATGCTTAAACATGACTATGAGCAGTCCTATTTAAAATCACTGGAATAATTCAGGATGGTAAAAGGATTGTAATTTAGGGCCTTAGTATACAGGACTGTAGTACAGGCTCAGGGCCTTAGTATCTTTGGTTTCTCACCATGTAAGGTACTGCTCAGTTCAAGTGATAGAACTGATCACTTCAGTATTTAGGAATAAAATCACTGCTTCAAAACATGCAAACTAGGTTACTGACCATTTAAGTCACTGATTCCCAGGCAGGGTGCCAAAGCACGACAGGTGCCACAAGATCTTTTGAAGGGTGCCTCCCAAGTGCAAAGAGATACAAGTACAGATGCAGGCTTATCCCTGCTGGCCGCTTCCCCACCCCGCTGCCCAGCCTCCCTGCGAGGAGGTAAGCAATATAATAAATCAATTAGTTTTTTAAATGGGGTGCTACTCAAGTCACAGAAGTTATGGATGGGTGCCATAGGTCTATATCATTTGAGAACCACTGATTTAAGCAATAAACGGCTCTTCTAGATATTTAACTTAACTGTCATTTTCTTTTTCAGCGGCCAAGTTGTTTACATCCTAGTTCCATGAATGCTTCACCTGTGATGCCTATTTTCCCATTATTTCCTTTCTAGATATTTGCAGCATGAATAGTAGCGGCTTAGCTCAAAGCACATTCCTCCAGCCACACTTCTGTCATACTGGTTTCAAAGGGCCATCTTTAATTGGGGGAAACTGCCAACCAAGTCTAAACGACTCTCAGGAGTCCGATTGTGAATGCCTGACGCGGGAGATAGAATATCAGCGTGAACTTCAAAAGCGGATTTCCGACAATGAAGAACTATTAGGCCTGTCTTCTGATGAGATAGAGAATGACAGCTTAGAAGAAGATAGCTTGGAAGACACAAGTGTGAATAATCCAGAATCAGCAAACCATGGCAAAGTACTTTCACGTGGGAAAGAATATGGAAAGCAGAAGAGCAGTAATAACAAAAGGTAAAGGAATGTGTTTTTGGTTTATGGACAGAATAAACCTGACATCTTAGTGCTTAGGCCTCCTTAAGTCAGAGAGCAGTACATTGGACAGCTTTAGACCTGCCTATGGTGCCTTTATATAGCAGAATGGGGTAAAGGAGTTCAAGGACTAATCTACATACAAAAAAAAAAGAGTAATGCATGAGTTTTATATAGTTAAAGCAGTCTAACTCCTCCCAGCTTATGTACCCATAAAACTACACTGGCCCAAAGGGTTGTACCAGTTTACCCACTAATATTTGAGTAGGAAAAAAAATAATAATAATTGCACCCTAAAAGAAATACCGAGCTAGCTATTAGCGTGAATAAGAATGCAGGAGGTGTTTTGAAATGTAGCACACTATATAAACTTACTCCTTTAGAAAAGGAGAGCAGCCATCCTTTGTTCACCAAAGATATGATTTTGGGTTGGATTTCAAAGCCACAC
The DNA here is from genome assembly GCF_001723895.1 of Crocodylus porosus. Taxonomy (NCBI): domain Eukaryota; kingdom Metazoa; phylum Chordata; order Crocodylia; family Crocodylidae; genus Crocodylus; species Crocodylus porosus. The sequence goes on along the minus strand of NW_017728936.1, from coordinate 8,419,953 downwards.
GTAAAAGGGGAAGGGGAAGAATTTCTCTTACACTCATGTAGGAAGTACGGAAACATTGAGTCCAGCTATGCTAAAATAAATGGGTGCCATTTGCCCACTCAGTTGCTTCTAGAGCAGCTGGGCAGGGCGATGTGGGCAATAAGCAGTCTTCCCTGTGCTCTCCCACAGCAACAGCACAACTAGGGCTGACACAGAGAACGGAGTCATTTTCTGTTGGTACAGGCTCCGGGAAAAATAGAGACCCTTCCTTTCTGTGAGCTTCATCCACAGACCTCCTCCGTCAATGGAAAGCATCTCACTGACAATTAAAAGCTTTGCCACAGCCCCTAAAGCCCATAGCATAATGCACTATGCACTTTTTTCCAAGCCTGCTAGTTGGTGACAACTTTCTGTAGGCTCTTGAAAAGCTATGTGAAAAGAAGCCACATCCTAGGAAATAATGCTGCTCTGTACCCGAAAAAGCTTCCAGCAAATAAAAGGAAAAAAGATAGTGAAACCCTGTTGGGTTGATGAGATGCAGTTCTATTCAGTAACTATATAAACGCAAAAATTAAAAATTCTAGGCCGACTGTTTGTCACCCTCACACGCTCTTAAAACGGCATTAACTTTCTACATAAAATAAAATTGAATTTGCTGTCATATGCATAAAAGGCTTAATGCTGTATAAATTGGTGAATAATTCTTGTGTTTAAAAGGATTAAATTAAAGCTGAAGCAATAATAATGTGCAGTTTCAATTTAACTGTCTACTTAGAATAAAATGGCAAACAAATGAAGGCTAAACGATTAATAGCATGCTTTTATTCACCTCCTCAACAGGCAAAATGGCCAGTTATGGAACATTTTATTGTGAGTGCAAAGGATGTTAATTGTACTAGAAACATGCTCTAATTTTAGTAATTTTTTGACTGAATACTATGCTGAATATGAGGCTCTTCATTAAATGGAAATTTGATTTTATTTTGTTTGAACTTATCACAGTAAGTACTCAAATATAGTCCATTAACTGGAGCAAATATCATAGCATATGCATATGAAACCCCTCTCGCTACATCCATTACTAACCCAGGAATTTGAAGAGGAAACACTGCATCTGTTGTCTATCCTCTACACTTTTGTTGATGAGTGCAGAGTCCATCTAACCTTTATATCGAACTGGGGAGAGGAATAAGAGGTGCACTTTTTGTCTGCAGATGATTAGAGATGAAGGAGGCTCTTCACACTCATTTTGTTCCAGTGTGGTGACCTGGACTACATAATACAATCGAGCCGCTATGCACACATTTCAACACAATAGAGCTCTTGAGAATTATATTCTGTTATCTGAATCATTTCCCACAAAATATTTTTGAAACAACATATGCACAGAAATATGTAATATGGTCATCTAGGAATTCTTATGTATGATTTATGGTTTTTTATTACTAATAACAACATTTTAAGCCCCACTATTGCTACTTCACTGGTATAAATTGTAAGGAATTTTAACCATAACCTCAAGTACTCAAGATACCAGGTCACTGACACTTATCTGAAATGAAAGCATCAATATAGAACCAGACTGTATTTATTATAATTTATTATTTAGGTCACACTACATATTAAAGAAGCTTTTGTACTGGCTTGAGACAGTGTTAATGAACGCTTAATGTATAGGTAGTGGTGTTGCTGGTTTTTATAGAGCCCAACAGGGCAAAAAAACGCTTATAACCACGGCATGAAAGCCAGTAGAAGTTGGGTGCTTCTCTAAATGCTCCTCTGCAAAGGCCACCCTTTGTGGCCAGCTGCCCCTAACACAATTCATATTTGAGAGTCACCTATAACAGAAAAACTGCTGAGCAGCAATTTGGATTCCTCTCTCCTTTTTTTTTTGAAAAAAAAAAATCGTCTTCTGGTCAGGGTGTGCTTAACCTGGGCACACAACTTAGTCTCATCTCCACTAGCCAGGATCCTACCTAGAAAGTCTGTCTTCCAGTTCCTCCAGAATAGGTAGCTTGCTGTTGTGTGGTGATGAACAAAATACTTTCAAATCTGTAGGTTGTTCCCTCTTGAGGGCCCAGTACTCTTGAGGTTGGAGGGACAGCTATACCGGGCAGCAAGACCTCTGAGAGCAAATAGATTTTCCTGTGGAAGATAAATGGCAAATATAATGATTTGCCTTTTATGAATTAAGTCCTGTTGACTTAAATTGCAAAAAACAACTAGTTTCACTTTCATGACAGCTTTTTTGGGTGCTTTTCTACAAGTACTGCAGTTCATTTATGCTGGGATAAGATTTTATTGTTGGATCAGTTTGTGTTACACTTAATTAGTATTTGGTGCTAATTAACATTTAAATATGAAGAGAAAGGACTTCCCAGATTCTGAGCTCAAAAAATTTGATGCAGCTGCTTGGTTTCTGATCCAGCAAAATGTCGCACAAGTAATTACATACATGCAAGGTGCATCTACACGTGAGCTGAACTGCGTAGTAGACTAATGTCCTGTCCAACACTGTCTTCCACAGCCTGGGGGCTGCTTCGCCCCAGCTAAAACTGCTGCGGTCCCAAGTGCACCATCTGCACATGTGCCCTGGACTGCAGCAGTTTGAGCATCTACACATGCCATTAAGGTGCTGTGATAAACTCTGGCGCAAACTGTACCTGTGTTTATCATGTTGCCTTAATGGCACATGTAGATGTACCCACAGAGCTCAGTGGGACTGCACACATGTGGAAAGTACTGCAGAAATGTGTGCATAGGCTGGAACTCCACACTGAATTCCCCAGAATTTATTCAAAACTCTGATTAAATGCTCGTTTTCAAATGTTAATATTTCTTTTTTGGTTTTATAGCAAACAGCAATCTGTAGACAGATATTGTCACCTAAGATACAATCCTAACTGGAAGATGATAAAAGAGGGAGGAGAATTGTCTGAAGTGCAAAGAACAAGCCAAACTGCAGAGGAAACTCCACAATGCTCCTCTGATGATTTTTCTTACCTCCCTTCCAAAGGCATCTTAGACAGAATCTTGAAAGAAAATAATCAGCTGGTAGAAGAACCACAAAATATATCACCTGAAATTAATGCAGAATTATTAAGCCCTGATGATCAAATTATTAGTATCAGCAGAGAGCCTTTTAGATTACATACAGAAGGAAAAAAAACAGTAGATTGTCACCAAAAAACCAGTTCCAGCACATACAGTGATGTTTCCTCTCTTCAATCTGGACAAGTTAAGCAACGGAGTGCAAAAAAAGACTTTGTGGAAAAAAATAAACTTACTTTAGGACTGGCAGCAAACATGCACAATTCATACCTTCAACTACATAGTAAAAAGCAAGGAGAAATTCTTCATGAGCAGGTAGGCAAATGCACTTGATTCATGACATCTTCTAATGGGGTATGACCTGATAGTCCTCTAATCATTTGAGTCTCTACCAAATCGCATGGTTTTACAGGGGGCTAAATAGATTTCCAGTCATTCACAACATAAGGGATCATTCGTTTTCTTGTAAGTATCTTCTCTGCCATTTATAGAAAAGTGTTGTGTGCTACTTGTATCCCCATGCATAGACTTGTCATGGTCTCCAGTTGTAGCATATGCATTCTCCAGGGACGACTATGTCCCCTGTACAGAAGCTAAGTCTTATCTGATAGCAGTCAACTAAATGCTAGGCAGCCATGGTAAGTCACAGGTCCAGCATGGAAGTAGAAAGCAGAATGGTTTTCCTCTAAACACATCCATGTGGCCCAGGACAGGATTTGAGTCTTAGAGGGGTCCCATGGAGGACTAGGATTTATCCCCCTCGATCTTACAGGCAACTTTCTTGTGAAAATGCCAATCGATTTAATTAGATACATCAGCCAAGACACTGAGAAGGTTGCCAGATCCAAAGTCCTATACCTTGGGATCAAGCTACCAATGGCACAGGCCATTAAGTGCAAATGCTGTGCTGTCATTCTTGGTAAGCAAGTTGCAGAAACCGGTAAATGCACTAGAGGATGTCAACTGCTGTAACAAATGTAAGTGGGCAATTTGTCTCTTGTTGAATGGTTTCAGAACTGTGTGCAAGATTTCAGCTTTTTGCAGGAAGGTACCTAGATAGGGTATTTTCCCCACCTCCTCCCTCATATATATTTTTTAAACTCTTAATTTTCTTGATAGTGATATTTTCCATCCAGTGCAATTAATTGTTCATCACATCTTGTTAAATGATTCATTTTTATATTGTACTGGAATTTAACTAGCTTTGCTTACATCAATCTATTAACAATGAGCCTTAATAATAAATGTTGCATATTGTTATCATTGGTAACAAACATTAATATTGCATCATGCAAGTACAAATGCTTCTGACAGCAGAGCATCTATAACAGATTTTTTTAGAAGAAAAATAAAATATGATGCTAGTATTTAGAATAAAGTTTGGTATGAGCAACTTCAAAATTGCTTTCATCAAAAAAAAATAATTATAAAGATGTGCAGTTTAAAATCTAGAAAAAATTATATAGTGAAGATACAGTCTGGGTGGATGTACCCACACATTTGTTCATCAGTGACATTTAGTACAGGCTTTCCAAAAAAAAAAAAAATAAGTGGGGTGGGGAGTTAGTTTATATTTTGTGTTTCCAAAAATATGACACACCAAGCTTGATTTTTCAAGGGTGCCGAGTATTTACTATTCTATTTCAAGTCAATGGAAGCTCTGGGATGTAGTACCTTGAAATGAAGGGCCTAGTTTCAAAGTTCTCTCAAAAAGTAGACAAAATGAGGTTTTGTTTGAAAACATTGGTTCATTATACCATAAGATATTCATTATACTATACTAGATGTTGATTCACTATAGTATAATGGGAAGGTGAAAATCATGTAATTATACTTCTAAGTTATTGAACAGGTAGATAACTGTATTTTCCAACACACCTAGAAGAACAAATGCTTTTACGAGATATTCATTAGCCTTGTAAAAATCTATCTAATGCAAACACTAGAGGGCACCTGCTGTATGTATTAAGATCAGTGAATTAGTGGACAAGATCTTGCTTGTCCAAGTGTTAAGAGTATTCGTTTTTTTCATCCATGATCCAGTTGGTTGTAAAAATCATTGCTATAAAATGAAGTTAATTAAAGCTTGTGTTGATGTGACTGTACTTGCTTTTGAGGGAATTCTGAAACTTTACATATAGTAACTTTTGTGAGCCTTGTGTTAGTGCCTGCGTCTCAGCCTTGTAAAGGATATGTAATATAACTGTGGTCTCTGTGCCCCAATCTAACAAGAACGTGCACTTGCAAGGCCCTGGGCTCCCAGCAAACCTGGGAATGGAAGGTTACCCCATGTCCAGACCAGTGTCCCGCTCACAGGCAGTCACTTCTTATCTTCCCTTTATTAAGCTGACCAACCTGCACCTTTAAAAAAAAAGTTTTTTTGCCTCTGTCACCACTACTATTGAGAGGCAGTTCCACGGCTTCATTCCTCTAATGGTAAAAAACCTTCTTCCACTTACAAGCCCAAATTTATCCATGGCCAACCTTGTGCCACTATTGCCCTTTAGCCTGTAGTCCTTTTTTCTCCCTGAGGTTTAGCCCCCTGAAGCATTTATAAAGAGCAATCATGTCTCCTCTCATCTTTCGTTTTGCTAAGCTCGACAAGCCAAGCTTTCAGTCTCCTCTTGTAAGATAAGCTCTCCATTCTCCTGATCATCCTAGTAGCCCTTCTCTGCACCTGTTCCAGTTTGAACTGATCTTCTTTGAAGGTGGCTAAGCAGAATTGTACACAAAATTTCAGATGCAGCCTTACTCTGCATTTATTTATCTTACACAAAAGGAGTATCGGGGTCCAAAGCCACTGAACATGGGTCAAGAAGCTCTGTATCAAAGCAGCCTAAAAGCAAAGACAATTCCATAGACTAGACAGTAGCAAACAGTCATCAAGTTTGACATGGTGCCCCCCTAAACCTTCAAGGTGCATCTGAGCTTGACGTGAAGCAGCCATTCAAGAATGAAACAGCTGGGGAAACCATTTGCTGCACATAAGAAAAATAATCTGACCTGTGGTTTATGAAGTTGAATTGAACCATCAGTACACATTAGCCAAGTGTTTTGTCAACTGAAGCAGCTAACTTGGAACATCAAAAAACAATGAGGATACAAAAAAATGCTGCATCACACATCTTCTCTAGAGGCCCAGACGCATACCTTAGATACTGTGCCTCTATAAACCAGTTCATTTCCTGCCCTTCATCAAGGAAGCACCATCAGCTTCATTACATTAGCCACACAGCTGGCACTGAAGTAGTGTGCATAAAATAGTATTGTATTATGAAGAAAAGCACTTTTCAAATAACTTTACTAAACCATCTTTGTATGGGATAAGATAGTGAGTGTGTGTTATTGAAGAGTCCTAATTTCACATTGTTGCAGGATTTGCAGCTTATTAAGTCTGTGAACACAGGCAATGAGCTACGTGTACCCAAACATCTTGCAAAGGTGCACTTGTGGGTTGATGTGTGCACTCACTAATTCATATAGCATTTTATAAAGCATCAACTTTTTTGCGGTGCTGCCTGATTCTCTAAAAACCTGATTGATGAGTTTCTTTGACAAAAAGAAGTAGCTGCCCAATCTAGCTCAGCTGTACTCAGTACGAGTTGCTTTCCTACCTACAAACCCCTTACTTCAAAGCAAGGAACATAATGTACAATTTTTTAATGGCTCTAGACCAAGGCACTCAGGCTCTCTGTGCACTGCGCCTTACCTCGGTGTAAACACCTAATCAAGATTGCCTGCGCTTCAACAATAGCAGCCAAATGCAATTCGAGAACCACAAGCCTTTGAAGTCCTCACTGCAAAGGCCGGTTTTCTAGTCTGGGATAATGACATGCCATGATTGCTGTCTTTGTTGTATCTTTTCAGTAGAGAAGCAATTATGGGCCTCAATTTAACAGAATAGACATTACACAGCTTATGATGCTCAAAATGCAATTTCATTTGATCATTTTCTCAATTTGATTGGTATTAATAGAATAGTTCACAAAAAATGCTGGCAGAGGTTGTGTCCTGTTCCTCTTTCAAAGAGATAATGTAGAAGTATGCTTTACCTGCCCGGTAAATTATTGATACTGTAAGCCAGTGGGTTCCACCAAAAATGTCTCACCAGTGAAAAAGCTGTGTGCCTGTATCTGCTCTTCTGAAGCGAACCAAGGCAGTGGCTTCTTAATTTATTAACTTCATTGCTGACAGATCTTTCATTACCATTTGGGGGAACATGACTCATCTGAGATATCCCATCTGCCCTTTTAGGCCTTGGCTTACAAATGTATTAGACACCCATCTCCTGTATGGGATCTCACCTCCCCCCCGCTTTAACTGAGGTGGTTTCCCTAGTTAGTAATTCACCTGATAACAAAAACTTTCTCCCACTGACTTCTGCCAAATTAGCCATGCCCACTCATCAGTGGTGCCCAGTTAGCTCTATCACAGGCAAATGGCTTAGCACTGCAGCTAGGCAGGTCATCATCGCAACAACTGTGTTACTGGCCGAGTAGCCAAATATTTGGCAATGGCCATTTTCGTATGGATCATGGAATACAACATGCAGAAGTAAACGGAGTAAGAGACATATGGCTATATCATCTCAAAATGTTTCTTCCTTTGTTTTAATGTGATTTATGTTTTGCTTTGGTTTTCTCTGTGGCTTCCCTCCACCCCCGACTGTGCATTTCCTGCATCATGCTGCAGGGGCAATTTGCAAGCACCAAGTGTCCTGCTAGTCCGGCTCCCTCATGCCCCTTTGCATCCTACCTGTTTGTTTTGCTCGTTCAGGAGACAGCAGATAGAGCTGGCCAGAAAACGTTCATCAAAACAGCCTTCCACTGGGAAATCAAATGTTGAGGAAATCTAAATTTTCCATGAAATTGTTCTTCCAAAGCAAAACTGACACATTTGAAAAGTAGCCAAATGTCACTTCAGTCATCCCTGAATAGCTGCTCAGCTGCGAATTTTCATACGCCTACTCTACCCATTGGCTACGTTCTGTGCTTTCTGGTCCAAAGACAATGATTTGGCTTCTAAGTGGTTTGTTAGCTGCCACTGGCCATGTCTCATTACTGCCAGGCTGTATACATTAGGCGTTTTTATGTCTGTGCTGTGGCTGCTTCCAAGTCTCTCTCACCAACACTGCTCTGGTTTGCAATGCTTTCTCGCCCATGTGACTTTATTGGCGTTCAAGGCATTGCTATGGCATTTAACATCCTATGAATGTCTCAGTACAGTGGCTCATTACTTGTGATTTGCAGTCATTTAGCTGCCTGCTGTTAGAGGCATCTACTGACGATATCTTATATATACTGGACGGTATCTCGGTGCTCTTCCAGCTTCAGCCAGGAACAGGAGTCTGTCCTGCATGCTTTCTGCAACTTCCATTCCCTGCTGTCTTTGAATGCATGGGGAATGTTATCCACATCTGTACTATGGTTATCCAACTAGCTTGTTTGTGCACTTCTTTCACTTGTGTCCAGTCATGCATGTTATAATGCCAAACTTCAATGAACCTGGAGTGCAAAACATTGCTTTTTTTCTCTCCCCAACTTGTAGGGTTCCATCTGCATGTGCTATCCTTAGCTGTAGTGGGAGGGCCTTGGTTTACAGAGCCCTGAACGGGTGGGTTTTTTTTCTTCTTCAGGTTTCTGACACTAAAGTTATGGAGGAAAGACCTGGTCAGAACATCCTACAATTCAAAGCATGGATGTAGATTCTGGGTGGGACATGCATGTGCTCTCTGGAATCTGGGTAGCAATAAAGTTATTAGCTTCTCTGTCTCTAAACTTTTAACTCATATTTTTTTCCTCCTTAATAGGACTTGCTGCTTTTTTTTTGCTTTTTTTTTTTTTTTACATTTTTCATAATGTTTTTCATTTTTGATAATCCAAAAGCACTTCCCAAGAACTACTAATCATCCATACCTAACCCAGAGTGTATTAAGTAATACATCGGGTACAGGTCAAGCCTTTGCAAAATAAGTGAGAATTATTAACCTTTTTTTTCAGATGGACAAACTGAGGTACAGAGATGTTGATTAATTAGCCCAAGGCCACACTACTTGCTAGGAATCCTGGCTGCCAGTGCCGGGGTATGTTTTGTTAACTAAAACACCCTTTAAACATAAAAGTAGTTATATAGTATTAGAGAGCTAAAATATAAGAACCATATCCAAGGAAATTAGGAGTAGAGTGGGCTACAGAGAATCTAAACATCTTGTTCTACAACTCATGCACCAAAATCCATTGCATTTCCCCATGTATGAGATTATACAATTTACTCCAAAAAACATAAGGCTACCCACTGATGCTCCAGCTAGGCTGGTAGCCAGAAGATGTAGTTATGAAAATAGATAGTCTGTGAAACTCAGTGCATGAGATGGATTTAATCCATGCTTTATTGCCAAGTCTCTAGGAGTCCTGGGCTTAAAGGGTCAAATCTCCTTAGGCCAATACTCAGCTGATAATGCCACTGACCCATAAAACTGAAACTTCTAGCGCTAGCTGGTTTTGATGGGCTACCAAGGAATGCAAACTAAAATTGTAATATTGTTTCATTTCTTGTTCTTTGGGGAGTGTAAGGCGCATTTTAAAACCAAAAATTTTTTTGGTTTTAAAATATGGAGGAGGGAGTTGCACCTTAGTATCTGTCAGCCTATGTAATTTCTTAAAAATGATCAGCATATAAAACCTACCAAGTAGTTGCATTATAAACTGATATAATGGAAAGCTTCCTGGTGTATTAGAACAGGAGGTAACGTTTCATTATTCAGGAAGATACCAGCACTCGAAAGGTACACGAGTGAGCCGAATCCAACCAAAACAAATAGGAAAACGATTTACTGTAACGTCAGTCACTGTTTTAGCTCGCTGCTTGTACTGTAGTGGGGAAGGAGATGTGAACAATGTAGCAGGCTAAAGACTCATTTGTTCCTTTGTTCTTTCAATATAGGAAAAGTGTGGTTGTAGTGTGTAAGGTTGTAAAGGGAGCAGAGTTAGTAACACGTATGACTGGACACAGATAGGAAATGAATCGTGTTCAGAAGAGAAGCAGAAAGAGTCTCAAACTGAAATAGCTAAGAAAAAGAGCACCTGCCTCTCTTTATCACCAGAAAAATATTCTACTAAAGAAGGAAAATACATAGTAAAAGAGAAACAAGTTTGTTCCAAGGGTGAAAGGGGAAAGCATTGGTAGAGACCACTTTCTTGTGGCATTAAGAGGGAAACCAGGGATTGCCAAATCACCATTCATTCCTGGGTCTGTGCCTGGACCATCCCTGACACATGGTGCCATTAATTTAACACGTGACCTTTACTGTTACAGCGTAGAACAGAAAAACAACTGCAGCGTAAGGTGAGCATTAATGTTCATTGATAACCCCAGCTAACAATTCTTAGTCATTTGCACAGCTGATTTCTGGAGCGATCATGTCATTTCCCAATTCAACATACAAGTAGAAAATGACTCCAGGATTAGGTTTGATAATAAGCACTCTCCTTGGGAATTTCTGAGAAATCCAACGATAACTTTCTCAGCAACCTAGAGGCCTTTCTGGGCACCAATTTTGCCATGAAACCGGATTGTATTTCTGATTTGTCTCAGACAGATCAGTACCTGCACCGGCTCTGTTCAGCCAGCTCTGAAAACAGTTTGAGAAGCAGCATTATCTAAAAGCTAAAATGTAATCCCATTTGCCAGGATAATACCACTGAAGGCCATGGAGTTTTACTGCCCTAAAACACACGGAGATTTTCTATTGTTTTTAAGATAATTTTGCATGGTTTGCCTCCATCTGACCAGGCAAGATTAAAGCTGTGCAAGGGATACTATCTTGCCTGATACAGGATATTGTGCAGCCTAAGGGACTTAGATACCCAATTCTCATTAAAATCAATGATAATTTACCATTTAAATCATTTATGCTTCTTTCAGAAAATCTCAGACCTGTTTTCATTTTAATAAAAGTATGCTGAGTTTACTTAAGCAGACTGAATTCCCTACTGTTCATTGAAGGTTAGAAGCTGCACTCTGTAGGAGAGCAAATCAGCCTTTATGCAGTTTTTCTTGGGAAAGAGGTGATCTATAGATTTAAAATTTCTTAGTGAAGGAAGAATTTAGCACTGTTACTTGAGCCATCTAAATGGGAAAGCAATGGCCTGGTCACAGTTGGCACTGGTTCCTGCTGAGACTATGGGACTTTTCCATAGGTGGCCTGGTATGTGCGAACATTAATTATTACAGAGTAGGTCTAGCTAACAAATTATTATCTTGGCACCAGGAGTCAGGATTCCCCAGTGCTAAAGCTTTTGCCAAAACGTTCTGCTTTATATGTGGATTTAATACCTACCATTAAGCAGTTACTGTGAGTGCATATGCTATGTAGTGATTGCAAATGTTGCTAACAAAAGAACCCTAGAGAGAATGGAGGACGAAATGGAGGATTTCAGTGCTGGCAAAGATTAAATGGACTGAGAATGCTTTGTATATTACCTTTAAGGGAGCTCATATCTTGCTACAAAAGGAGTTACACCTGATGCCTTAATTGGAAGGTGAGAAAACTTAAGTAAACTGCAGATTTCAAGTACGCTGCTTTGGGTGAAGAGAGAAATCCCATTGAGCTTAAATTCCTAAATTGTTTCTTACTGCTGAGTTGACATGTTGCAGGTCTCAGAAGCACATGAATTCTTGATTTAACACTTGAAACAATTTAAACTGTTTATATTGACTTCTGCCTTGGACACATCTAATAAAAGCAGACCTTCTAAGGAGCTCTTTTGTCATCTAGGCTGTGAATACCCCTCTGGATATTTGCAGTTAAAAAATGGGTTGCAGAACCTGAATTTAATACTATATTTTTGATGATGTAGACAATTAATGACTGGGGCTGTTGTACTCATTGCATCTCCCACTGTCCACTTGCACATCCAGATAGGTAGGATTTTGCACAGGCAAAGGGGTATGTCCTTCCAAATATAGGGAGCACGGTCTGTTTGTTCATTTTACAGTAAATGGCAATATGCTTTCTCTATCTAGATACCCAGCTGCCTGCAGGTCAGCAGATTCTTCACCATTGTACAGATGTATGCACACACACTCATACATCTATACAGCTCAGTGCTGATATTTGTATTCCCTTCATACTCATTTTTTACTAGAGGCCTCTGAGCTATTTCTCTTTAATCCTCTCTAATTCCATTTAGAAACTTTTTCCCGCTAAATAATTTAGTGTCACATCTATGAATCTTGTTTATTCTGAGTTGATGTATAGTCCATAAGTGGCTGAAAAGCATAAAGAGAACTCTAAGATTGAAATGTTTCTCCCAGGCTTTTGACTGTGTGAGCAAGCACTAGGATAAAGAAGTAGAAATGAAAAGCCCTTAGTGTTTTATGGTTACACATGGTTTTACACAGTGTTCAAATAAAATTCAGTTTGTGCCATGTCATGAAAAAGCATTTGTAGTGTATGGCATGTATGCATAAGAACAGATCATCCAATTAGCATTTCAATTCAGAATTTGTCTCACAGAAAGATTGGAGGCAGTCATTACTGGTCAGCTGTGCAGTATTATCCATTTGTGCAACACTTTCAACGGTATCTGTGATCCTCTTTCCTTGGCAATGGGATAGAAAAATGTTTTGTTTATGGGTAAACTCCAACTTAGGTCTTGGTCTTAAAGGTCACTAACTAGCCATAAGCACATGTGGAAATGATTTTAGCAGGACTCCATCCTCATCTCTCTTACTTAGTCCATGCAGGGCCTGAGAACTGTTGAGTCTTAACTCAGCCACAAAGATCATGGAAGGTAGTAAAAACCAAAGCCATTCCCCTAGTTTAAACAGCTTGCAGGGCTCAGAAGCCTTTCTTTTCGCACTTGCATCTCTGCTACTGGGTCTCCTCCAGGCTCCACCTCCATTCTGCAGTTTTGCCCTTCATATACATTACTTACTCCTTCCCAATTGGATATGAGAATCAAACAAAGTTGGCTGGGCTCACATCCCAGTCTGCAACCCTGGCCCACCGTGCTCCTTACAAACACTCCATGGCCCTTATACAGTAGCACATCCTATTAAAGGACCAGATTCAAACAAACCTAGGATGTGCTTAAGTGGTATCCTGAGCAAATAAGTACCTGGCTTCACCTCTAGCACACTCTCAAGTCCCACTGAATTCAGTGAAACTTCAAAACATGTACATAAGTACTGTCCTATATAGGGGCCTGCGTTTATGTGGAATGCTGACAAATCCTTAAATGAAAGGTGTCATAGCCGGAAAAGTAACATGCAAGCTTTTTGTCTTTGTGATAACACTTTAGTATGCATGCAGTTCACAATGTCTTTGCCCACACTTTTTAGGATCACCAGAATAAACAAAACCAGGCAGACAAAACCAAACCAGAACAAAGATTTAAGGAGAGATTCTTCCCAAGGAGTGATGTCCAGCACCCATCAGGAAGACCAGCAGAGCCAAGACCTCAGTGTCACAGACATTGCAATATGTCAGAATTTGCAACTGCTCCTACAGGTGCTCTCTCTTCTGAAGTGCTAGAACTTGAGCAAGATGAGATCGGTTCACTGCACAACTGGTTACATGCAAGTCCCTTCCTTAGTCCAATTAGTCCTTCCATTAAGTCAAGTTCAATAGCAAATTGGGACACTCACTTAAATACCAAACCAAGTACAAATTTTCAAAACCAAAATCAAAAGCAAATCTCTGTGAACCTGAATTCACCCAAGCAGCCCCTTGAACTAGCATTGCATAAACAGTCTCCTGGCTTAAAACCGTCTCCGGTGCGCATCAGTGATGAGAACAAGGCATACCAGCATGATCCTGGAAACCCATATAATCGGGAACATATATACAATGATTCCATTTTAGAGCCTCTTCCAAGCAATGGCTATACCAAAGGTCAAACACACCTGCAAAGCTTTTCATCTGCTTACAATGCTAATCTTCAAGATTCTGGTCATGTTTCACAGCAGAGCTACAGAAAGCAAATGCATGCAGACAAGAGCCATCACACATACGCGAGCAGTAGCTTTTGGTAAGGACGCAGGTTGGAAAATGTTACTGGCACAATGGCATCTGCCCAAGTAATCATGAGCAGAGAGAGGTTGTTAGCCACGTTAATCTGAAGTCAGAAGACAGGGTAGAGTTGCACCTTACAAACTAACTGAATCAGGGATGCATAAGCTTTTATGAGCAAAAGTTTACTTCATCAGATGCTATTAGAGGACATGCAGAGAGCAGGCTATCAAAGAGAAAGAGTGATTTAAAGAAAAAAGGAAAGGGGAGAAAGCGTATGCATCTCTGAGTCAGTCAGTCTATAAGGTGCAGCTCTACCCTGCCTTCTGCCAAATAATCGTATTAGAGAAAGTCAAAAAAATCTGCACGGAAAAATCTGAGATAGTAGCATTGTAGATGTTACACATCTACCAGTCTAATTTATTCTTAATGTATAATTTACTCATTTATTGTTATTTACAGTGGGCAGCTTCTTTTCTAGCACGATATTTTTAACTGTTCACTATTCTGCCTCCTCATATGCACAAAGTACCCACTGATCTTAACATTTCTATGTAAAAGAGCTGCAGGATGATTGGTTGCATTGTCTTTAAACCGAGTCAAAAAATAACTCGGTTATTTGAAAATCTACCTGACACCACCGTAGAATGTCAACCCCCAAGTTGTCTAACGCAGCTAAATGAACTCACGTTACAAGACTCGTCTCTACCAATAATCTTAAAATCACCTCTCACTGCAGCTCCACCAGTGGCAGTAGCCATTGGGCAATAAGGCCCCAGCATCTTTTAGAATGGAAATTCTACTTGAAACGAACAGAAACCTTAAATCTCACCTCACCAATTTAGCAGGCCTGATCCAAAGCCTATCAGAAATTCCATGGATGACTTTTATATGATTTCAATCAACTTTGGATCAGTGCCAAATGTTTTCTGTGCAACAGCTCAGGCTTAATGAAGTTTGTTTGCAAAATACGTGGATGCAAGTGAGATTATGTTCAGTCTGCAATAGGAACATTCACTTCTACCTCTGAAGCTTTACACAAGAAGGTCGATGGAGATGTTTCATTTCTTTCTCTCTTTTTTCTTTTGAGGCCATTCCAGTCATCTGCTCATAATCCACTGGCAAGCTCTTCTCCCACCACACAACTTACCCAGACCATGGAGAGACATCAGCAGGAAATCTCTCAACTGGCAGATGCTCACCTTGCTGGAAGACAACTTCCTGGCATGTTTCCAGCCATAATCCCAAGGGTAGAAAGTGACTCAGAGCTAAATGCAGAGAGGAGTGATGGCAGCCAAGTGAAAATGATTCGCAGCAACTCTGAAGGGTATCTGGTACAACTGGAAAAGCAAAAACAGCTGAAAGAAAAAGTAGAGAGGCGGGTAAGAAAACACTTATCTGTTCAGAAACAGTTTTGTATTACTGATTCCTGTCTTTGACAATATTTGTGTTTATCACCTAAACAATTCAAAAACATTTTAAAATATGGGTGTCCTCATTTTACAGAAGGGGATCCAGTACCTGCAAATGTTAAGTGAGTTGGCCAAGGTTAAAAATGTCAGTTGCAGAAACTATTATGGAAAAAGAAGATAATTACTAATACCTGATTTTGCCAACTTGGTTTCATACCATATAATCCAAAAATTAAGTCATAGATTTATAGATGTCAGGGTCAGAAGGGACCTCAGCAGATCATAGAGTCTGACCCCGTGCCCCAGGAAGGAGAGAGCTCTGGGTCAGACAACCCCAGCTAGATGCTTGTCCAGTCCCCTCTTGAAGACCCCAGGGTAGTGGAGAGCACCACCTCCCTTGGCAGCCCATTCTACATTCTGGCAACCCTTACCATGAAGAAGTTCTTTCTAATGTCCAACCTAAATCTGCTCTCCATCAATCTGTGGACATTGTTCCTAGTTACTCCAGAGGGTGCCCTGGTAAATAGAGCATCTCCTATTCCCTGGTGCCCTCCCCTGATGAAGCTATCGGCAGCCACAAGATCACATCTCAGCCTTCTCTTGCGAAGGCTGAAGAGATCCAGGTCCTTCAGTCTCTCCTCGTAGGGCCTTGCCTGCAGGCCTCTGACCATACAAGTGGCCTCCTCTGAACCCTCTCAAGATTCTCCACATCCCTCTTGAAGTGCGGTGCCCAAAACTGGATGCAGTACCAACTGCAGCCTTACCAATGCCACATAGAGGGGGAGGATCACCACCCTGGACCTGTTCATCATGCATCTACTAATGCAGGAGTGCTCAAACAGCTGTGCCAGCAGCTCTGCTCTGACACTGGCCAGTTCCTTCAGCACCCTTGCATGAAGTTCATCCGGGCCTACTGATTTGAACACGTCCAGCCCCTCCAAGCGCCCCTTCACTAATTCTGTGCTAACAGTTGGTGGCCTGGTGTCCCACCTGTGTCTATCTATTTATTGTCCGATTGAGAGATTTGGCATGGTCTGTGTCTAGGAATACAGATGCAAAGAACTCACTGAAGAGCTCAGCTTTGTCCCCCCTCTCTGTCACCAATTGCCCTAGTTTGTCTTGTAGGGGTCCTAGATTACCCTGCACCTTCCTTTTGCTCCCTACATATCTGAAGGAGCTTTTGTTGTCTTTAATTTTTGTTGCCAGCCCAAGTTCTAATCCTGCTTTGGTCTTCCTAACTGATTCCCTGCAAGTGCGAGCCAGGGAGGCATACTCCTCCTTGGTAGCTACCCCCTGTTTCCACAGCCTATATACCTTTCTTTGCCCTTAGGCTTTCCTGGACTTCCATGTTCAGCCAAGAGAGTGCCTTGGCCCCTTTGCCCCTTTTTATGTGCAATGGGATTGTCTCCTCCTGCGCCCATAGGATCGCTCCCTTGAGGAACGACTACCCTTCCTCGACCCGCATTTCGCCAATTCTCTTGAGCTTTAATGCCACACTGACTAATCTCCTGAGCACACTGAAGTTAGCCTTTCTCAAGTCTAGCACTTCAGCCCTGCTGCTTAGTTTACCCACTCTTTGCCAGATTGTGAATTCAATCAATCGATGGTCACTGTCCCCTAGGATACCTTGTACCTGCGGATTCCCCACCAGGTCACCCCTGTAGCTAACACCAAGTCCAGCAAGGGGTTTCCCCTAGTGGGATCGTATACCTCCTGCATTAGGTGGAAGTCCTGTATGCAGGTCAAGAACCTATGTGAGCGTTCAGACCTGGCTGACTGCTCTTCTCAGCAGATATCAAGGTAGTTTAGGCCACCCAGGACAACCATATCTCTTGACCGTATGGCCTCGGAAAGCTGTCTGGAGATTTCCAGGTCTAGCTCATCCTCCTGGTGTGGCAGGCCATAGTAGACGCCCACTACCAAGTCCCTTTTCCCCCAACCCTCTTGTATCCTGACCCACAGTACCTCAGTTTGGCCCTCCTCTGATCCCCTCTTGCTTATAGAGGATGTATATTGTTCCTTAGCATAGACAGCAACACCCTCCTTTTCTCCCCACACTCTATCCCATCTGTACAACCTGTAACCCGCGATGCCTACTGCCCAATCGTGAATAGGGTACCACCAGGTTTCAGTTAGTCCAACTAGGTTGAAGGTGTTGCTCGCAAGCAGGAGTGCAAGTTCCTCCTGCTTGCTCCCCGTGCTCGTAGCATGGGTATAGAGACATTTAAGCTCCACAGTGGGTGCCCTTGGTACCCCCCTGTCTTGATATCTATTGGGCCCCTTACCTGGGCAGATTCAGTGCATTGCTTATGGCTTGCTGATCCTAGGTTCTCCTTATCCTCTGCTTCCCTGTCCCCCAGCGAACCTAGTTTAAAGCCTTTTGGAGATCAGCCAACCTGTTAGAGAACAGACTCTTACCTTTAGAAGAGAGATGAAAACCATCTCGTCCCAGGATGCCTCTCTCATGGAAGTTCAGATCGTACTTCCATGAGAGAGTCAATTCATCACAGCAACTTTCCAATCCGCTTTGAGGAGTTGGTGAGCTGTAAGAACACACGGGGCACTGTTTGTCCTTCATATTATCCTAGTGGTAAGATGATTTAGAAAGGGACCAATTGTATAAGACAGCAGGTAGCCAGGCCTCAAATCAGAGCAAATCATTATCCTTGTCATGCCCATTTGCTAGTCAGATCAAATCCCTTGGTTTCCAAGGAAATCAGAGTTACAGGATTTGTAAAGCTAATGGCATAAACGTTATTCCAGGTCTACTGTTGGGGTCACTTTTTTAACACTAGGTATTCTTTGTCTCTTCTGCATGTCCAAATTTCATCCTAGAATTATTTAACGGTGATGAGAGAGAGTGGCATAAAAATTGCCTCTGCACCCATAACAAATTAGATGTTTAAGGAGTTCCCTTAACCCTAACCCTAAGGCTCCATGTCTGAATGCAGCCAGGCTAAACTGAAGAAATTACTCATGTGCTTTACCTAGTGGATAGTTTGTGTGTTGCTTCTTGGCCAGTCTGAGAGGGGTTAGCTGGATTACAACAGTGACTGCAGAGCAGCTTTTCTTCCTTTTCGGTTTCCCTGGGCTCACACCATTGTTTTTGTCTTTTTTCAGTAACTTTCTCACTTGCACAACTGAAGGGATTTTGCAGGCTTTTGGTCCTGCTTATGTCACGCATTCTGACCCAGCTTTTCACATTAAATAAAAGACCCTGAAAACAGATTCAATACAGATCATTGCACATATTATAGGAGTTAATTGACCATGATTAGTCATATAATGAAGCTACCTGTTTATGTGAACAGGTGTAGTAGTTTCTGTTACTTTCCATTGAAAAAAACAAATGGGTAAGTGTTCCATAAAGGAGCTTGGAGCATAAGAGATGTGTCATCCCAAAGTATATGGGAGTCTTAATTGTTTGCAGACGCAGTTTAACATAAAATATGTTCATTGTTTGACATTTAAAAAAAAAGACAACACTTCTGCATACAGAATTCTTTTGGTGTTCCTGTAATTACCGCACAGTTGAAATGACTGCTAAAGATAGCTCAAAAGAAGATGACAGACCAGATATTGGATCATTAAGAGTGCTGACTGATGAAATTTTTAAGTAGGGCCCAGCTATGGAAATTACCCAAGTCTTGTTGGAACACATGTGAAGAGATCCAGGAATGCCAGTGCCTCGTAAGACAAACCAGAAAGGCACCTTCTTCTGGAACTAACATAATGAATGTTTAGAAACAGATTAAAGATGAACTTCTGGTTCCCAGCATTGACAGCCGCTAAAGAGTTTTTCCACGAGGGATCAGCAAGTACGCTCCCTCTTCCAGATTGTAATTTCACCTCTGTGAATTTGAGATGTGGTCACTTTAAACAGCCGGTCTCCCAACTATCTGAAGAGTTCACATATGTATGCGAGTTGCTTTCTTTTGTTTGTAGAAAAGGGATGCAACAAAGTTCTCAGCCTTAAAAGCTTTGCAGCCAAGTGCCAATAGGAAGAGAGGCTGTCAGCTGGGTTAGGATAAGCCAATCTCCATTAGAAAATGGAGAAAATATCCTTTGTACAGCAGTGTATAAATGAAAAAGTTAAGCCAATTCATGTTTGGAATGTTAGATACTGGCAATGACCTTCCATTCTCCCTGCTTCAGCCACTTCACTTGTATAACTTGCTGCCTTATGGTGCAGATATTTCCTTCTCCTCCAAGGAAAGAATATTTTCAACTAAATTGCATTTTTGAGAAGGAAAAAAAAAAGCATGGAGGCTACTCATAACACTGTGCTGTAGTCAAGTGAGGTTCTAAAGAGCAGTAGTAGTTGCAAAAGGGAATAGATTTTGCAGTACCTAGGCATAAAGAATTGGATTCACAGTCAGCCTAATTAGACCGAGCTCTCCTGTTTGTGGCCTTTTTGAGAACAGAAGTAGAAATCCAGTCAAAGGGAGCAGAAGGGATTTGCCTAGCCATCCAGGTCTAGAGTGTCTAATTGCTATGAACCACCAAAATTGCATTTTGAAGTGGAAAGTATTTTGCACCTCATTTTAGTATGGTCATTTTTCGACAGTGTTTTGCACCTCATTTTAGTATGATTAAGAGAATCTCTACTAATAATGCACTCGGTTGGACAGATTTGGGTTGTCGGTTACTCTGCTTTAGTTGGAATTTTTCTCAAAATTCAAAATTATTATCGTTTCATAGTTGGTAGGGTCGGAAGGGACCTAAGCAGATCATTAAGTCCGACCCCCTGCCGTGGGCAGGAAAAAGTGCTGGGGTCAAACGACCCTGACTGGGTGATTGTCTAGCCTGGGTAACTGGGTAACATTTTAATTCAAAATGACAGGGCCAGACGCTTTGAGGTAAAGCAGACATAACCATATTGATTTCAGTTGAATTATTCACAATTTACACTAGGTCAGCTGAGATTAGACTTCACCTCAGACTGCCCAAACTTTCCTTCCTATCATCAGTATGTCGATCCTCATCTCCAGCTCTCCCTCTCCTGCCTGCTCTGGGTAAAAAGCTGACTCTGCTGAAGTCAGTAACAACACTACAAGGACTTCACTGGAGTCGGGCTCCCGGCCGCTGTCAGTTCTCCTCCCACACCTCAAAATTGCCTGCTGAGGCACAAGACCCTTTAGCAGGTACCATTGGAAGTAATGACTGAAGGCCTCAAATACCAAATGCTGTTATTTTCCATGCCGTTGCTAAAATGAACTATTTGGTAGTTCCATCAATGTAATAAACAGCTTAAAATGACAATGCATTCAACTCTTAGCAGTAGCTAGTTCATGAGAGGTAAGAGTAACAGGCAGGCCTCGACTTTGTTACCTGCATGGCTGGCAAATGTCCATATAATATTGAGACTTCTAGGGGAATATCAAAATGAATGAGAAACCTCAAGTTTACTTACCTAAATCATCATAAACCAGAAAGGACTGCGATAGGGTTGAGCATCCAGTCCTATTGCTGCCCCTCATGTGCATAAACAATACAGTACTGTGTTAAAATACACAATCATATGTTGTACTATAATATTTAATGAATTGAACTGGGTACAAAGACTTTATAGTTCACTAGGTTTCATTATTTTAAAAGAGTTTCTCCTTCTATCCTCTTCCTAAAATGGCCAAACCTGTTTTTCTTCTGTTCTGTTATCCATGGAAATGTAACATGTAGTATGCACCTCCTCAGGACAGTTACCCTGTCAAGGTAACTATATGTATTAAGGCAGACACTTGGAGGGAAATCAATTTGATTCTTCTTTTTTTTAAGCTTTCCAAGCCAAAGGTCTTCATGAATCTGGATGTGAAGCTTGGAGGCCTTGGACCTGACTATGTAACAGCCGAAGAGAAAGTAAGTATCAAGAAAGCCCTTTTGTTTCACAGGTCACAGTCATGCCTATTAAGACAATGTAGGTTACAACAGGGATGAAAGCACAGTTTATACAGTAATTAAAGAGTGCCTCGTAGTTATGCCTTTGAGTCGAGCGCTATACTAAATTCCAAATGGGATTGTCCATCTGAGTGTTAGGAACACAACCACCCATAGGAGAGTATTGCCTTAAATAAATATACCTTTATAGTCAGCTATCTGTTAACCAGTCTGCACATGAGTCCATCTGAGAAAAAAAAAGAATATATTAAAACCCCCTTTACCGTTTAGGTTAGGAGGTTTTGCCAGGTCCCCAGACCAAAGCAGACTCTCTCTTAGCTGCAAGCACTATAGAGCTTGTGACATGCAGTTGAACACAGTCAAATCACTGCAAAACTAAATTATAATATATTTCAAGACCAGTTTTGCATGAATCTACAGTGTGGAGACTGATAGTCACAGATGTTAAGACAAGAAGGGACAGTTTCTAAACATCTCTTCAGATCTCCTTCACAATGGCAGCCATAGGACTGCCCAGTTTAATTTGGGCTTCAAGTTAAATAGCTGTAGTTGGACTGGGTAATATAAACTCTTTGCTCCTAATTGATATTCTCCAAAACATCAAACTGATTTCACATTCATGTGATGATTGAATTCACATTCATCTGATTATCCAGTAGGACTCCAAGGCTTTGAGTCACTGCTTCATGGCTGTCGTCTGTCCTGCAAGAATAGCTTGAACTCTGGTTTCAGAAGTATGATCTTACCTTTGGGCACAGTGAACACATGTGTTTGATTGCAACTGCCACCCAGTCAAGGATTAGTGCCCTGACCTCTTTATTATTTACCACTTCTCAAGTCTTTGTGTTATCCACAAACTTTGTCAATGATTATTTTAAGTTTCATTTCTGGTTTTTGATTTTAAAAAACCCTGTTGAATGGCTCAGTGCCAAGAACAAATCCCTTCAGAACTCCACTAGAAACATTCTTGGTCAATTAGTTATCACTTGCCCTGCTTAGTTATCACTGTGGCCAGTCCAGCTGTTTTCAATCCATTTAATGTGTGCCATGCTCATTTTTATATCATTCTACTTTCTTAGTCAACCGGTTGCGTGGTACTAAGTGCTTTATAGATATCCAAGTATATTGGATCATCACTATTATCTTTATCAGTTGAATGTGCAATCTCATACAAAATTATTCAACATTAGTTTGGGACCTCTTTTATATAAACCCATGGAAATGTATTGGCATTAGTTACATAATCCTCCTTTAATTCTTACTTAGTCAAGACCTATGTCAGCTGTTACATTACTTTGCCCAGGTTCATTGTCTAGCTAACAGGCCTGTAATTACTCAGGTTGCCTCATTGGTGACTTAAATACTGGCACAATATTTTCTTCTGATACAGGTTCTAAGAGTTTTTAGAAATCAGCATTACTAGTCCAGATTTCTGCTGATTACAGGGAATGTGCGTCAGTCCAGAAAAGCGCTGTAAACAGAATGAGACATCCATCTCTCTTTTTTTCCAGGTTCATTTAAATTTTCTTAGATACATCTCACTAATTTTTTCATCCCTAGAAGTATCTATCTGCTAGGTTGTTGTTGTTGCTGGGGTTTGTTTTTTTTGTTGGGTTTTTTTTTTTGACAGGTATATATCCATTTGCAGGCAAGTACTGCTTTTTTCCTCACTGTCCTTGTTCAAACATTACTTTGACATGATCAAGCTACATATTCAGCCAGAAAATAGTGTGGCTTTACGTGGGAGGCAGAAAATGAAAGTAAATACCACAGAGTAAGTTAAATAGGGAAGAAGCTGAATGCACATTACACACTGTTAAGCAAACATCAGACATAACTGCACCAAACAGGAGACGATTGTCAAAAGTGTTGCAATGAAATATTATTTGACCCTTTCTCTACCAGAAAGTTTACAAGTTGCAAATTTGACAGATGTACGTCTCAAGAGCTACAGAACAAATCCTGTGTGCCCAGCTACCCATTTTACTATATAAACTGTTTATATTTTTACTGCATCCTTCTCAGAAATACCGCTGGGCATTGTGCGGCAAAAATGATTAAATGTATAAGTCTTCTGGAGCAGTTTAAAAGCCACTGTGATTTCTGCAGCCTTACTCTAAGTGAGATGGATTGGGCATCTCAAAGTGGAATAGACAGAAAGGTGCTCAGCTACCAAATAGCTTTTCATCCATATAGTTCTATAGTTAGGAGGGTCGGAAGGGACCTGAGCAGATCATCGAGTCCGACCCCCTGCCATGGCAGGAAAGAGTACTGGGGTCAAACGACCCCGGCAAGGTGAT
>NW_017728936.1:8382156-8396202 GCF_001723895.1 Crocodylus porosus | reverse complement strand
TTATTCCTGGTCACTCCTGGCGGTGCTCGGGGGAACAGGGACTCCCCCAATGCCTGCTGATCCCCTCTGACTAGTTTGTAACAGGCCACTAGACCCCCCTCAGCTTTCTCTTGTGGAGGCTGAACAGGTTCAGGTCCCATCGCCTCTCCTCGTAGGGCCTGCCCTGCTGCCCCCGATCATGCGGGTGGCCCTCCTCTGGACCCTCTCCACTTCCCTCCTGAAGTGGACATGCAAATGTGGACAGGTTGCTTTTTAACCCCTCATCCAAGTCACTGATGATGTTGAACAGTGCGGGCCTGAGGACCGAGTCTTGGGGGACCCCGCTGCCCACGTCCCTCCAAGTCGAAAATGATCCGTCCACCACCGCTCTCTGGGTGCGGCCCCCCAGCCAGTTGGCGACACATCTGACTGTGTGGGTGTTGACACCACAGCCCCCCAGTTTCTTAATGAGAACTGGGTGAGAGACGGTGCCTAAGGCCTTCTGAAAGTCCAGAAAGACTACGTCCACTGCTACCCCTGCATCTAAGGATTTGGTGACCTGGACGTAGAAGGCCACCAGGTTGGTCTGACAGGACCTGCCGCTGATGAACCCGTGCTGGTTACCCCTGAGCATAACCTCCCCTGCTCACCCCTCATGAACATATGCCAGGATAACTCTCTCAAAAAGCTTGTCCAGGATCGAGGTAAAACTAACTGGCCTATAGTTTCCCAGGTCATCCTTCCTCCCTTTTTTGAAGATGGGAACCACATTGGCCCTCTTCCAGTCCTCTGGCACCCCGCCCTGAGTGCTCGTACAGCCGTGCCAGGGGTCCCGCAGTGACCTCAGCTAATTCCCTCAGCACCCTGGGGTGGAGATCGTCCGGACCCGCTGATTTGAATGCGTCCAGTTCCTCCAGAAGTTCCCTGACTAGATCCTCCCTGACTCATGGCCTAGGTGCGCCTCCCCTGGGGCCTGAGGGGGGCCCGGTGGGGGGCTGATCTGGTCCCTGCTCAGGAAAATGGAGGCAAAGAGGTCGTTAAATAAGTTAGCTTTGTCGTCTGGTGTGACGACCACATTTCCTAGAGTGTCTTGCAGGGGCCCCACGTTACCCGGTACCTTCTTTTTGCCCCCTATGTATTTAAAAAAGGACTTCTTGTTGCCCTTGATCTGGGAAGCTAGTCCCAGTCCCATCTCCGCCTTGGCCTTCCTGACTACCCCCCTGCATCCCCAAGCAACCACAGTCTAGTCATCCCTGGGGATGGCCCCTCCTTGCCGTTGGGGGTGTGCGCCTCCCTTTTAGCTAGGAGACATTCCCGGATGCTTTTGGTGAGCCATGGGGGCTTTTTTGCCCTCCTGCTCCTTTTGATCCATGTTAGGATTATCTCTCCTTGGGGTTGGAGGATCGTCTCCTTAAGGAGCGACCACTCTTCTTGGACACCTGGCTCCCCTCCCCTCCGGGACGTCAATGCTTCCCCGACTATTCTCCTTAGCTCACTGAAGTTCGCCCTCCTGAAATCTAGGGCTGCTGCCTTGCTGCAGGCCTTTGCCACCTTGCGCTGGATGGTGAATCGCAGCAGGCGAGGATCACTGTCGCCCAGGTGGTCGAGCACCAACAGCCCCCTCACCAGGTCGTCGCCCATGGCCAGCACCAGGTCCAACAAGGCGTCTCCCCGGTTTGGGCTGTGCACCTCCTGGGTTAGATGGAGGTCCTGCATTTGGGCTAGGGACCTACATGAATGGTCAGACCTGGTTGACTGCTCTGCCCAGCAGATGTCTGGAAAGTTCAGGTCCCCCACGATGACCACGTCCTTTGACCTAACTACCTCCGGGAGCTGACTTAAGCATTCCCGGTCTAGCTCTTCCCCTTGGTTGGGTGGTCTGTAGTAGACCCCCACCGTTAAGTCTCTTTCCCCTCGACGCCCTTGTATTCTAGCCCAGAGCACTTCTGTGTGCCCCTCCTCGGACTCTGTGCTACCTGATGAGGATGTGTATTCCTCCTTGACGTAGAGCACCACCCCCCCGCCTTTCCTCCCTGTCCTGTCCCTCCTGTACAGCCGATAGCCCTCGATACTCACCGCCCAGTCATGCGTTGGGTCCCACCACGTTTCAGTGAGCCCCACTGTGTCTGGGTTGGTGTCAGCTAGCAGGAGGGTGAGTTCCTCCTGCTTGTTTCCCATGCTACGAGCGTTTGTGCAGAGGCATTGAGGGCTCCTGTGGATGTGTCCACTGGCCCCCTAATCACAGCATTGCCCTGGCCCCTGTTGCTTCCCTGTGTATATGTTCAGCTCGTCGGTCTAGGCTGGGCTGTACTTGTGAGTGCTGCTTGGTTTAGCGGTCCAAGGCTTCCTCCGCCCTCATCTTCCTCCGGCAAGCCTAGTTTAAAGCCCGCCGGAGGAGATCCACCAACCTAGAAGAAAACACATGCTTACCTTTAGTGGAAAGGTGGAGCCCATCCCACCCGAGCATGTCTCTTGGCGTGATGTGCGGGTCATTGTCAAGGAAGCCAAAGCCCGCCTCGAGACACCATTCCTGAAGCCGCCAGTTGGTCTCTGCGATGCACGTCTCATGCCGTCTACCACGTCCCCTCACTGGTCGAACAGAAGAGAAAACCACCTGTGCACCTACCTCCTTCAGCATGCCCCACAGAGCGTGGTAGTCCGCCATCAGGTGATCAGGGCATCTCCTGGCCGCATCATTAGTATGCCCACATGGATTAGGACCATGGGGTAGTAATTGGTGGGCTGGATCACAACCTGGATCATCCCCGTCACGTCATGAATCTTTGCTCCAGGTAGGCAGGAGTTGACCTCACGTGTCGAGGGGTCCTGGCAACAGATGGGGTGCTCTGCAGCTTTCAGGATGGAGTCGCCTAGCAGAAGGTTCTGTCCCTCTTTAACACTTTGACAACACTTGTATAGCTTGTCATGCCGATAAACGCACTGAAGGGGGGAATAAACATTGACACTAGCTTATAACTAGGGCAAAGTAAAGTACCTTGCCAAGTCTGTTACTAGTGAATGGTTGGAAACATAGAGACAGAAAATGGGTTAAATAAATGGACCACAGTCATTCAGGGCCTTAAAAGTAAGCAGAATGACTTTAAAATCAATGCAAAACTGAACAATGCACTAGTGCAACCAGTTTAGAATGGAAGTAATATGCTGAAATAGCCATCTGCCAATAAAGATGCAAACAGCTATGTTTTCAGTTCGCTACATCCTAGATGCAAAGCAGAAAAGGTTTCTTGGGAGAGGGGAAAAAAAGAATTGTAGCAGTCTAATCTTGCCAGACATTTATCAATGTTTCTAATTGCGTCATGCTGAGCAATGATCAATAGCATATCTACTTGAAACAGCATCAGAGACAAGAAATAGGAAAGTCCAGTGAAAAAGGATTTAATGGACTGATCCAACACAATTTTAAATAACCAAAACCTTTTGCACTTGCCAGAAAGAAAAGCTAAAGCAACAAAAGGAATATGCACAGCTAGTGAAGGAACGCAACATGAAGAATATTGTTACTGTGCAGAAACCACCAACGCCAAAGATCAAATCCTTGGCGTCAAGACATAAGGTAGGATTAGCAAAGCCATCTTGTGTGCCGGACTTCTGCTGTACTGAATAGCAGTTGTGTGTGCAGATGGCTTCTGACCAAACCCTACAAGTGTCCGTGTGCCACAGAGAACCATGGAAATGTAACTCTTAAGATCCTTTTGGGTTAGGTGCCAAAAGAATTCCTCCTTTTTTATCTTCTTTTAAACAATTCTAGATGCTTTATGTACAAAATATTTGCATGCTTTTCCCTGTGGTTATTTCCCAGGCAGTCCGTCCTTGTGCTCCATGCACCCAAAACCAAAGGTTTCTTTGCCCACTGAACCTACTCAGTTCATGCCTGCACCCCCAATACCTGCCAGCAACACTCCAGTTGCTTCTTACTGCATACGGTCCAAGAGCCAACAGCTTGCTTATGTCCTCATCTTGTTGTACTAATGTCTAAACAGCAAGTAGCAATATGTTGAGTTAGTTTAGGATATTTTCAGTGAAAATAAGGAGATTTCTCTCCTTACTTTTTCAGCTGACCCCCTTTCTTTCTCTCTCCTTAGTAAGGATGGTGAGCACTGGGGCTAAATTTCCAGGTTTTAAAAATTGTATGGTCCACCCAGGCCCCTCTCCCCTAAACAAAAAGGCAAGTGTTGCGGTTGTATAGGTGGGACTGTTTCCTTTCGTGTTGATCTTACTGTGCTTTTCAGAAGTCTTTCAATCTTAATATTTTAGGCACTGGAATACGCTAAGAAGATTCCTAAACCAAAACCTCTCTCAGCCAGGCAAGCAGACGAGGAACTGAAAGAGGAAAGAATTCCAGCACAGACTTTAAGGGGACACAGTTTACCTCGAATTTCTTCCCTGGAAACTCTGCAACACAGGCATGAGAAAGAGAAGGAAGTTGTGGCTGCTTTCAAGACCCTTCACATTTTATAATGAGTTTTGAATACTTAGTGTATAGGGTAGAGACTATTTAAACGGTTTACATTGTATGTTAAATTACTTCCCTGTTCCCCAGACAGTGTTTCAGGGCTGTGCTGTTTAATTATGAGATTCTGCTATTGCACAATTGATTTCAGGACACAAAGTATCTTCAGATTAACCACTCTCTCTTCATTTAGGCCAAGTTTATTATAGCCAAATCGCATTTTTGTTTTTTAAAAACACCAGTATATATGATCATATTTTAAAGCGTTAAGTCTCTTTGTTCTGTTCTTATTCCTTGAAAAATCCGAGTATAGACTGCTCTTCTGTCAGTCCATCCGAGAGGGACATGGTATTTGCTCGTCAGAGGTGGCCTATTTTTACAGTTGTTAGATAGAAGGGTTGGTATTTATTTAACGAGATACTAGTGGATAGACCGGGACAAGATTTGACCCGTTTGGGTAGTGAATGCACAAATTCTGAACTCAGGCACTGGCAGTTTTGTTAAACAAGCGCTAATTCTGTGTTTTTCGGATAATCTGACAGTTTGGGGGTTAAACACATTTGTAATTTCTCTTTTGCTTGTTTAGTTTTAAATTCTGACAGGTCTTAAATTTTAGTAGTAGACGTCCATCTCAGTTTGGAGACCTTAACATCAGTAATAATTTCTCTTTTAAGATGAAGAGGATTCTGCTGGCAGGTTATCCAGGACTGAAGCCAAAGAAAGCGGGGAAACTACTCCCAGTGAGGAAGAAAATCAAATGTGAACCAAACAGAGCCATCAGTAATGATACAGGAACTAATTAAATGATTGTTGCTTTATTATTGGCTAATGAATCATTGTCACAACAAAAGCAAGCCCGGAAATTCAGAGCTTCAATCTAAGACAAGAAAATACAAACCGGGTAAAGGCTGTTCATGTCAACAATCTGTTATTAGCCTGGAGTAGTTTCAAAATGCATTGAGTAACCAAGGAAAACACTGAAAATAATTGAGAAGTGCATATTTGATAGGAAACAGTCTTTAACAAGATTAAGTCTAAAATGATAATAAATGGATGGGATTCTTGGGATGTTTCTGTTTCTTTAACTTGGTAGAGACAGGAAAAAATCCACGTATGAAACATGATTTGAAAATACATCCAGCAGAGGAATTTTGAAAATGATACACCAAGTGTTTTTCAGGAAGTAGGCAATATATGAGGCTCATTGTTGAATCCATTAATTTTTTTTCATCAGAGGCATCATGTTCAGGCATGAGAGATGTTACAGTATTATGGTCTTGGACTATAGCTGTGATTGTGCCCCCATTCCAACATAAACCTTAGTTTTAGCTATATTATTATTAACCGCATCTTCAGCTGTGGATATTTGGTGTGAAAATTGCCAGATACATTCAGAAAGATAAGGAAAACGTGCCTGCCAAAATGGCAAAAATGATGCACCTGTTAGCGAGGTACGGGCCTTTAAAAGTACTCAGCTTTGAGAAATGGACTTGTGCCCAGTGCTGCTTTGACTGTCGCTCCCCCTTGAAAACAAATGTGCAGGTTCAATTTAAAAGGAGTTTTAAAAAAAGGCAATATTTTAATAACAGTTCTCTCTCAAAGTGCTTTTCCTTGTAGGTGGAAGCAAGAGTCCAGCAGCCAAAGGAAGGTTTCTTGTCTTGTTGACCAAAGTGGACAGTGGGAGAATTCATTGGGAAATAAGGGGATGAACACAAAAATTTACATTTCTTGGCAGCTAAATGTGGAAAAACTGGGAAACTGTGGACTTTTGTTGACTTGGAGTAGTTAGCTGCAAACTACTCCAAGTCGGTCGTGGCACATGCTCCTGGAAAGATGTGCAAGAGGCGAAGATTTTTTTTGGAAGGGGGTGATATCTTTTATTGGACCAAGTGCATAGTTGAAATAAAACTGGCAAGCTTTCCAGTGCAAGACAACAAGAAAATATCTTGAATTCAAAAGCTTGTCTAACTTTATTTCAGCCATGCAGTTGGTCCAATAAAAGATATCACCTCAAAAAAAACCTTTGTCTCTACATCATTCCTGGACCATCACAGCTACATCATTACTCTAATACGACCATACCTGCAAAGATACGTAGCAATAGAAAGCCATTGAAAGACTCTTGATTTCTGTGGGATTTGAATCAGAGTCTAAATTCTTAAAAACGATCCATCACAACCAGCTGAAACGTAACTTTATGACACACAATTTTTTCGGGGAACTCTGACAAGAGAAAACACTCAACGGGGATCTTTCGTTCAGGTCACATGAAAAACATTTTGCACAACAAAAGTAGAACAGTGGGAAGCTACTTTGCACCTTTCAGTGGATCCAAGATAAAACACCCCCACGACCTTACCTCTTGGTCTGTCACCTCTTGTTACGCTCGTGGTTCGTGCTGGTATGTTCAAATGAGCTGGGCTGAGCAGAGATGTCCATATCATACTTTGAAATATTTCTGATATAGGGACCTAAACTTGGTTTCTCTGCTTAAAAGTGATAATCCCCCCTTAATACAAATCTCAAGCACCTATTTTAATGAAGCCTTTAGATGAATATCAAAGAGCTATTTACTTGTATCTAATATTTTAATTAGATTAGATTTTCAATTTAACCCATTAAACCCCCTTTGATGATCTCCATGTTTAGTGTTTAGCCCCAGATGCTAGAGGTAATGAATACTGGACCTTTTGATTTAATGAGAACTTCTGCCTTTCCAGCCTGACTCCCTTTGTATCCTTTTTTATTTTTATTTTCTGAGCTATAGAATTCAGTTAATTGAAGGAGTCTCTTACTACCACACATTAAGGAGTATAAATTAGCATCCCTTTGCTGATTAGAAAATGCAAGCAGACATTTTCGCTTTGATCTGAGGATTGAGTTGAAGTAGGCAACAGCCCCCTGAAAATGAGCTGATGGCCTTATTATTAGGCTTGAAATGCAGATGAGTCCATGTGTTGCAAAATACTTAATGTCTTAATTGATCACCTTCCACACTGGCTGGCATCCTAGTAGCTTTTAAAGCTCTGTAAATCTGGACTATTTTTAAAAAACTAAAACAACAAACTTTTAAGGAATATTAAAGGGCAACCATTAGTTTCCCCCACCTAACCATAGTAAACTTCCATCTGGAAGCCCTGGCTTATTAAGTGAATGCTTCCCAGTGGTAAAAAGGTCTCATTTCATATATATATATATATATATATATATGCTTCATGAACATGATCATCTGAGAACCCATTTGCAAAGGACCGTCTTTTTCCCACACTGAAATTTGCAGAGATGTGATTTGCAGCAACATGCAAAGAAAATCTTTTGATCTATGTCGACATTAATGCAAAAAAAATTTTTGGAACCAAACTGATATGGTGGCACAAAAGGGACCTTGCACAAAAAATGAGGAGCATCCATCTGCTTAAAAGCAAAGGCCAAAATGTAACATTATTTAAATTAGAAAGACAAAAACTTTAATAAGAAATCAGCTTGAATTCTACATTAGGCATTCAGGTCCAGATTCACATGAAGTGGAACCTTAGCGTAGTCCCAGCAATTTAATGTGCACGTGTGTGCATGCGCAGAGTACCAGACCAGTCTACATGAACAAAAGTGATATGATTGAACCTTCAAATAACCGAAAACCGCCATGGATCCAACACTGTGCCAGCTCTGTATTTTTATCACGATGAGAGGATGTTGGTATAGCCTCCTCCTGTCCCATGGAATCTGTTTTGGCCCAGCTTTACACAAGATTATAAAGCATGATACCGTCTCATTGTGAGCTAGACGGACTTTTACACCAAGTGATATAAAAAGGAGCAGCAGGTACCAAAACAGCTCATATGCACTTATAAAATTCTGGCCAGCAAATAGGCACCATCTAGTTGGGTTTTTTGTCCAAATGACTTTGTACATCAAGGATGTTTGAAGATTCCAGTCCTCCCCCCTGAAAAATATTTAGTATGAGATCTATTTTGTTTTCTGCCCTGCTAGTACCTTAACTATGGAGATCTAATTAGATATATGCATCTCCTATATGGGTTCCTTTATGCATCTTCCTTTTCTTTGCTTCCTTCCCTCCCATGCCAAACATCTCTGTTCCAAGTATGTTTTTTCTGTTGGATCTGAATTTAATCAGAATGGGGGTTCGAGGGGAGGGGGAAAAGGGGAAAAGTAGGAAAATAAACCCACAGGCTAATGCCGTGGCTCATGGCTGGCAGTTGTGCACTTTGCCAAAAGACCATAGTTTCTTCATTTCCTAAAATCTTCAAATTATGAAACTCCTCTAATCCTGTCACTGTCCATGAAGCAGCCCGATTGCTAGTGAAACTACACCAAGGAGGGGTTTGGCCCAATGTTTATACTTACTCGCATCTAAAAATTGGCGCACATCAAAATTGAGGGCTGCCTTCCTGCGCAACCATTGATTGTACTGCTGAGACTAACAGCACAGGAGCCTATGCAGGAAGATGCATTTCAAAGCTGTGCAGTGAAATGACTGCCTTCTTCCCTGGTGGGACACCACTGACTTGAGCAGAACTACGCCAAAGATGAGTTTGATCCATAGCCTGCTGTTCCTTAGAAATTAAAACAAACTGTTATCCCTTGAGGCTAACCAATGGTCTCTTTAAGCCTTTGCTTTTAGACTTGACTTCAGTGGTTTTGCCCCAGGGATAAACTTGGCTTCAGCCGTCTGTGAGATTTATTATGAGAAAATATAACCTAAGATTTTGAAAAAAGGCTCCCCAATGTTGAGTAGTAGACTGGGGTGGACAGTAGCAGACAACTGGATCCTAAAATTAACCCAGGGCCCAGGAAGCCACTGATACTCAACCTAATTTCTCCTTGTATAAGAGTAGGACATGCAAGGGCAAGGGCAGGGGCCAGAGCTGACACTGGATTTGGCTGCAGAAAAGACCACGGTCAGGGTGGAACGATGTACAGGGAACAAATGCAGATGCTGGACAAGGGTGAGTGAGAGGAGCTTGCTTTATACATAAGAGGCTGCATTTTGAATAGAAGCAATCGCCATCCAGAAACACGACTTCAGCACATGCAAAGGCATCTGCTGGCAAATCAGGGAGGGATGGGCAGTGATGAATTGCATATATAGCGCCAGCAGTGGCAGGTAATGTCAGGGGGATCATTTTCAATGCGTCACCAGGATAACGAAAGGGAATTTGCTTTGTCAAAGCAGAACC
The DNA here is from genome assembly GCF_001723895.1 of Crocodylus porosus. Classification (NCBI taxonomy): domain Eukaryota; kingdom Metazoa; phylum Chordata; order Crocodylia; family Crocodylidae; genus Crocodylus; species Crocodylus porosus. Next base: position 8,386,554 of record NW_017728936.1, on the reverse strand, counting down.
ACCACAATGCCTTGGGATGGAGAATTCAGTCCAAGGTCACAACAAAACACGGAGGTAGGAGAGAGGAACTGGAGAAGTTTTACCATACCATGATATAAGCAAAAGGCAGGACCACACCAGCCATGAGAGCATCAACCTTGGCCAGCAACTGTTTTTCCAGGAACTGGAAGGCCACACGTATATACGGCAGGATAGCACAGTAGAGCAAGAAGCCTCACCAAGACATGGCAATGATCTAGCTTGGTCTTCTGACCACCCCATCTGAGCCCTACAGGTTGGCCAAGACAGTGCTTCTCAATGGTTTTGGACTCAGGCACCCCTCACTGGTCTCAAGGCCCACTCCAAAACTTTTGTGAATTGAGTGGCACCCCATTTCCAACATTAATTTATATTATTACAGTGCTTACCTCCTTGCAGAGGGGCCAGGCAGTGGGGGTGGGGGTTATCCAAGCAGGGAAAAGCCTGAGCCTGCCCTTATCTTCTCATCTCTTCACACCTTGCAGCACCCGTCAAAAGATCTGGCAGCACCCCAGGGCACCCAGGCACCAAGGCTGAAAATTGACTTTCCAGAGCACTGTGCTCTTCAGAAGGAAAATTCATCCTTCTCCCTCATTAGTTATTGTTTCTTCTGTATAATCAAGATTCCAGGTAGTAAGTTAGGAAGGTACCTAAGCTGCCTGGGATGCAAACCTTATTTTCTGAGCTGTTTGTATGGTGCCTTGCACGTCTGATACTGTGCAGAACAGACTCCGGGGAACCACGGGTTCAAATCCCAGCAAGGTTTTTTCACACACGTTAGCCTGCCAGGAAGCATAGTACTCTGCAAAACAGCTAGGTTTATCCTGAAATAATCAGAGCATTGACAAAGCGGACTAGTTACACCAGAATAAATTGGCTTTTATTCCAGAACACAGAGCCCATATACGGTGCCCTTCTCAGGTAAGTTATTTGGTAGTAACTACTGCTGCCAATTCCCCATGGAGACAAACTATGAGTAGCTGAAACATTATCATTTATCTAAACACACACAAGCAGTGGACTTTATAGATGGAAAGCAGCGTTCTTGTTGTGAGCCAGTACTCCGAGCCATGTCCTGCTCTTCGAAAAGTCTCTTTGAGTTGTAGCAACTGCTGTATTATTGCTGTTCTCAGCTTCCTGCAAAGTTAGCTCAGGGTAATTGGATCAGATCTGTGGAAAAGAAATTCTCTCCGTGAGCTTTTACTATAGCACAGGGGTAGCCAATCCCCGTCACGGGTGCCAGAGTATGGCACGCGAAGGCATTTTGCTTGGCGCACATGCCTCAGGACAGACGGCAAGGAAGGGGTCAGGGCTGCGTTGCCACAACAAGGATCGGGCCCCTTGGGGCTCCTCCGCCATCTGCCCCTGGCACACCAACACCTTAGAAAACCGAGGCCGTGAGCGTTTTTGGCCCTCTGACCCCTGCTATAGCAGAATATAGGAGCTTCCGCTGTGCTAGACCCCAGAAAACCACAAACCCAGATGATGACTCTCTGTCCCGGGGAGATTACCCCAAATCCCATGTTCACACCAAGGTCTTCCCCTTCCGGGCCCTGCCGCAGCACCGCTAAGTAGCAAGGACTCACAGTTTCGTTCCAAGGGATTGAGCATACGCACAGCATCCAACTGTTTGGAGGTGCAGTTTTTAAGCCCAACTTTGTTATGACCGTATACTTTTAATTACAGCGCCCAGTGCTGTAGTTTGGTAGGAAGATATTGCCCTTCAGATTAAGCCCGTTAGCAGCAGGCTAAATCAGCCACTCCAGGAGAAAGCAAGCAGCATCTACACGGAGCGCTGCATTTGTTTAACTGCAGCAGTGCAAGCTGGGGTGTGAGCAAAGAGAAAGACTAGTAACAGATGCTCACAGCCCTCCATAATCACACAGGTCTCCCACTGCCCTATATACATAAGCCTCTCCAATTAACACCTCATTAAGGCCTACACCTGTGGAAGCCTCACATCCAGTGGCTGCATCCTAGCCATTCCTCCTCTGTATTCCTCTCAGGAGCAGCTCACAAAGGCCTTGTGCTTTAGATGCTTCTCAGACCAGGTTACGTGTTTACCACCACTTCCAGTGCCAACAGGATGGGCAGGGAGGGTGGCCACCAAATGCAGTTTGCAGCCTCTCTCTTCTCTACAGATGGTCCTCCCAGAATCAAAGGGGATTCAAAGCAGGTGAGGAAAAGGAGCCTGCGGCAGAAGTTTACACTGTCCGTACTTGCTCCAGTTCACTTGCCAGCATCTCGCACCACCTCTGGACCAAAAACGAAAACCAAAGTGAAAACCCCACATCCGCAGAAGAGCTGGACTATTAGGGAGGGGAGGGCAGCGTTTGGGCATTCGTTACAAGCTGCAAGCCTGAGCTGATCTTTTCCCAGCTGCCCCACGCCAAATCCCAACCACCCAGCTCCACCTAGAGACTCTAGCCCTAGAGACACTTGAATAAATGAAAAACAGAGACAAGCCTTGTGCTACATGGTTAAAACTTAAAGGTGGGGAAAGAGAGGACGTTGTTCTGTCCCACGAAAACTGGATATTATGTTGAAAAAATTCCTGGGCTCAGTCAGAAACAGGAGTCAAGCCTTGGACCTTTTCTTTCACGAACAAAAATTAAATAAAAAATGCTTGTTGATCAATCAAGAGAAAGAAACCAACCTCTGTGTCCCTATTTGATTACAGTGAATTGAAGTTTCAAAGTGAAAACTTTTGATTAAGGAAATCCAGGAACAGCTATTTTAATACATTCAAGCCTCCCCAATCCCTGACACTGGGTTACCTCCACGATAATTGAAAATTTCCTGACCGTAGGACTAATTTCAACACATCAGCTTTTCCGAACAAAGAATCTCATCAAAAGATTCCCCACCTGCTCTGCACAAAACAGCCCCTTCCCCCCAGGCCTCTCTGCTCAGGGGTGCTATTTCCCAGCTCTCCTCCAGTAAAATATTATTCATTCCCTTACTCCTTTCTTTGAAAGCAGGTAGCAAGAAACCCTCCTTCTACTGGGATCTCTTTCCCCTGAAAAGGAAGAGGCAGAATATATTACTTCCTTCCTCAAAGAGCAGGGTCCGATTGGCTGAGAGAGGGATTTGTACTGGGTGTGAGACCTCGGAGAACAGAAGTCTTGAGTTTTTCCAGACAGGAACTGGCTCCCTAAGGATTTTCCCCTGTCTTTCAGCATCTGCCAGTACCATTGTGTGGGGCCCTGTTTGCTCCCTAACTTTTGGAGTTGGGTACCAGGTCCTCTGGCTTTGAGGGACCAGGATACTGCATCACATGCCCACCCTAGAAGGCAGACTTGCCATGACCCCAGAAGCCTTTCTTCATTTGCAAGCTGCCTTCTCCATGTGCTGTCCTGCGCGCTGTCTGGGCTCAAACCTACATAAATGCTATCTGCTTATTTTCACATCCTCTAGCTTCATCTCTCAGTATCATTGGGACTCCCCCACACAATTAACACCCTGCATGTCTACTGTTTTTGGTAACTAGGAGTTACAGAAGCTGCCTGGAAGGCCACCTGGATGCAAAGAATAGAGAAGGGCTTGCTTCATGCACTTGCTTGAGTTTAATTTGACTGTATCTTATTTTGGGCAAAGGCAGTTGGGGCAGAAAGCTTTGCAAATTATACCTTAACATAAAAAATAATGCACAAAATATACGTCGTAAGTTTGCAAATTATGCCTCAAAATCATCATTCCCTTAAGCACCCCTGCGCAGAGGAGAAGTGCAAGGCAGGTATTGCTCAAATTCCCTAACAGCCTGCTATTTTGGTGCCTTGATTTTTAATTCACTTTGTGCCGGAGGGAATTTCATTTTTAAGTGTCATGCCCTTACGTGGGGAGATGATATTAAGGGCAAGAGCTGCACACTCAGCTGTGGGATGGAGGGGCACAGGAGCACGCGATTTTGTTTTGCACACCATTTGTGCGTGCACGCATCCATCCCCTGCACTTGTGCTGCACAGGGCAAGACAGCGACTGCTGCTCGCTTGCAAGCCGGCGACCACAGCCTCACAGGTGGGCACTGGCTTCGGAGTCATTTGCTCCGAGGGGCATGAAGTTGGGGACTGTGCAGCCCCGCCCGGCTGCTGCCATCACAATCCTGTTCCAGGGGAATAAATGTTTTGCGAGCAGCTAGCATAAACCCACACAGACAGCCAACGGTGTCACCCTCCGTGTCCCCACAATAATCCATCCTACATTTTTCCCTGTCCTTCACGCAGTTTATTCTCTCCTTCCGAATGCAGTCACTCCACGCCTTTGTTCCCACGGGTAAGAAGAAAGATCATTAAATGCGACTTTTCCTATGCACGGAACCAAGGGGTTTTTCTTGTTTTGTTTTGTTTTTTTTTTACAGACAGTGAAAGGGACCAAACACAA